>NC_139906.1:8882076-9237076 GCF_905171665.1 Trachurus trachurus
TTAATCACATCACTCATCAAAATGCGAAACCTTATGTTACCTTTTAATACAATAAGATAAAAATTTAATTTCATTGATGTGGCAGGACTTTCAGCTTTCCATGAGATTCATCACTACCAGAACACATTGATTGATGAAAAAGATTAATAAGTAGAACGATTGTGATACTCCTCTGGATAGAAATATATAGACTGTAATAGATGTACTGTGATGACATTAAATTAACCTCTCCGTTTTAAAAATCATATGCCTCCAAAAGGAAGTAAAAAAGATATTCTAATAGCACTGATCCGTGCCAGCAAAGTCCAATTACCCAGAAACACTAATATTGTAAAATGATAGTGAGACAATGACACCGCAGAGCGGAGGGGCAGGGCTGAACTCCAAAGCTAAACAAACCCCACGGTGCATAAACCTATTGCTCCGGTCCGTCACCTTGTAACCCAGATTCCAACAACAACGGCGCGCAGCACAGACACGTTTCCCCTGGTGTGTGCCACCTCAGGCATAGAGGCGCTCCGGTCTTGGTGGATTTGTAAAAAGAGGAGTAGACATGCTGTATAGAGTGGAGTCTGGCCCCAGAGGGAACAACAAGCCTGCCCTTCCCTGCACCTCCTCCTCCTCCCCGGTGACCTTTCACAGAAAAGATATTACCGCTTCTATCTCAGCAGACTCTTAAAGGATCAAAGACGCTCGAGACCCACAGCACATAAGACACAAAATAAATCATTGTACAGATACACATGCACATTAAGTACCTGTATATATACATTTGCTTGATATCTATATAGTTAAATGTACGGACAAATCCGAGGTCAGCTTTACACACACCCCGCATGCCACACACAGGCAATATGTGCTCTCTCTCACACACCTGCACAGACACAAAATCACTCCTATTACATGTTTTTTTTTTTCTTACTGCTCTCACTCAATGCGGTCCACAGGGACAGATGATGGGAGTGATAGAGAAGACGAGGATAAGAGGATGAGAAGGGTGCCTGAAGCCAAAACGAGTTGGTTTTCAAGAAAAGGGAGTCATCTAAGCTGCCAGTCCCTGTCTTTTCTTTTGGAAAAGTTAATCCCCATCCCTTCTCCCAGTAAGATATGATCCCGCGTCTACAGGAACCCACTGGCATGAATAGAAGCAGGTGAACTGTCAGGGGATTTTATCACTGCAGGAGCGATTGGATTCCACAATACAGAGATGAGCCCTTCTTTTTCACGGGCCAGAGGAGCTATCTTTTCCAAAGCAGGTCCAGTGATCAGAAACTTAGCTCTGCTTGTACTGCTGTAATGTGTGTGTGTGTGCCAGGGTGAAATGTGAGCATAAGCACATCTGTGTGTATGCTTGCTTGTTACAGGCTTACAGATTACAAGCCTATTCAGCTACTCTTTTTTTTTTTTGTTGCATCCCTTCTATAGTGAGCAGGCTGCAGGAGTGAGCTGGGTACTACTTTTACAAGTATTCATAATGGATAATAACAAGCTTTCCCAGTCCAGATTCCGTGTGCCTAACAAAATGTTGGATCTGAAGGGCTTTGGTAATCAGTAGGCGGCCTGAGCTAGAGTATTGAATGCTCAGCTCAAGGCCATAAAGACTTCATGTTCATGTTACTTTCCCTTTTTTTGATATCACTGTTTTGGAATTTGCGATTTCTACAGATTCCCAGCAGACATTTTGACAAGTCATGGCAGAAAAAGCACAGGTGTAATTAATAACAGCAGTAGGTTCATTAGTTCAATGCCATAGACTCTGCATGCTCCTCATTGACTCGCCTTATTTGGGCATTGACATGAAATGGGGCCCCTAATAAATGATAATTAATTACACCTGTGCTTTTCCTGCTATGACAAGTCAAAATGTCCTTGATGGAGGAAAAAAAAACAATATTCATCTCATCTGGTCACATGTTTCCATCTGCTCTGAGTTTTTACTCTCTGTTCATGTTATATTCAGGTCTGTATCGCACACTGTTGTATCCGTTACAGACAATTAACTCCACAAGAAAAACAAAAACTGTAGTTGTGAATGTTTCAGCAGTTCATCACGTTCACTTTAAGAAGCTGATACATGTTAAAGATTACTTACTACATGCTTCTACTGTTACTACTGAGTTTGTATGTCTAAAGCACAGGTGCATGCGTGTTTAAAAATACACATGTGTATCTGTACAGGTGTGTGTTTAAGTGTGTATGTGTGTGTGTGTCTATGTTCCCCTATGTGATCACGGTAAGCAGCTGTCAGGGGCCCTAGTCCTTGGGTGGTCTCACACCCTCATCCATAAATTATTACCCCACTCTCCTGCTGCTGGCCTTGAAGTGTGTTGGGGTTAGGTTAACACACTTTGCTGGAGCGTCCATCTCCTGTATGTCTGGTCTTATACTCAGCTACCATGAACGTACAAATATGGACCATATGGTACAGTTGGATAAGGGTTATATTTGGATCTTGATTCACATTTTGTTATTTCCATGTCCAACTAAAATATGCTGAAGATAAAAATGTATATACAGTGACTTCTGACAAAAGTTTAATTTTTTAATCTCCAAATATTAAGATTTCTAATCCAGTATCAGCCATTATTATTGGTAGTGTTGGTATGATACTGTCCTAACACCTTGGAGCTTTGTTTCTTTTCAGCAGGTGCACTTTTATGGCCAGCATAACAGACTTTGTTATTCATTGAGTGAGGAGGAAATGTTTTTTCTTCTGTTTAAATATAAAGACCAATACAGCACAAATTCACAGGCCTCTTATCTTAAAACAAGCAACCTGTCACTGCACTTTAGTTTACTTTATCTGGATTTATGTCTGGTGCATTTTATTGCAAATCTGTTCGCTTGTTTGACAAAGAGCGTTTGAATTAATCAGGAACTAAATCGACTTGGAACAACTTTACAAAATTGCTCCATAAACTTTTATCTAGTGAGAGCATCAATGCATGCTGCACTGTTTTGCTGCATCATGTGATTTACACATAATTAGCCAAAGTTTATCCAAAGCTACTTTTATCTGTCCATAAAGCTGTAATTGGTAGAGTCCATGTCTTTGACTGACACTTGAGACGATAAAGAAAACACATTCTTGAATAAAACACACAAACAAACCGCCACATGCTACTTAAAACATAATTCACCGCATATTTTGCTGGTGTTTAATCATTCCCGTAAATTGCAGTTATTATCTTTGGCTATTATATCTAATTGTTGCCATATCTCATATAATCAGAGTTATATGTGGCCAGAACATGTGCATGTTTAAAAGTGTTTGTGCATGTACATGTGCGGAAATTAAAGTGTGTGTGTTTCTTTGCAACTGAGCATCCACACATAGTATCTGTGTGCATATGTGCATGTGCAGGCCTGTGTGTGTGTGTACATATATAGATATATATAAGTGTTTCTGTACGTGCATGTGACTTAAACAAACAGAGCATGTTTGGGAGGAATGTGGTGCGTCTGGAGATTGAGAACACAGCACACTGGTGCACTTAACATAGCTGTTCATCAGCAGCACCATGATAGGCGGCACATTTTCCAACTCACAGACACACACACACACACACACACACACACACTTGGGCGTCACAATACACAAACACACACAAACACGCAACTGAACAGTCTGGCATAGTTTCCATTAGGACACACAACGAGGGGTTAACTGGTGTGTTTAGCAGAGTGAGTGAGACAGTCACACCACCACTATTGTCATCCGAAACCTCTGTGCAGCCGCCCACTGATGACTCCTCGATATAATATTAAAACCGTCTGTCATCATCAATCACTGTCCCGTCGAGTTGTGTAAAATTCCTTTAAAAAAAGTGCTTTTAGCGAGCAGGTCGGCCGCAAAGTGCTTCGCCGAGAAAAGACACAATGACAGATAAAAACAAGAGGTGTACAGTGAAAACAAGAAGGAACACACTTCACAAACTCCACCGAAACTAATTCCACCATCCCCAGCTCACCGCAGGCTGACTCAAGTAAGCCCGCTCCATAACAAAAACAATGAGTCTTTGAGCGGCTATTACCACAATTTCTCATGGGCTGACATCAATTGTTTTGACTCCATCAGAAATCGAATGGAACCATGCACTTGGCGTGTTTCTAAGGTTAATGCAGCAGCTTCAGAACCAATTCAAAACATGGCTCTCCACCAAGGGATCCACTGCACTGCTGAGTATTGTCAAATTCCCAGCGACACTTTCCTCAGAGCTGAAAACGCAGAGCGAGATTGGAAGTAATATGCTCAGCTGTGTTGGACAGAGATCATTTTGATACTGTGTAAAGATTGGAAAAGCACAGGGGAGACGCAAAAAGCCTCTTAGATTGTATAACTTAATCATGCATGAAAGAAGGCAATACAGAAACATTCAGGGCCTATTCGAAAACACTGAGGGGTTTTTTTTTTTTCACCGTCTGCTTATCCTGTCCAAGTTCTGGGTCTCGTTGGGAGTGATAGCATTGTTATGAAGCCAAGCTTTTATGAGCTTTGGCCCTCCATGATGATGATAGGATCCCTTTATAGCAGAATGACTGTTTTTTTGCTAATGACCTCTGGTTGCTTTAGCATTAGCATGCTAATGTAGCGAAAGGGAGGGAGACAGAAAACCCACAGAATACTTGGACTTTTCTTTAATGTTTCGTGGTGAAGAAAATGAAAAAGAAAACCCCATCCAATAACTATTGTCTTTCGTCAGACTCCATTGAATCACTGTAAAAAAGGAAAAAAAAACAACAGAAAGAAGAAAGAGAGGATCATTCTTGTGCCTGTTTTCAAACCCCATCCCAGGGAACAGATGTTGTTCATTCTGCTTGGCTGTGCTGAGGAAGAGCACCAAATCGTGCTGTTTTCAGCCCAAATAGCTCACGCACAATTACTCTGCCGGGGATCTGTGTGCGTTGGCACGTCGCTGCGGTTACCCCTTTGTTTTCTTAATAATTAGCTTGTGTTTTCACAGGGGGGTTGTATGTGTGTGGGGAAGCCAGGCTTCTCAAGGCTACTTAATCTACTCCCTAGTCTGACTCTCTTCCTCCCTCTGTCTCTCACCCTTCCTTAATCTCCTCCATTGCTTCTCTCTCCCACCCTGTGTTATTTTCTGTCTCTCTCTTCCAGAACCCAGGGCCTGCTTGATAGATTGAAGGGGAGTTCAGGTGGTTTTCTGCAGCTCATATTTGATCTGAGGAGTGAAGTGAAATGATGAAATGTGCCACAGTGGTTTCATCATGGGCTTTTACTTTCCTGGAGGATTTGTGATTTTAACGGAGGATCAGAACGGCGGCCGAGGTGATTGTTGGGTGACTTGATGGCGAGGCATATGGCTGTTAATCCTGTGTTAACATTGGATGTTTTAAAGGCATTACTCAAGCCGTGACAGACTAGTGGAAAGAATTCAAATCGCGAGCATTATTCGTCATTATCATCAACATATCAACAGTCTATCTCACACACACACACACAGTTCTCACATTTCAAAAGAAACTATGAGCAATTTTTGCCTGCCGTTAGATCGGATCTCCAGAAATTGGAAAGAAATATAAAATCAGTCCTATGTAGGTAGATAGAGGTGTTCTGTTGTGGCCGGGTTTATTCTCTCTTCCTGTGTCCAACACATGAACTCCACTGTTAAACACACTTCCGCCGCAAACATGTCAATCAATAGAGCCTGTGTTTGACCGGTGGTCGATATGCTCTGTGCCATCGATTTTCCACCTGCTCAGCAGCCTCGATCACCTTGACCCCGATGGGATCTGTTCACATGGCCTCTGTTAATTAAACTGAACTGAGGACATGTATCTGATAGAGCACACATAGACAGATAAGTCACTTACACACACACACTTGGGAGTGCAGCTGGAATCAACTGAGTTACTGGGACGCACACACACACACTCACACATTACATCAGAGGCACTGGGACTGGAGGGTCACCAGTTCAATCCTTGAACCATCTGGGAAAATGTGGGCAGGGAAGGTGAATGAGTAACAGTGCCATTAACAGCTGCTGCAGAAGTGCCCTTAAGCAAATCATTTCAAAGACAAATGATGTTGAGATTAAGACTTGTTGATGGTTGGGGGGGAAAAAGAGGGCAAACATATTTCTAGATTGGTTAAAAAGTTAAACACAAGGCCAAGTTACAGAAAAAGAGGTGTAGCCGACACATTTTCAATGGCTTTTTGGCTAGATGATGGTTGTCATGGACACATCAGATTTATTCAGTAAAAAACTATGTCTGTAGAAGCCAGGTGGCTGGAAACCAACTGCTCCTGTAGCTGCTGAGTGTCTGACAGCACAAGACTGTGCAGAGCCGGTCCCAGGTGTGAAAGCATAAGACTGTATGTATGTGGGGTTGATGTTTCCAGAACAGACCATGAACACTTAGCGGACTTTCAATAAACTGTTGAACTCTCGCTCTCTCTGAACATGTCAGATCAAAAACAACCCCTAATCTTCACAGTCATCATTCATCATCTCCTCGCTGGCCTTCATGAGGCCGTGAGTCCAACAGCTTTAGCCAACACTCCCAATCCTTCAGGAGGAGGAGACAGCAGAGGTGTTTCATCAGTCTGACATAACAACCAGTCGCTGGAAAACATGACTGCCATTAAACACCCCTCCTCATTAAGATACTTCTAAATGGTAGAAGACAAAAAAACTGCTGAAAATATGCTGATGTGCAAAATGTTGTCCAGCTATTGGATCCTGCATGGTGCCGCTCATGCTGCCAGAGCGAACGTTTTCACTTAAGCCATCCATGCTAAAAATGCATGCACGCACGCACGGCAATGTGGGACTCTGAATTAAAATGTCCACTACAAGCCAAACGCACAGAGAAAGGAATCGGTGGGAACTGAGGTCACTGGCAAAAGGATCTGGAGGAATGATGGCTTGGGTCTCTCTTTCTGTCTCAACTTGGCATAGATAGCTACCAAAAGCCTCAATGCAAACCGATGTCAAACAACAATGATGTTTAGTCGTTGTTTAGCAAACACATCCCACAAATCTTTTCCAATATACTATGCTTTATTCCCCAAAGATATTTGGCTATATCTTGCCTTCACTGGCACTGATGGAAAACAAACATCAGAGTAATAAAGCAGGGTGGGACAGTGGGACAGTTTTGATGGATATGCTTTAACGTATGCCATAATGCCACTTATTTACTATATTAGGGTTGATGTTGAGCTTGCACGCTCTACAATACAGTTGGTTATGTGCCTGAAGAATTATGTGCTGAAGACAAAAAACAATGCATGGAGGTCTATGACCCATACGTGTTTACTAACTTAAAAAAGTTAAACAACTAGCTTTTGCTTTTGGCAAAAAAGACGTGTTGATAGGTTCCACTTAATTTCCATATTGTCTATATTGAAAAAACTGAATTCTTGAGTCCATTTTTCATTCACAAAATATCAGGTATGAACTTTTGTGCAATCGTATTGTTGCAGTTACAGGCGGACTGGTGAGAATGGCGTGCACATGAATACACATGCATGCACAAACACACTAATGCATGTTCCCCTTGGTCTGGGCTGCCGATAAAGCTGTGGGAATGGGGTCACACCTGCAGTGGCTGGCAGGGGTGATAAACGATGTTGCTTTAAACTTTGGAGACCGTCATTTTTGGGAGCCTCTGTTTACCCTGCATTGAAGTATAATGGGGGCCTTTGAAGGCTGGAGCGCCAGGGACAGAGGCTGCCCTCTTTCTGCTGTTTTGAAAGGAGTGAAACCAGCCCTCGATTAGCTAATGACACATTCTGCTTCGATTTGCCATAATAGGACAGAGCAGCCCTCTGACATTAGGAGCGGCATTTCCTACTCAGGCTGCTTTGGAAAGTTTCTCACAGCTTTCACCAGTCATATGAAATAAATCAGTTGATATCATAGTTTTTTTTGTTCTGGCGTCTGACAGGAGGGTCAAATTTTAGAATGAAAATGAAGACGTAGACATACGAAAATGTGAGGAAGTGTAAACATGAAAAACCCTCTGAACTGTCTTGCTACTACATCGGCATACACATGTCTGTATGATACTCATACACTAAGAGCTGGACAGCTCATGCTCTTCAGTCATCACCTACCCCCCACTAAAAAAAAAATCCTGTGCCAGAGCTTGCTGTATCAGACACCAGAGCTGCCTTTTCATGCTAGTTTGGAGAAGTCATCAGTAGATCCTCTTACCACCTCTCTTATCAGATGAGGCTGCATATCTGGGTGCTCCTCCTTATTTGCCTTTTAGGCCTGAAGTGATAAAGTGACGCGGGAATGACAGTCTAGACTGCAGCTGTCTCACTATGAAGCATTCCAAAGCTTGACTGAAAAGCACTGTAATCTCTGCACGCACACACAAACGCCAACAGTTACATGAGCAAAAGCACTGGAGAAAACATGCTTTCTAACCCGTGTAGATTCCCTCTCTCTCTCTCTCCCTCTCTCTCTCTCTCTCTCACACACACACTCACACAATTATATGGGTATGCACACAGCCACATGCACAGAAAAAACAGCCAATTGATGTCAATCCAAGCATGCAGTGGCTGTGTATTAGATCATGATTAGCCCGTACAGCCTGCAGCAAGTGGAACGTAGAACATCCAGTTTCTTTCTTTCTTTTTTTTTTGTTCTTTCTTTTTTTTTTTTTTTTTTACATTTGTCAGGGGATTTATGTGGTTAATAACACCACAGACTTTTATTGAAAGTCTTATATCAACTATCACTCAAGTTTTCAGTTTCAATTCAATACGTTTTGATTGCAGTTTTCATGCAGATTTACAGTGGTGAATAGACAATTTAGTATAGAATGTAGTTAATGGATAGAAAACCCAATAAGCCTATGTACTATAAACACACTTAATGGTGTATACATATGGATAACTGGAAGATTAAAGTCCCACATGTTTATTTACATGTCTGTGTTTTTACAGTTTAAGTTCCATTTGTATGTTGGTGTGAGTTTCTGCCCACCTATGCACACAAAAAAAGCACACAATAGGGGAAAGAAGAAGAAAAAAAGTGCTTTTCACTTCTCTTTCTGTCTCTCCCGCACGCACACACACACATACAGTACACTCATATTCTCACTTTAATTTTCGTGAATAATAAAAACTTTATATTCTTCATTCAAAAAAAAAAAAAAAACTTTTCCTCCATCTCCACATTGAAATCAAGTCACTCCCCTCGGCTAAACAACCCCAGAGGAAAGTTGCAACCATAACAAATGGGTTTAAATAACAACCATGCAGCAGCAATCTTCTCACAGCGCGGTGCATTGCGGTTGTCATTCATCACGCCACCACAGCATAACGTGGGACTTCCACAACAATTACTTCTGTCATTAAACTCCCCGTATTGTTGTCGTTTTCTTGTGTGATAAGGGTGATTACCGGCCATGCGAGAGCTAATCTTCTCTGATCTGCTCTGCGGTAGGAGGAAAAGCAAACCTCAGCTTGCCACTCAAGCCTGACCAGAGAACCGGCCTGTACTGCTGTGTTAGACTGCCACCCTGTGGCTGCCTGGATGAACACCTGGGCCTTCTTATCGCTGCACTTCAGTGAATTAGGAGCTCTGTACAGTTCTCCCTGGGGGTTTTATTTTAAATCAAAAGCAAGTTTCTTTTGGAACAATCATTCTTGAGTAAATTGTATAAACTGGTTTTGTCAGGAAACAGTTATACCCTGACATGCTATCCTCTTCCATGAAATAGATGGGGTGGATCATGACGGAAATTACTGTATCTTCATGATAGATATGAAATCATTTCATAATCACATGGCTTGACATTATCTATAGAGCTAACAAGACAGTCAACTCAATTTTTCTGCCATCATACTCGCTCCTTTGTCGTGTCTTTTAAGGGAAAAGTCTTGTGATACAATGTTATTATCAACAAATCTAATGAAAAGGCCAATGCTTTAGTCTGTCTCTGCGGTCTGTGCCACTCAGCCCCGAGCACTTCCACTTCAGCTAAAAATGTAAATCTTAAACAACAGATAAGAAATATATCAAATATACCGTCTCTGCTTTTCCCTGCACAGCTAGGCACTGTAGCTTTTACCAAATCTTTTTAGCTTTTACCAAATCGTAACAGGAGTCAGTAATGTACTTATTGGGGACTACTTTCAGCTGGGAATTAAGACATATTTGGAGCACTTGAGGACGGTGTGTGCTGGTGCTGGTGATTAGATAAAAATAAACTACGATGAACCTTCATTAGAATTAAGGAACATTTTACCCAATGCAACAATGTGGCTCATTAATGTGCTTTTATAAGACAGTGGGGCTCCAGATATAACTTTTAACACATGGGATGGGACATGGGATGTAATGGGATCCCCTCTTGTTTACTGAGGCAATACAGTCAGTGTAGCTCAATAGTTCAATGAATATGATGGAGTTCTATAAAACAGGCAATGAATTGGTGTTTTGAAGTTTAATTAACACTGATGTTTCATCATATTTCTCATTATTGGCACTCTCTAATGTCTCTAATTCAGGGATTTACTCAACAATGTTCCTCTTGTACATCGTTTGGGATAATAACATGTGCAAAAATGTCTTAAAGTTGATGTAAATATTTAGAAGCAGAGCGTATTATCTTTCTAGTTCCTCTGCAGTCCAGTCATGTACAGTATATGGACACGGTGCAGCTCTCACAAGCTCTTTTACTCTCTCAGGCTACATCATTCACATCATCATAAAAGCAGAGGCCCTTCATCACTTTACAGTACCCAGTGCTACCGTTAGCCCCAGGCTCTCACATCAAGGCCTACAGCCTTCCGCCCCTCGCTAGCTGTAAACCTCGGCTCTGAATGTAAGAGGGGAGAGGGATGAGAGGGGTTACTGATGTGCCATAAACCCTGTTATTTTATCGAGGGAGAGAGGAAGCTGGGTGTGTGGTGAGTAGTGGAGGCATACTAGCTGTTCATTTCCAATAGGTGTGTGTGTGTGTGTGTCTTTCGAGGAAAACTAAGGAGAAACAGAAGCTGCTGTTCGTGAGCCTGTTTTGTTGTTTGTTTGCTCAGGAGCCCCGTAAAGAGCAACAAGCACACAATTCAATTTGCAATTTGGACAAGCATGTGAATATTTTCCCCGATGTTCAGGAAATGTTATTTGATTTAGATACACTACTAAACCTCTATTCACTATCAGAGCATCTTTGAAAGCTGCATATTAAGCTACTCAGCGCAACAGTCCAGAAATGGATGTAATCCATTACAATACGAGTTAAAATGCCTCACGCTGTAGATTCCTAAACCACATTAATGTCAGAGAAAGAAGTGTAAACAGAATCTCAGACATTGTTCAAAACTGTAGCAAACATCCATGTAGCTCTGCAATCCACTAATGGAGACATATGGTTCAGGAAGAAATAAGACAGACTTTTCCCAGTTGGCAAAACAATACCATAAGCTTCAAGCTGCATGCAACCTAATCTATCCAAAATATGTCTATAAACCTGGACACTTGTATGATAACATGACTCTGGCATTAGCTACTGTACAAAGGAAAGTGAGATTCTGACTTTTTTTTATGGGACCTGGCCAGCTGCCATCGTCTTCTTCCAGCTGTTGAGTCTTCCTACAACGGAGGTGACCCTCTCCTGCCTGCACGCCATTACTGTACATCCTCCTCCAGAAAGCAGCAGCACACCTTGTCCTGCAAAAGGTACACACACACACACACACATTACTGTGTATTGTACTCGCACACTCACTGTTGCTGCCATTGTTAACGAGGAAAATGTACAGGAACAGAACCTTGTACATGCTTTCATGAGAAACCCTTTCCACACACAAACACACATGATCACACACACACACACACACACACACAGAAGTCCTTAGGGCGATCATTTGTCATCTGGAGAGGAATCTACAGTCATGCTCTTTATACTGAAGGCTCGGACTTAAGGCATTCCTCTGAAAATTTATGTCCAAACAGCTGTGGTCTCATCCGCCTCTGTACGGGCCTAGAAGACAACGCTGTCCCAAGAATTATGAGGGGGATCCAATCCATTACACACCTCCAGTCAACTCTGAGTGTGCATATATGCACATGTAAGCCATTTTCTGTGTGTCTTTGCACGTCCCTCAGCATGTTTAACGGTGAGCGTTTCCCTGCTTTCAGTGCACTTGCAGCTGCCTAACTCCTTGTGTGTGTGTGTCCGTGTGTGTGTGTGTGTGCGTGAGTGTGTGCTTGTGCACGTGTGCTTGTGTGTAAAGGATTCAGAGATGGTTTTGCATTCAGCTCTTTGATGGCTGAACGGTTATCCTGCAGCTTTATGCATCGGAAGCCTATGGTTTAAAAGGGAAAAGCCCTGATTTCACATTGCGGCCATATGGACTGTGACGTTTCCCTGTTAAAAACGAGGTCCACACCAGAGGTAAACACGGGGCCACAGTAATAGATGAGGTCTTCAAACGGCCACAGATTCGGCAACGCAGAGTGACATCATCATAAAGGTGGCCTGCACATGGGAGAAAGGTGAAAAATCCCTGTTTAATATGGATGTTTAGTTTACAAAACTTTATCCATTAAAAGGTAATTGAAAGCAATTTGCCATTTCAGGTTTATACACATTCACATGCTCGAATCACCAAGTACAACCACAATAAGAGGTGTGACTTTGACTAGACTAGGGGAGAAAAGGCGGTATTTACTCACAAAGACAACCAGTCTCAATAAATTAATGCTCCAAGCTGGAGCCTGATTCTCTGAAGTGATTTAATGTTTTCATTGCAGGCTAAACTCCAACTCACTCACTGAGGAGTATGTCTTTGTTGTTTTTGTTCCTCTGTAGATTAAACACACTAGCATGTGCAAGGTAATGTAAAGGATGGAAACTCAATGAAGTGTGATGATGATGTGATGTGTTTAGCGAGCAGAGTTCAAGGCCTCACTCTGTGCATGTTTTCAGCATGCCGTCACCTTAGGGCCAAACCCCACTGGGATGTACAGTAGTGGGGGAGAGAGGGGGAGGGAGCATAAGGGAGGGAGCAGTGAAGAAAGTATGAAAGGTGGATTGGAGCTTTCTATTCTATTGAAATTGAAAAGGTCCTGTCGTTCCCTTTTTTTTATCCAACTGTTGAGAACTGGAATCTCAACTGAGAAGTTAGAAGCTGCAGAAACTGAACACAGATGGATTAGAAAATGAGAACAAAGGGCTTTACTAATATGTCAGATTGATCCTTAGAAATCTCCACATTGTCATTTGAAGAACAAATACTGACTCACACAGGCAAATAAAGGCCAATATGAAAATATGAAAATAAGGGGTCAATACTGAATAACAAAGAATGGCAAATCCACTAGACAGGAGGGTGTTCTAATGTCAAGATGAAGAGAAATTAATGTTTTTTATCTTGGTTCATTTAGTTATCACAAATAGTAATTTTGCTTCAAATCAAAGAATATATCCGCAGTAACACAAGTGTTAAAAGAGGAAGAAGAGGACAAAAAGAGAATGTGACCCCAGTTTCTGTTGGAAACCCTGGTGGTCTGAACTCCAGTCTCACCTGCTGACTCTCACAAAAAGTAATTTGTCAGGGCACTGTGAGGTGAGGGCTAAATAAAAGGAAAACATTGTTATCATGATTAATCAGCAGCTCTGTCAGCAGGGCATACTTGAATAGAAAGTGGCACAAATGACTGCATGGAATTCCTGGTGTGTCAGAGAGAATAAAGCTGCTATGTCCGTCCTTCACTCACTCTCAATTTCACCCACTTATTCAAAGCAAAGCTTGTTCCAGTGGGCTTCATAATACCTCATCATTCCCTGCAGTGTAGGCTGCAATCAAATGGTTTTTAAGTCTGTGGTGGGTTGATGTACTTGCAGTTTGTAAATCATAAGACATTACCTAGACAGAGAATTGCCTGCAATAAATAAGATGCTGGCTTTTCTTTTTCCCCTCCAGTGAAAATGGATGTGACGAATTAGGTGAATGATAGTGAGACTGAGATTACATAAGAAAGCAGTTAAAAGATACAAACACTGTCCCATTCTCAACACACCACTGATCTTAGATTACAGACACTAACATGTGTCCAACTACAGTTTAACCTCTAAACAGTACAAATACCAAAAACAAAAAAATATTAAAACATGATTAAACTTTACAGTAAAGGTCATGGTCAATGGTCATTTGTTTCATTGTATCACATTACATTAATGTAAAAGAAATTCAAAGCTGAACTGGGCAAAAGGGCTTTTAAATTTTCTGCCCCATCTACCTGGAACGATGTGCAGAAGGACTTGACACATCTTGTAACTGGGGGAATTCAATAAAAGACAGAGAAATAAGCTCAGTTGGATCTTGTGATTGCACTATCATGTAATCCCACACTTGTTTCCCTGTAGTGTGTGATCGTATTTTATTTGCGTCTTGTGTGTTTGGTGTAACCATTCTGCAAATGTGCTGCTGTCTTGGACCGGTCGTTCTTTTTACCTGGTTAAATAAAGGATAGTGATTGATTGAAAGCTTAAAAAGAAAAACTTTGATTCTCAAAATTTGAGCCAACCTTGAGGTGACAGCCATACAAATTTAAAAATTGAAATTTACATTTCCTGACAGCTCCCCCTGCTGAAGGCCACCGTGTCAATACGATTGAAGGTGCAAAATGGACCTTGTGGTGAGATTATTCTGTCAACTCCTGTTTCCCAGATCAAGAATTAGCTTTGAATCTCAAAAATGTTTGAGAACAGTGTGCTGGTTCTGCAGATTTCTAGTTTCCCATAACTTTGAATTTCTTAAATGCAACACTGCCAAAAACATTTACTGGTTCCTGATTTGTTTAAAACATCTTTTCTGAAGACATCAGTATTTCGCTTTCCAATGTAAATGGATTGAAAAGCACCAAGTGCCAGCAAAGAGGAGGGGCTGACTGGGAAATTAAGTTTTGGTTTATTCTTGTGACCCAGTAAAATTTTTCTTACAGATATATATATAGAATCTATCACTTTCCCTGACTTTGACAGGATTGTGAAACTGTGTGATATACCAGAAATAACATGAGGTGAAAAGCCTATTGAGTGATTCAGTGGAAATTTTTGCAATTCTTTGATTTTTACATGCTGTAAAAATAGCACTCTATGTGTTTAGAGCGTGATGTATTTTCATCAGCCCAAATCTGTTTACAGCATCTTCTTACTAACAACTTACCTCAAATTATGTGATCTGCCCAGATGTGTTGGACCCATTTGGTATTTCAGGCAGGTTTATGCAATCTGTTGTCAGCATGCTTCGTCCTTTTAGGAGATAGAGAAACCTGTAAGGAAGGCTGCTTCTCCCTTCATCTTGCCTTAGGGGGGTCATTTGGTCTGATGCCTTTCACTCCGTGTAGTATAAACTTCCTCACCACAAGCTGCATACAAACAGAGTAAATAAACAACCGCAGGACAAACCCCGGTTTGGAGCTTGTTAGGGTGCACAATTTCAACATGAGAGTTTGTTTGTTCAAATTTGCTCGCACAGTGACCTAACTCCTTTAAACTGAGCACATGTGTGGATGAGGGCACAGGAAGGAGAACATTACAGAGGGGGGAAAAGTGGAAAAATCCATATTTTTCCAATATGCAGTCGGGGCTGTTCATCAGGCAAAGTTTGACACATGTCTTTGAACAGAGTTAGAAACAACAACTTGGTGGAAAAAGTAAAAAGGATGGAGTGGGGTGGTTTGGCTAAACAAATGTCATTTTTGGACTCTGCTGCAGGGAGGATGAGAAAAGGAAAGATGATGAAAAGAATGAAAAGATACATTCCTGAGCATCTAACTCACTGCCTCGCTGTTTCCTGGGCTTGATTAGAGGGATGCAGTGACTTGTGGGTACATTAAGATTAAGATCTCAGCTGTCCAGAGGGAATTACAAAAAGGAAGCAATACGAGTGTCTTTATCATAAGTGACGTTGGTTTTTATAAAAGGAAGTCTCATTACCGCATATGCTTATACTATACAGCCACAGTAGTGTTTATTATGGTTACAGAGGCCTTATTGTAATCAAAAGGTTACAGATTTGACCCACATAAGGACCGACCTAAATTGCTACCATAAATTAAATAATGAGCTACTTAAATCGTATTTAGCAGTTGAATCACAGGCTGGATATAAAGACGGACGTGGCCTCTGTGCCATCGACATTAGCAATACCAAGAAACAGTCATATTATGAGCCATTTTCTCAGCAGGGATTGCAGCTTTGAACAGCGGGTGCTGCACAGGTGTTACTAATCAGTTTTAACGACGGCTCAGTTCTAGTCAAGTAACCCATGAAAATGACTCAGCATTCACAATACCATAACACTGAAATCAAAGCAATGAGATGCAATTCAGCCATTAATTTTACACCTGAGTGAGATTTCTAAAAAGAGAGAGTTGGAGGCTCAGTGGGGCTGCTCCACTGCTGCCATGTTGCAGCTGACTGGACCTGCCTAACTACCAGCTGATGTAAAAGTGAGCTACAAAGTGTGTATGTGTGGATATTTAAGTGCTTAACTTAGTGGTTTCACGAAGTTGGGAGGAGGCATGAGTTCCCATTAGTATTGCTAGCACAGCTGGGCGCCAGGTTCAAAGGCTAATTAGCTTAACACAGGTAGCCTACGTAGCCGCCGCCGACGCTCGCTAATTAGTAGCCTACTAACAAATACAGAAAAAAACATTAGGATTTCACTCACCTTAAGAAAAACAGGAGCACAAATTTCCGCATGTTCTTTTGTCCTTTACTGGCACAGAGGGTCGTGTTATTTGTCAGATATGGACATCGATCCTGTTGACACCAATGACACCACGTTTTCACAGAGAATTAGCTAGTTGTTGCCTAGCAATGAGTGACCGGAGAAATGTGACCACGCCCACCTACAAACAGACCACGCCCCTTTATGCATTTGAAAGTCGGTTTTTTTCTATATGTAAAAAATAAAATAAAACCATACACTTATCATGAAGGAGGCAGTTCGCTATTGTGTCCAAATCATGTGTAAATCAACACGTTTATTCCTACTGTAAGTGTGTGTTTTATTTCGAAGGGTACCCTCAAGTGATCATTTGAGGAACTGCATGTTTCACACTTGATTTTTCTAACTGAGGTTGTCACTCACACAGCTCCTTGCAAACCATAGACTGTAAGTTGCAAACTCATTCATGTGGTCAAAATCAAAACTTTTTTCTTTTCTTTTTTCCCCCGTTTTTTTTGTAAACGAATATTCTTGTCATTTAGGACATATAGGCACAACTATATTTACTGCTATTGTTACATGTGACGCATCTATATGACCATATGACTATTTCAGAATTTTTTTTAGAACACAATGTCTTTTTTTTTTTTTTTAGATCGTCAGAGAACACAACACATATGCCACTTGGTAACCAATATGTGCTGACTGGTAATCAGTAACTACTATAGGGAAGATGAATAAAATGATAAACACATAACCAGAGTTGGTGGATAATCCATGGTGAAACCATTTGTGCTGCAGCAAATTTAGTGCAGAACTGATTCCAGATGCATGATTAGTAAGTGACCAATTAACCCTGTAGCTTCACAGTTGCAAATTTTGCCATTTCAGGAAAAAAACAAAAAAAACATGAAATATACTTGTACTAACCAAGGTTTCTTATTTTTATTTATACAGTCTTTTTCAACTGCACCCGAGTGTTAGAAGGTTATTCATGTAAGCAAATCAGGCTACTTACAGAGGGAAAATCACAGGTGCTATTCAAATTACTCGAACAGTGATTCTGTTCTGACCAAATAAGCCATAAAAACAAGCCAGCAATCACAATACTGTAACCCTGAAACCAAAGCAATTAAATGCAATTCAACCATCATGACTTGTATATCTGAGCTTTTCCTTCTGTGACATGTCAGCACTCCTCTGAGAAAAAGGTTGAAGAAAGTTGGAGGCTTACATTGATAATGTAAGAATTCGATTAACAATCTGTTTCAATGAACAACAGAAAATATGAACAAAAGAAGAGGACTGAAAATAAAAACTCAACAGCAGGTTTGGTTAGCATTATTCTGCTTAAGTTTAAAAGAAATACATTGCAAGTTTACCAGTACAATGTGAAAAAACATGCACATTGTAAAAAATACTCATGATTCATAGAATCACTTTCAAAACAAAAAATTAAAAAAAACATACAGTTCAAAATGGCATACATCGATACCTGCATAGACCCATTAAAGAGTCCATTAAATCATTTTCCAGAGATATATTCAGGCAAATCTGGATGGTGTGTTCTGGTTGGTCTTGTGTTTCTACTACATCTTGCAACATTCAGTCTCCGAACTATGACCCTGACTGGTGAGCAATCCAGATTAACACCAGGGTATATTATGTTGTGCGAAGGTATGTTATATGATGATTATCACACATTCTTACAGGCTTTCTTGGGAAACTCCGATGTTTGCAGCAGAAAGTGGTGCAAACTGCAGTGGGACCGGACTGAACAGCTCCACCTTAACTTCAGCTCTGCTTTGGACGCTTTTTCTGCAGGGTGCCAGCTGCTGTGCCTGCTGTGTTCTTGGATGCTGTTCTTTTCCTCGAATCCTTTTCGTCTGCATCATAGAGAGCATTCCTGACAAATCGTGCAGCGGCGCCTTTGTCTAGACGTGCTGCTTTTTTCTTGTCAGTGATCTCCTTCACTCTGTTCATGTATGTCCTTATTCGCTCCTGAATAACAGAACAGTTACAGATGAATTAGACAATGTATGTACATGGTGAAGGAAAAGTGATGTCAAAGGCAATTCATAGAAAACACACAGTACATACCAGTTCCTGCTTGATTCCATGGTCTCTGGGATTTACTCCTTGTGTGACCAAGTACACTGTAAATAATACAGAAAGCAAGACTTTATATATTGTATGTTGATTCGAGATCAAGGCATATTAAATACAGATTTCACAGGAACACATTTCAAAATGATCATCATCACTGTTTCTACATCAGAAATTGCGCTGTATGTGCAGGCATTTATCTCTACAATTATTGACTTAATTGTTATAAATTGTGCTTTGTATTTTAGCAATTGCATTGCAAGGCAGGTTTATGTTTTGTGCTATAACTCGATAAGCAGCTATAATCCTGTAAAGTAGTGATAATTCAAATCACCCATAGTGAATATGGATAAATATGTCATCACAGTGACTCCACGAAACTTACTCCAGAATAATGAATTGAGGGTGTATGCAGACATCAAGTCCAACTTGGCTTGATCCAGGGGATCCAGCTGTGAATCAACAAGATTTACTTTATTTCAAACCAGCTGTGTATTTGGGATTCAAAACACACATAAAAAATTATCACCGCCCCAGTTTAACGAGCTAAAAAACAACACCATTGTATTTGTGTGCACTAGTTGGATTGACATTACATCACAAGCTGCTTGCTACACAGTTACCACTTATTTAACGCTTTGACAGAATAAGCTATGAAATATGGTTGAATGAACATAGTATTTCTCATGTGCTACTTCGCGTTTGACCAGCAAAACCCGTCATCATCATCATCATACCTTTTGCAGCAGGTCATTTCTGGGCATGGCCATCAACTTCTCCAACATAGTTTTGACATCAGAGGCTGAAGAGTCGAAGCCAGTGAGCTGCTCGTCTATCTCCTGAGGATAATCCTCCGTCTTCATGTCTCCTGCCATTTTCCTGAAAGATGATTAATGTCACACAGTCATGTAACTCTGCTGTAACGTGGCTTTCGTGAGATATGACAAAAAATGCCCACTTTCCAGGTAAGCACTGTTAGCTATGTAGCTAATCACAGAGCTTCCACATGCTGCTACAGGCTAAAAGTCGAGCGTTTACATGAGCACAAAGATACCGCTGCCCACTGACAATTGTAAAATATGTGTTAAACAACACTTATAACTAATTTTTCGTCAATGCAGATTCCCTGGAACATGTATCTGGCGGCATTTAACGTAATATTCCTGATTTACCTTCTCACCGACAGCACGCTTTGGAAGACAGGAAGTGACGTTTACAAATACTAACTCCGCTGAAGTTAGTTTCTGGGTCGTGACTTCCTGTTTGTCGAATAAGTAAAAAGTTGTAAAACTGTAATGACTACTGTGTGACCAATTGATCCACTTATTGTTTTGAATCGATAACTTCTCCGACTCTCAACGGTCTGAATCCATTCTCAGTTTGTATTCAGTTTGTTTTACACACAAGGCGATTTCTCTGACCGTTCCTTTGGATCAGCTCGTATGCCTACACTTTGGTTGGTCAAATCCGGTCAAAAGACAAAGTGGAATAAATATAACACGACTTTACGACAATAATTTGGGAGAAAAACCGAGAATCAGTGTGAGTTTGTCAAGTACAGTCAGAGAATTTCTAATATTATCGTAGACTGGCTCTGGTACAGTATCCTCAAGTCAACGCCCAATCGGACACTAACTTCAGCGTCATAATCGCCGTCCTCGGCACTCTACTGCCGTCTGCTGTTTGGAGGAATAAAAGTGCTGCTTTTAACCGTTTCTTAAAAACCCACACTGTTTTTAGTTTGTTTTTCTACCCTGATAAAAGCTGTATTTATAAAAACTTTTTCCGGCGCATTGTTGCTAGGCAGTGACCACGGATTCCGCTCTAAATTGTCCACTAATAACTTTTCTTGACAGATATCCCAGTCCATAACAAAACTAAGGACGGGGTGAGAGTTGTGTTGTATTACTAGGCATGTATAGGCATGTTTTTGTATGTTAGAGTAAACGTGTTAACAACATTTCTGCTGAGATAACGTAGCTAGTCGTTACCGTAACCATAGGTCGTAACCTGGCCGTAACTTAACGGCTGAGGACAACGAACGCAGGTGTGGGTTACTATGGCAACCCGGGGTGTCAAAGCGGTAAATGGAGCTGAGCGGTGCTGCTGGGATGACAGGCAACACTTCTTGGACCGTAGCTTACAAACAACTACTGTTGTACCGGAGCTGAACACAGCAGCTAAAGAAGAGAGAGGACTGACACATTGGACATGGACAACTGTGATTTGGAGAAGCTCTCCGTCTCTCGGGGGAAGCTCCGTCCAGCCTTCACTCCACAAGTTACAGACTACAAGGTGACAGTGGAGAGCAGTGTCAACAAAGTGACTCTGAACCTGCTGACCAGTGACTCTGGGGCTTCATACACTATTGTGAGTACCGTGCTTCTGTTGTTCTTCTTTTTTATGTATTTGCTACTGATATATTTGCTAATACTCTTATTTAACAATTTTGTTATTATTATTTCAGCTTTTTGGAGATGGTTCCAGCGCCATTAAACTGAGTGATGGGTCAAACAAAGTAGAAATCGAGGTGGTAGCTGAGGATGGCACTACCAAGAAATACAATGTGGAAATTACCAAACTGTCTGCAAAGATTGCTGAGCTCAGTAATCTCACTGTTGATGGAGATATCCCACTTTATCCTGCATTTTCTACCAGAATCTATGAATATAACAGTGAGTACAGATTTCTTAAACAATACCATCAGCCTCACTTAGTGAAGAGGGTTATATCAGTTATACTGTTTTGTTTTGCCATTGTTTCAAGTTGTATTGCAGCACATATACTTTTATGTATTATCTGCAACACAATATTGTCAGAATGTGTAAAAAAAAAACAGGTACATAGTGAATAACACTTTCAGAAAAAACAAACATCACAACACACATTTCTGAACATTAAAAATGTAAGATAATGTTTGTTTTTCTTCATGTCACTGATTCCTGACCTCCTAATTGTTATCTTTTGTCCCTAGGTGTTGTCCCCTTTCACTGTAATGATGTGACCCTGCTACCTGAGGTGCCAGACAAAAACATTAAAGTTACAGTGAATGGGGCAGACACCTCTCAACCAGTTCCTCTGAATTTTGGAGACACTGAGGTGGAGATCTCAGTTTGTTCAGCAGATGGCAGTAATTCACAGGTGGGGTGAGACACGAGTGGATGATTGTTCGTTATCAAATAGTCTTCACTGATGTGAGTCACAATTTAACGTGTGATTATCAAAATGAATTGATTAAATTATATGTCAAAACATCTTAATAGTTTATTAGTCATGTTTGCCTAAGTATAAACTATGTAAATAACATTTTAAAGTATCACACTACATTTGTTGTTCCCATTCATAGATAATAGTATACTGGTAGTTTTTATAGATTCTTTTAGGCCATGCTGTCCGGCCAGTGCCACAGTTGTTGATGTTGATTGTTTTCATTAAATCTGACGCTAACTGTCAGGTGTACTCAGTGTTGGTGACTCGAGAGCAAATTTCCATGGCCGTGACCTTCACTGATGGGAAACAGCAGCTGGACTACGAATGCCCAGTGTCCCTGAGTGCTTTTTATAGGCCTGTATCTATCAACCACAGGTGAGACTTGAACAGGAAGATTTATGTGAAAGTATTAGCAGTAGTTATAAGAGCTGCCACCCCATTTATCATTTTCACTTGAACAGCTTTATTTTCTGTTCTAAGTACTTAACAGTTGATGCAGGTGTAAAATAAAAAAAATAAAAAAAAAACTCAAATAAAACAAAGGAAAATATCAAACCAATAATCACCACATGTATTGAGTTGACTGATAAGTTCACTTTGATTAATTATAGCTATTGGAGATACCTTAAAGAACAAACTGTTTCTCTGTTTGAATTTCAGCGACCCAAAGCACATCTTCTCAAGGCCTTATCTTGAGACACTGACACGACGGTCAAAAGTCGACCCACTCAATGACTGTCCTCTGGGAGACGGCTGGATGGTCGTTGAACCTGACCTTGACAAGAAGATATCAGATGCTCTGGTCAACTGCTTCTTTATTTACCGAGGTGAAGCCTGGAGTCTAGGCACCCACTGATTCAGTTAAGAAATCAAGGGGCAAAGAAATAGATGCACTGTTTCTACCTAAGGTCGAGTAAAAGAGCAAGTGGGGAGGTAATATTTTGTCAAAGGACATGGATGTCATGATAACTGATGAAAATGTTATTTACATAATATAGATGCATTCAGAGTACGTTCTTCCACCTCTGAAGTTTTCTAGAGCAGGTGAATTATTTCTGCCTCTGGAGCAGTTCTGCTTCTGAGAAGTGCTCATAGAATTACATTTATAATATACCAGCTACACTTTGACTGAACTCCCAACAGTTTTGATTACACTACCTACACTATCATGTAACATGATGTTACTGTAGACAACTATTATGTTGCTGTAATGAGAGGGGATACCATTACTTAACTAAACCAACTGTATCCATCTGTCTGCGTAATCAGATGTGTGTTTCCAGATAACCAATACTTTTTTCAGATTGTTGCTTAGTTTGTAAAGTCCCTTAGAGAAGATGCAAACATGATTAGATTTGTTACAAATGTGTCATTCACATACAGCCTTCACTGTTGGCACTACAGTAGCATATATTCCTGGTGTGTGGTTTACCATGTCTGTGATGTTTTTTTTTAAACAAAGGATGTGACAGCGTGATGAAACTGTCTGAGCTGGGGTCACACTCCCTGGACTGTCCACACAGACCCACAGGGGACCTGGATGCAAAGGTCAGTATGAAAGATTAAACAGAGCTCTGCTTTGCTAAAATCACTGCCCGACCTCCACTCTGCTCATCCTTTATTTAAAAGTTAGTGCTCCCTTTACGGTGCCTAAGTGCTGGTTTAACTTCCACAGTAAAAGTATCTTGTGTTTGTGTGCGAGTGTGAGTGTGTGTGTGTAGTAACACATTTCAGAGTTGATAAAACAATGATTTGTGCGTAGTGCACGTTTGCAGGTTTTTATGGAGACTGTTCCTGATACTGTGTGCTGTTCTAGCTTCACTACGAATGAAGATCTCCAGAGCACGTAAACGCACCTCAGCTGTGTTCATGTTCATTTTCAGGATGTCACAGAGACAAGCTGGTATAAAGAGCACTTTGCATCATCCAGTTGTTTGGAGATAGAGACTAAACATGTTTTAAAGGTAATAAATTAATCCTGATACTTTGCTTTGTATTATCAGTATTTATTTTAGAGTTATATACAGTAGCTTTACTTTTTACGAGCTTTCATATTATTTTCAACATTTTCCCCTCTAAAGACCAGTTACATACTGTCTGTACATTTATACTCCCATATGAGATCATGTTTGAGGAAATATTTTAGGGGATTATAAACTTAAATAAACACACTTTTCTTGACTATACCAGACTACACAATGTAGACCGAGATTAAGAGGATTGACCGCTGCCACATTCTTTCCTGCTACCCAAGGATTATAAATCAAAACAGAGTTCATGTAGTCATCACCCCTACGTGTTTAATGCTACTCATATCTGTTAAGCTTTGCTGCTTGGCCTGTTGTACTTCACGGGTGGATGATTGTTGCCTTTCTCTGCTGCAGGTGCGTAGCTGGGAGGAAAAACTGCAAATGACAGCAGGAGAAGACAGCGTGGATAAACTGTGTTCCTTGGCCCTGGAACACCTGAAACTCTACCGGCAGCAGCTGCCAAAACCAGGCGTGTAACACTTTCCAAACCAGGAGCGTAGAATCAGATATTAAATGGAAGTCATCCATCAAAATCCGCTGGCAATCAATACGGCCTCATTCCCTCCCATAAAAATCTCTAATGCAAACCCCATGACTTCAATAACCCTCTCCATTTTTAATACTTTTGATTAATCACATTACTATAATGAAATGTTTAATTATTAGGAAGAGGAGTTTCAAGGGGAGGTTGAGCACAAGACAGAACAAGTGTCCAAGTCTGTATTAACCAATATGTTCCATCAGTTCTCTACATCACCATATCTTCCTTTTCTTTTTTACGTATACAATATTGTCTGTCCGAAACCACCATCGACTTTAACAGAGAGTTTCTAGAGTTTCTTTTCTGTTCCATTGCTAGATAACAAACCTGTCTGCTGAGTATTTAAACACACCATTGGCAAGTGGACAGAAGAGTCATTTTCCTTTGCCCTGCTCTGGCACAGCAGCTCAGCTTCAGCCATTAAAAAATACATGAAAACTGGCTGGTTAGCAGTCGCCTCAGCAGCTACCCTCCTCTATCTGACGTGCCAGCCACTCAAGTTACCGCTCGTCTTTTCTCAGCTACTTGTTCCTTGCTAATTGTTTGATGACTCTGAGACGTGACACTCGAGACTGATCCCAGAGGGCTGAATGAAAGTCACTGGAACTGAACTGAGATGCAACGCCAAGCGGAGAGAGGGGGAGAGGACGACAGAGAGTTGGCATGAGACAGGGAGCACAGTTAATCTTCACCTCTTAAAATATAAACAAGGGTTTTTTTTCTGTTGCACCAGCTCAAGCTGTAGCATGATGAATGTATCACCTGTGTAGATACGATGAAACTTTAATTCTGCATGTAATATATTATAATCAGGAGTATCGATATGCCCACAGAACAGTTTAATTAGCTGAAAGTAGGCTTAATTATATTCACTAGAATGTAAAAGCTGTTGCATCATTGAAATCTGATAAATAAAAGCCGCTCCTATATGGGGACTTACACTCTGAATATTTCATGTAAAAGACGCATGCAATGATTTGTAAGAGAAACAGAGTAGGCAGGTAAATGGAAGATCTTTTTATTCCTCATTACACAGGGCACTAGGAATAACGGAGGATGCAGCGGTATTTTATGCTTCAATAAGATGGATGGAAATGTTTAATTTTTGAAACTTGATCAAACTGTAACAAAATGGCAAATTCAACTATACTAAACAACAGTTTTCTCATGTACTTACACAGGAGACATGTTGCAGTACGAGGATGACCAGTCTCCTCTTTATAACCTGGAGCAGGCCGCTATCCACTATGCGTCAGCTGTCAGACTCAGCTCCAGAGATGCCAGACTCCACTTCCTGTTGGGTGTCGCTCTGGAGGAGCAGCACTATGCCACAGAGATGTACGGCCTCCAGAAGAAGGTAGCACCATCGCCGACCAGGAAGAACAAGCTAAAGCAAACCATGCATGACTGAAGATTGTAGCTGCTTTAAATAACAAAATTGTATCTGATATTTAACCAGTTAAACTGTGAATCTCACAGCTGAGTCATTCAGCCTCTCATTTCTCTTTCCTTTACACCCAGACTGGTAGGGACAGAGATGAATTAAGCGATGCCAAATCAACAGCACGTCAAGATGACATCCTAGCTGTGTGTAAGCTCCATGGTTTCATGGGGAAGCCCACAGTGGAGAACCAGCTCCAGGCCTTGGATATAGAGTATCAGCAGCTCAAAGATCAGGGACAGTCGGGCAAAGCCGACTACGTTCAGACTCTCTACATCTGGCTCTCTAAGAAGAGTGGCAAGGTAACTGCATCATACTGTAGGTGGCTTAGTTTACTTTACTTTCTCTAGTGAGGAAAGGATACAGTGATACCATTGTTATATTATGTTAAACACCATCAGCACACAGTTTTAGAGAGATGCTAATTTCATTGTGGATTACATGCTTTACCTCATACATGCAATGAAAACTAAGTAGCTTTTTATCATTTTGCAATTGAATTAGATTTTTAAGAATCAGAATACCTGGTGTCCTCTGCTGTCACAGGTCACAGGTTATGAATACTTAAGTTATGCATTTTTATGTAGCTTGTTGTGTAATGTAAGAAACTGCTGTGACATGTAGCTGTTGTTCTGTAAAGTTGTTTGGTTAAATCACCCACTAAATAATTACTCATCACTGAAAGGCAGATGAAACTGAACTCTCTGCTCCCTCATTTCAGGACGGCGGAGCAGCTGCGCGGGACGAGGAGAACTGTGTCCACCGAGCTCTGATGAAATACCTGGACGCCTGGTCCCTGAGTCCGGACAGCTGGGAGTACAACCTCCACGCAGGAAGACTGCTGCTGCTGCAGGGGAGGAGCAGGGAGGCCCTGCAGCATCTCCAGAGCGGCCTGGCACTGCGCCCTTTACACGCTGCACTTAGGTTAGGTCATAGAAGCGTTGAAGTTGTGTTTTGTCTTTAGCTGTAATAGCAAAGTGAAGTTTGTATCCTGACTCATAGATATGACCTGATGAGAACAGTATCATTTTCTGTGCGATCAATCTTGAAAATGATTGTAAAAATCACAGGCAGGCAATGAAATGAAGGAGATGAAGCTTTTGTGCAAAAACTAAAGCACAGGTATGGAACTGTTGCTAAAGTAGGAACAAAATGCAGAGAGGTGAAAACATGAGTCCTTTTCTGTGTCACTGTAACACAAGAGCAGTGTAGTCACTGTGTGAGGAGAGGCCTGGCAGTTCACCAGGGTAAATGTGGTCTGGATCAACATGTAAAGCCACAAAGTAGGTGCCGGCTTTGTATTTTAACATCCTCCTCTGTTCCCTTCGTTTTCTCAGATTCTTCACCGGGCTGGCTCTGCTGCAGCAGGAGCACAAAGCCTCTGCGGACACAGAGAGGGAGGCTGCTCTGTTCTTACAACAGGGACTGGAGCACTTTGTCAGCCAGCGCTGCAGCAAGAGGTGTGTGTGTGTCTGTGTGCGTGCGTGCGTGCGTATGTGGTGGAGGTGGATGCATTCGGCAAGAGAATGAGAGTGTGAGAGGGCATGACAGTATCAGTAATATCTCAGCATGTTCGCTTTAAGCCTGCAGGAGGGAGAATAGCAGTGTAGCAGAGTAGTGAAAAAGACCATCACAGTCAGCAGAAACACACTGACATACCATCTGTGGTGTCAACCATACACAGGATTTTTTTAAATAGATTTTTCTAGTCTCAATATGTTTTTTTGTTTGTTTGTTTTTTTCACAAACCACCATCTTTGTCAGTTTGTGGACTGAACACAAAAAGTGGAGCTGGAAGGGGAGAATGTCTTGGTGAGGGCTTAAAAAGATATCTGATTCTTTACTGGTCGAATTAGAGGAGGGTAAATGTTTGGGATTGGCCGGTGTTTGTGATTTATAATGAGGAGGGACAATATGTCCTCATCTTGGATTTGTTTGTTTTGCAAGTTCCCTGTGGTCATCATGGCTGTTTGTTTTTTTCTGTGCTGTCATTCTTTGTTGATGTTGTCATGTTTTGCTTTTATTCTCCAGCTGGGTGGAGCAGGATCCATCAGATCCTCTGTCCAGCCTTAACACACAGTTCCTGCGCGGCCTCCTCACTCTGGGACAACTGCAGCAGAGAAACGTCCTGTCGGCGAAGGCAATGAGCGCCGAACAGGTTTATCACACGTATGTTACAAATCAGAAAATGTTGTTCTATTGGAGATATTTCCTCTTTACTCTGTGTTGGTGGTGGATCCCAAATCATAGTGAGTGTATGAGTCAAAGTCTCAACATCCACATCAGTGTGTGAACCACTTTAACAAGTGTTTGAGCTCTGGATGAAAACCCTGCGTCTGTTCTGTGTCTGTGCTGGAATGCCTCAGTGTAACGGTGCTGGCTGCCCAGAGTGTGAGTCAGTGTGTGTGTCGTGGCGAGGTGAGCGGGCAGCTGGAGTGGGTGCTGCTGCACGCTCACTTCGCCCTGCTGCAGAGGCTGATCCAGCGGGGCGAGGACCAGACCAAAGCTGGCATCAATAGACACATCCTGGTGGCAAAGAGATGCCAGGTCCTCACAGCTCTCATACGCCTCACGTCTGTCTCACCCTGCCAGGAGCTGCTGGACATGCAGGAGAGGGTAAGAGTGTCCTGTAGGGGATGGGAAACAGTTTTTGTCTCC
The DNA here is from genome assembly GCF_905171665.1 of Trachurus trachurus. Classification (NCBI taxonomy): domain Eukaryota; kingdom Metazoa; phylum Chordata; class Actinopteri; order Carangiformes; family Carangidae; genus Trachurus; species Trachurus trachurus. The sequence continues at coordinate 8,910,735 of NC_139906.1, forward strand.
TCTTATTTTCATATTAGTTAAGATTTGCTCCTGTATTGACTGTAATGTCGATAAGTGTGTGGTGTGAGAGAGAGTTCAGTCTTTTGCCTTCTTCCCACCTCCTCCTCTGCTTTGTACAGGCGTGCCAGCTGGCAGTAGTGACCACACCACGGGACAGCCACGCCCTGTTTCTATTAGGTTTGGCACAGCTAGCTCAATATGACAACAACCCAAGTTCAGAGAGGTCAAAGGAAGCAATAACAGATGCCTGCCTCAGCTTCCAGGCCAGCATTGAGCTGGAAGACAAGAGTCAGAGCGGAGAACCACCCGAACTGCTGAGCAGTGAGTCTGTGTTGTGTCCTTTTCTGTGTTTGGCATCGAGGCTAGAGGATAGAATAGTGTAGAGATGCATCAATCAATCAGTCATCAATCAAACTTTATTTCTGTAGCACTTTTCATACAGTTATAATGCAACAGAAAGTGCTTGACATAATAAAAACACCCTATCCCTCCCACCCCCCATCCTCAACACTCACATACATAAAAGTAAACATGGAATATTTAAAATCAGTGACTGAACAGTGATCACTTATGGAGAAAGCTGGAGGCTTAAAAAATGAAGTGTAAAAGAGAATAAATAGAGCTGCGAAAAATTAAGGAAAATAATACACTTAAAACTAATAAAAGGAGTAGGATAAATAAATACGTACATAACTAAATCAAATAAAAACTCTATGTTAAAACATAGAGTGATAATGATAAGATCAGTAAACTAATAAGACACTAAATAAGTAATAATAAAACAGTGAGTAAGTAAAATAATAAAACTGTAAAACTGATATTAATAATAATAATAATAATAATAAAAAGAAGAGAAATTCAGTTAAAAGCAAAACTAAAAAGGTAGGTTTTCAGTTTGTTTTTAAAGATATCAACACTCTCTGCTGCCCTCATGTCCTCAGGAGGGCTGTTCCACAGTCGAGGACCATAATGACAGAAAGACGCCTCATTGTGTGTTTGCATGGCACCTGTCTCATGACAAATCGGGCCATATATGATATGAAAAGTCATTTTTCACACCCACATGGGTTATCTCCTGTTTGCTCAGAACAAAGGTGGTGGCAGGAACGGCAGGAGGGTGAAAGTAAGAAAACTGACAAGAAGTCTGCCACCCAGCCAGCGGGAGTGAGGGTGTCTTCTGATGCCAGTGCAGCCAAGAGAGGAGCGAGGCGGGGCAGGGGAGGGCCCACTCAGGGGCGGGGGGCAGCAGCTGTAACCAAAGCTCCTGCTCCTGCTCCAGCTCCTGCTCCCACAGCCCCCATCAGAGGAGGGAAAGCTACCCGGCCTGCAGCCAAAACCCCTGCAGCCAGGTGAGTCACCGTGGCAACCCGAGTCAAGCGGTGGCAGACCTGCGATGTGGTCGTACTGTATGTGGATGTTTGTAAACATCTGTTTATCGGTGGATGATTTAATGTGGGTAGAAATAGCTTGGACTGTTATCCTGCCTTGGTTTTTTTCATGCCAAGTACAAACACAAGCTTTGATTACAAGTCATAGACCTTAACACTGGCAGAAATGTGATATGTAGGCCAGACTCCCTGCACAAGAGCACTTTCAAAACTTTTGTATTATGTGTTCTCTCCTGTAGGGGGCGACCTGGAGCAGCAGTCAAACCCGATGGAGCCGCTAAACCTCCCAGCAACGGCAGTAAACCTCAGCTCCCTGCTAACAAGTCTAAACAGGACTGTCGCTCTGACACTGTTGGGAGTGGGACAGCAGAGGGTGAGTAAGACATGAGAGTAACATTCACATTCAGGTGAAAACCATAAAACTGTGAACATGTATTATAAAAAATTACTAAATCCCCACTCCTACTGACAATAGTAGTACAGTAGCATGACATTTTACTTAAAATAAGACCTGAAATGTTATCTAACTTTTCCATGGCATGACATGAAACAACTAATGTCGTTTTCTACCCCTATTTTCTGTCTGTGATGTCAGAGCCACCTGTAGGAGACCCGGTGACCGTGTCCGGCCCGGTAAACCGGAAGTCTCATATCCCACGGCTGGGTCTGGCCCGCGCCCTCTCCCGCTCTGCAGACACCCAGGACAGGGCAAAGCAGCTCTACCAAGAGGTCATCTCCATGGCACCAGAGGTCAGCGCTGTGAACTGTTACACTTAGATTTCAGGCATTTCCATCACCAGTTTCACCCCCACCCAGATGTGTGTGTTAATTGTCGTTGAATGATCATATTCTTTTCTGTTTGATTAAACAGTTACATAGATAGATAGATAGATAGATAGATAGATAGATAGATAGATAGATAGATAGATAGATAGATAGATAGATAGATAGATAGATAGATAGATAAACTTTATTTACATATGTGATGATCTGACAGAAGACACTAATGCAGTTATTCTCTAAAAAAAGGTTTAAAGGTCTAAATGTCTTCTTAGATTCAGTCAGTGTCTGCTCTGTCTCCACATCCATGATCTCAGCACTTTTCAGCCTCTTCTGTTTAGAAAAAAGATCCCACTGATGTTAGGATAACCTCACTAACTTTCAGGTGAAGTGGTTATTCATTCAGTCTTAAAAGCAGCTGGCCGACGTCTGGTGTCGATTTCCCTCAGTTGACGTAATCCAAACAAGATGTAGTTAATTATTAATCAATCTCTAGGTCCATGATGCCTACATTGAGCTGGTGCAGCTGCTGGAGCCCTCGGACCCTCAGGCTGCAGTGGAGGTTTACTGCAGGTTCCCCCTGAAGCCTGCGGCCGAGCAGAGCTTCGACGACGCCTTCGTCACCGGAGAGATCGTCCGCATGCTGATGGCGCAGGAGCAGTACGACCACCCGCAGCTGGGCCCCAGTCTGGTGGCACACGGCAAAGTCATGGGCCTAAGTAATTAGTATTAACATTATTATGAATACTATTAATGTTGTAATATAGTCAAAACAATCAGATAGTAGTACCAGTTATTCACAGTAATACATCGTTTTCAAAGATTTAGGAATTAATAATTAAGTATTAACAAATTAGTTAGAGTCTCTGTAACAGAAAAAAAACGAACTTACTTTTAGTGTTACACCGTGCAGCTGCCTTCAGCAACAGGTCTGTTCAAACACACTGCACTAGTTTACTGCCATTTTATTAGTATATGAGAACATATCACCTTGACTATATTTAATAAATGTGCTGTTTAAATACAGTGTTGCATAGAAACCATGCAGCCAGGCTCATGTGACATGACATCTATTTATAGAGATTCATCACACTCAACTGGTGCGATGGCCAGATAGATGACATGACACAAGACATAGAGTGCATACATGCAGCATGATGTCAGATAAGTAACTACAGAGTGAGTCAGGCTGGAGTCATTTAGTTCTCTCAAGATGTTCAATAAATTATAATTATTATTAGATGAATTCTCATCTGGGGTGTTTGATTTTAAATCATAGAAGGAGGATTTTTAAACATTTAAAACAACATTTGTACTAACCTGTGTCTGTGTTTGCAGGTTGTATAGAGAAATACATTGACATCTTGGATGGAAAGGCCATGACCAAGCTTCTGATGAGCGTCTACGCGAGGATCCATGACAAACATGAGGACGATCAGGATCTGCAGGACTTCTTCAAGTTCAGATGCTGGATTTGATGCTTGTAACCTTCTAGGAAATACTAACATTATATCACTTTTAGTTTGTTTACTCAACATGAAAAACACACCCTTTCTCTTCAGCTGATAACGCTTGACTTTATTTGCTCTCATGTAAGATAGAGGACACTGAGAAAATGTTGAGGTTTCTCTCCAAATGCACATTTAATCTGAAAACAGAGGTCTCATATTATATCAAAAGTGACTGAACAATAGGCAAAAATGGAGTACAATGTCCACCAACAGTGCAACAAAATGTTTCAATAAGCATCCAACAAAAATGAAAACAGATAAAGAAACTGAATCTTGATCTTGAATTATTATTTCAAGCCAGAGGCAGCATGACTCATTTACCCATCCTAGTAGAGGCTTTTGGATAATATGGGAAATGTATCATTGTGTTACAGGGGTATTTCTCCACCCTGGAGTATATCAGTGCCTTCAAGGCTCAGTCAAACACTTTCCCTGTTCATCTGAGTTAAATTATTTCCAGGCAAGATAAGTGGGATGATGAGAATCAGCCACAGAGACATGAAGTAGGAAATCCTTGCTTTCAAATAAAAGATCATCGATCCAACGATGACCAGAGGAAGAACTCAGCCTCTCAAACAGGCAGTGATTCAAACACCATTGGTGCACCTGTGTTGTTGTATGTTGCTTTGTATCGGGCTGCACAGAGCTTCAGTCTTTGTCGTGGTCGTGCTCTTTCAGACCAAGTTTAGTTTGGTGACAATGAGCACGCGGACAGTCTGGTCGAAGCCGGAGCACACACACAGGCCCTGCTTGTCGGGACACCAGTCCAGGCTGGAGATCGGCTGCGTGGACACAGTGACGTTCTGTAAGAGGTTGACAGTCCCGGCGACGCCCACATCCACGCCATCTGAGTCCTTCTTCTCTCTCCCAGCAGGGTACTCGCTGCAAATGACATCAAAAGACAATTTTAGACAATTGATTGATTCCTATTAAACCACCACTATAATGAATCCATCTGTATCTCTGACTACATTGTCGTTGGAGTTCAAGTTGGACGACTCACTATTTCCACACATGCAGGTTGCCTGCTCCCCCTGCAGTCATGAAGATGTCTCTGTTTTGGGGCAGATGCTTCACCTGCCAGATGGTCGACTTGTGAGCCTGAAACAAAGAGAAGGGATCATTTACTTTCCAAATCAATTCAGTCTGTAACACAAAGATTCATTTCTCACAACTGTCAAGACACTGTCAACCTGAGTGGAAAACCTCCCAGCCACTTTCATCTGATAACGTTTCCTTGCCGTTGTGTCAGGATTGTTGTCCCTTACACAGTTTTGGCTCTTCCTTTGGTGTTGATTCAATCTAAAACCCTCTTGTCTGTACATGTAACTGATGGATCTTATATCCCTAGTGTGATTTCTTTATTCTCATTCCCCTGCTCCACCATCCTCACATTGCAGCTATTATTTAGTATATACACAACAGCTACGGAAAATAGTTTAAGTGATTGTTAGCGGGTTTGTTAAAACAACTGTGTCTGATTTCAGATTACAGTGTGGTAATGAAACATAAATATGATGAAATCCCAATAAAAAAAAAAAACTGTATCCTACCTAAAAACCCAAACAAATACAAAGTAAATGGTGCTGTTGAAAATTAACTAGCCACAGATTGTCATCCACAGTGTTGAGATGTTGATTATAATAACAGATAAAGGAATGTAATAAAGCTCCAGTGCCTCAACCACGTGTTCAGCCTCGTCTGTACAGGTACAGTGATATCTTCCTGGACCAAAATTATCTGGTGGAACTTTATGATTCATGGTTGGAGACGCTGATGTGCCAAGTGTTGATCTCTCAGAAGAACTGCACAAATATTTAGAGAGCTCAGGCCTCTGATCTCTCAGACCTTGCAAACACTTGGCGAGCTGGGCCGTGCACTAATGCCAGTTTAAGTGTGTTTTTCTAGCATTTCCCCCCACAAAAAGCCACACTTCTCTCCCCCTCGCTTGGCCCTGTGTCATTTTTGGCCGGTGTCACAAAGCCACGGAGAAAGTTAGACAAACACAACCCCCAAACACTTCCAGCTGTGAAAACGGTCAAAGCGACGTGCGCCCCGTTTCCCTCTGTACTGTACAAATGTAAAACTAATAATAATAATAACGATACTAATCTTTTGACATTTTTCCATACGTCGGAGCCAAACATCCGTCTGGCTCGGGTCACAATTACCTTTTCAGAGACGGAGGCGAAGCCCTTGGTGGGGTGCTGCGTCCTCATGTCAAAGACGTGGAATTTCCCCTCCAGGGAGGTGGCCACCAGCTTGTTCATGTTGATGTCCTTCCTGTCAAACTCCACGCTGCATACCTGGTCGTGATGTAAGAGAAAAAAAAACACTCACTCACTCTCTGGGCATTTATCACACCGGCACATCCACCCACCGTTTTTTTTCCATACATCAGAAACTGTTGAAACGCACGTAATAACTCCTCCTGGCAGGTTCACGTATATTCAAGAGGTGATGAGTAAGAGAGACGGCTATAAAAATAAAAATAATAAAAACAGTACATTGACCTCAGACTTCCCCTGAGGATTTACTTTTTCATTTTCAGCTCTGTCTCCACATCTGTCCCTGTTTTTGTCTACTGTGTGATTCAAGTGCAGGTTGTAGTGAAAAAGAAACAACATATGATTGGACAGTTTATCCTAATGAAAACACTGCTGCTCAATATGAGGGCCACTCTTTGTGTTTTGGGGCTGAGCTGGTTCAATCACGCTGTCAAGTTTGAGTTCCTGTTTCTCCTCTGAAAAGCTGGTTAATCTTCTTCCTGTGGTACCACACTGGCTACATATGTGACAAAACCAAGAGGAAAAACTCCCCCTGAAATATTTAATAACTTCACAAAAAGAAAAATCACATGCAACACGCACTCTATGTGTTACCATTTCAATGCAGGTGTTCACTTTACCCCGTTTTTAATGTTGGTTTCCCATCGTAGAGACATATTCCGCAGGTCAAAGAGTTTGATGTCTCCGTTGTCATAGCCAGCACACACGCAGCGGTCCTGATCATTGAAGGCATGACCTGTGATGAGAAGGTCAATGGAAAGTCAACATCGACAGCTTCTGTTATCTAAAATATTTAGCTTTAGGTTCTCTCCACCTTGAAATCTTCTGTTTTACTCACCAAATGCAACCGTCCAACAGTCCCTCTTGGTTTCTCCCTCCATGGGCTCCATGTTGGCCACAGGTGAATCCTTCTGTCTGTGATCCCACACTTTTACTGTCCCTGTGTAACAGCCAATAGAAAAGATCTTATAGATTCACCCAAGGATCCACTTTTTTTTATCTTAATGTACTTTAATCTTTACATTGTAAATGACATCAAACCATCTCTGCTTCCAGTGACTATCTCTGGTGCGCCATCGCCGATCCCCAGACCTCCAACACCATCGATACTGTTCACTATTTCTTTGTGGGCTTTTACGCTGTACACTGGCACTTCAGGCATCTCCAGATTCCTGCGGAGAACAGAACCAGAACCATCTGCACTTGATGACCCGCAGACTTGGAAACAGATTCAGTGAGAACTCACTTTCGATTCATTCAGACAGCGCGTTAGAAAATAAAACCTTTCTTTCATCATGTCCTGCTGTTGCTGGCAAAGACACAGAGTGTGACATTAGTGGGTGTGGGTAAGAAAAATACCATATATTGAGATTTCCATCGAAATCCCCGGTTGCTATGTGTCTTTGTTGAAGAGAGGTGGCTCCAAAGGTCCCACACTTGATGGGCTTCGGCTTCTCCACCTGAATGGACAAACAAGGAGAGCATTTAGTTACATTCAAAGAATGGGACAATGCAACAAGCAGTGAAATAGCAGCATAGCAGGAGAACCATATACTTTTTTTCCCTTAGTCTTTAGCACAGCAGCCAAATAATGAAAATACTGTAACTTAAACTATAAGAATAATGATACAAGAAAATTGAATGTTTGTGAGAGTTTGTGGTGCGCGTGTGCCACACCATTAATTATCATTTCTTATAGTTTTTCTGCACTCTTGATGTAAACATGATCTTCTATTGACTCTCATGCAGCTTTATGTTGACATTTGGCCATTGTGTTGGATAAACCACGTAGAAATGGAAGGATGGTCATTACATTGTTTAACTCTTCTTTTGCACAACTTTAGAGATATGTTACTGTAACTTTGTCTTTGCAACTAACAAAGGGAATTGTAAAGTTTGTTGAGATAAAAACTTGTTTTGTCTTCGAGATTTTCTGCCTGACTCTGACCAGAATCACATTGCTCTGACTCTGACCCCTTTGATGAGCTTTTACTCTCATCTCAAAAAATTAAAATATCATGGAAAAGTTTATGTATGTCAGTAATTCAATTCAACATACAATTCTACATAATATAGATCCATCACATACAGGATGAAAATGTCTTTATTTCTTTTAATTGTAATGATTATGGCTTACATTTGATGAAGAACTAAAGTTCAGTATCTCAAAAAATTGGTATGTCCATCTATATGCACCCAATACTTGGATATTTGACTTGAACTACTGTAAATTGACTTTTCCATGATATTATAATTTACTGAGATGCACCTGTCCTGTATGTCTTTTACGTTGTCCTCCCACACAGGCCTGAATGTAAACACCTGGTAGTTGTTTGCAACTTCCAATAATATTCCTCATTCTGCTGCTAATTAGCGCTTTACCAAGGACAGGTGCACCCGGAAGTAGCCACACTGTACTAATAGCATTACCAATATAAGAATAACAATACTATAACCTGCTATTCATTGACGTTTGACTTGAATTAATAGAGGTCAAAGCTACCTTTATGTTGCCTGTTGCTATGGAGACAACAAACTGGCAAGACTTTTCTAGAAACTCTTAGATAAGACAGATATGTTGTGGTTTATTTCTAAGGAGAGGAGGGGAAAGAGGACAAATTAAAAGCAGCAGCATGTCAGTGTGTTATGTATCTACCTCCTTAATGAGCTGAGCCTCTCCGTGCTGCATCTCGTATATTTGCATCACTCCGGTTCCTCTGGGAAAGTTCCCGAGACAGACAAACTTCGCACTGCGCGGGATCCATTTGGCATCGAAGACGGTGTAGTTCAGGCTCTTCTGGATATGAGCAATGATCTGAGGTTTGGACAGAGGCGATGACATCTTGGCTGGTGTTTTATAAATGATCTGTAAAGCGGGTAAGAAGCTGGAAAGGAAAAGTAACACAGAGACCAGCACCAGCAACGCTCATCGTCGCTTTCTCCGCTGCCAAAACAAACCAGGCCTTTCCTGCTGCTGCTGAGGCGGCTGCCCCGAGGAGATGCCTGACGAAAATGTTTACAACTCAAGTTCATATTTCACACATTAACAATCTATATATTACTACACCGACGGAAAACGAACTCTAGTAAACAACTAAGATATATGTGTTAATTATGACACAATTATTTAGCTTGTTAATTATTTTCACGCTACAGGCACACACGCGGCGGCTGTTTGGGTCCTTTCCAGCGCACGAGGACACCTCGCATGCCACTGTGGCCGTCGCTCCGCTTCAGTTTTGACTCTTTAAACTGATTTAAAACCCGCTTGAAGGATGGACGTCGAGAAAAGTACGGTTCCTGTCGACGGCGCTGCTGCCGCCGCCGTGGAGCCTAAAGATGACACAGAGACTTTCACAAAAGTCAAATCTAAAAAGACTCAGAAGCGAAAACGTGAACAAGATGGGGCGGACATGGACACAGAGGAGACGGTGACGGTGAAGCGGCCGCAGTTTCCACCGATTTCAGGCGACAAACTGAGGGTGAGTCCTGTGTATGTGTCTGTGTGTACATGTGCTCCGCCGTGAGCGTTGATTTATAGTGACACTTATCTTCATCCCAAGGTAAATCAGTAGCAGTTCAATAGTTAAAGGGACAACGAGGAGTTTCTATTCGGTTATAAAAAAGTCTCACGTTAATGTGGATGAATCTCCGCTACTCACACTTGTTAATGGCTCCATTTTCGCTAAATATATCGATCTGTCTCTATCGTTATTTTGTTATTATTAGTGGTGGCGGAAACGCTGGTCGAGCCGACCAGCGTTTCCTTCATGGCGAGTTATGAGAATAACGCCGCAGAATCGCCGTTTATGGTCGGAACTACGATGGTATGTGAACCTCTTTGAACCTCTGACTTTAATTTTTGATGAATGAAAACATGAGTCCGTCTTGCGCCGGGTCAAAGAAATGTACGGTGCGCGCGGAGGCTCATAAATGTAGTGTGAAAACGCTTCGCTTTTCCAAAACTCCTCGTTGTCCCTTTAAATCTGCCTAAACTCTACTGTAGTAGCACAGGGGGAGACAAAAACACCAGTAATGATGATAATCCAGCCATGTCAACACTCAGTACCTCTCTTATGTAACAGCTGCATTCACGTGTTTCTTCACAAACTTCTTCTAAAAGTTTAAAAACATTTAATAAGTCCTTGAAATATTCATAAGTAACTACAATCCAGCCAGTATTTCAAGGATCAGTGAGAGCACACATTATAATGTATCAGCAGTTGAACACTGATCATATCAACAGGTGTGCAGTAGTTTTCAGTGTACTTACGTAATTACATACTAACAATGTTTACATTGTCATCTGCAGCATATAGGTGTCACAGCTGGAGGTGTTTGTCTTATATTTTATAGATCATGTGATCAATTGAGAGTGTAGATGAATAACTAAGTTAAAATCAGTTGATTAAATATTGAAGAAAGTAATAATTAGCTATAGCCCTGCTTTTAAGTTTAGTGATAGGGTGGAAATCGAACAAATCCTCTTGTTTTTCCTTCTTTTATTTATTTATTTCTAAATACTGTGACCCAGTGTGTAATTTATTGCTTCACATGTGTTTCAGGGACCAGATGAGATGAGGAAAATCGCCGTCCCGGCTCACAGGTACACACCACTGAAGGATAACTGGTTGAAAATTTTCACTCCCATTGTCGAGAACCTGCAGCTTCAAGTCAGATTCAACCTCAAAACCAGGAACGTTGAAATCAAAGTAAGTTTTCACAGCCTGGATGATCTATCTGTTTTTCTCTGGTGCACATGGTTTTGTGTTTTGTGTGTACAGTATGTGTGTGTGACATGCTTTTCCTTCTTTCAGACGTGCAAGGACACACAGGACATCGCCTCGCTCACGAAAGCAGCAGATTTTGTCAAAGCCTTTGTTCTAGGATTCCAGGTTGAAGTGAGTACACTGATGGGAGGCTTTGGAAAGCTGGGCATGTTTCATCTGTCTGGTTTTGTACAAAGTGTGTTATTTGCCAAGCCAAGGTCACGTTTGGGTAGAGATTTAGGATTAGGACCAAACTGTTGCTTATCATAAATTATTGTTACACTGTTTATTTTACTCAAACTGAAGCACATAAAAACAACTGTCACAATGTTTAATTTGTGATCTTGTATGAGTTTTAACCTTGCCTTTTTTTTTAGTATGTAACACTTTTATTTTCTCTTCCCAGGACGCTCTAGCTCTCCTCAGATTAGATGAGCTTTTCCTAGAAAGCTTTGATGTCACAGATGGTAAGATCACTGCACCTTCTGTCTGCTCACAAACAGGCCACCTTTCATTAACACTCTCCTTTTCCCTGCTGAAATATGAACTAATAAATCTCCAAATCAAACGTCTCTTGGTGTGTATTAACCTGTGATCCTATGGTGTCTGTCTTGGCAGTGAAACCTCTGAAGGGAGACCACTTATCCAGAGCCATCGGGAGAGTAGCGGGGAAGGGAGGGAAAACTAAGTTCACCATTGAAAACGTCACAAAGACTCGTATCGTGCTCGCAGACACGTGAGTACACCAGTATTCCTGCACAATTATACTAAAATGATGAACACAAATTTTTCTCAAACAAGTTCTCTCAAAACAACCTTATTTTATTGCACTTTTGCAGCAAGGTTTTGTTTTGACAGCCACAGCAGTTCCTGTCAAACTGAAACTGAAAAAAAAAAACTTGATAAGTCGGCTGGTTTCCCTGAAATGTGTGGTGATGTTGTTGAGATGCAGATGAAACTAATTTCTTAACTCTCTTTTGTGTCTCTCAACAGAAAAGTTCACATATTAGGATCTTTTCAGAATATCAAGATGGCACGGACGGCGATCTGTAACTTAATCCTTGGTAAGGACGACATTATTTTCATATCTGGAACAGTCTCTATGTCGTGCTGTCCATCCAGATGTCGTGCTGAGTCCGTGACCTTTAAAATCCTTTTGGCTTTTACAGGAAGTCCTCCTTCAAAGGTCTACGGCAACATCAGAGTGGTGGCGAGCAGGAGTGCAGAGAGATTCTGAAGTCCGATTGGCTGCAGAGTGTATTTATCTACCCCCCACCCCCATTGGCTGATGGGATTCCCACTTTGATCCATGTTGTTAAGACTGTTGACTGTTGCCTTTTGGACCGACATCTCAGGTCCATCAGTAATGACCTCATGTCTCCAGCTGATTTTTTTTGGGATCAGTTGACTCAGGAGGAAAAACATTCAGATGCATGTTGAAACACGACGCAGGTATCTGAAAATATGAGTTTGTAAATAAACGAATACAAATCCACCGAAGACTGAGTCCAGTATTGTCTCTGATGTCTGGGTCTATTCTTTGATAGCGGAGCATCCTGAGAAGAAACAGTAAGACACAACTGACAGAAAATGCAATACTTTCAACATTTCAAAGTTTATTTAAATTTTATTTAATTTTCATACAGTATCAAGTTTCCAACAGTCCCACAGCATAAGATGCAGCATGCAGAAAAAGGAAAAAAAAAAAAAAAAAAAGGTTCTCAAACGTAAATCTTTTCAGATATCCCCACACAAACTAAAAAGAACCCAAGTCCCTCAGAGAAAAAATAGCACTTAACAAACTAAAGCGCGGTCTGAACTATACAGAGAACAGAAAGCCAGAACTGCATTTAACAAATACTTATATACAAAAGAAAGAAAAAAACAAAATAAAACCAAAAAAAAAAAAAAAACATAAAATTTTCCCCTTTAAGCTGAGTACAGTGTGTGGCAGTTTGAGACAGGATCAGATATGCAACTTTTACTGGAATAGAAGCATCTGGCTGACCCGGGTAAAATACAAAAAGTTACATGTAGTTCAGTTCATTTGGATTACCTCTCATAATATGTGTACATTTACCAAAGTTTGGCAACATCCATATTGTATACCATTAAATTCTTAAATATATTAACATCACCATCCATGTGTAAACAAGAGGATTATTTCAAAAAATTGATCTACATGCACAACAAAAAAAATATTTCCATGTCATGCAAGCACAGGGAGGCCCAAGCCGTGCAGAGCTTTGGGATAAGGGACAACAGAGCACTCCATGTTCACATCTCTTGACTGAAAACTCCCGTTCAAACCAGCAGTCGGCCTCCAAAGCAAAAAAACAAAAAGCTATCCCGATGCCGTTTTATAGAAGGAAGCATTTTTCCCTTACAAATTGAAAAATTTTGGTTGAATTTGTTTTTCTCCCTGTTCGTATCAGTGGGTGGAAGGGGGAGAAAACGAGGTGATAAAAAAAAGTGGGAGAAGTAGAAGCCAACTTTTGAAATGTACACGTTCAAAAAAAAAAACTAACTACAATATACAGTCTATCCCATTGCACACTGATCATACCGACGCGTTAAGATCTGAAGTGTTTGTGTTGCGTTCAGGAAAAACTGACCCGTCCTGCGCTGTACTGAGAAAGCTTAAGTATTCAGAAGGGCTCATGTCAAAGCTGAGGCAAAGCCTTCTCCTCTTGCTGTTAAAGAAGATGAGCACATTGATTACCTAATATACACATATTGGTTTAAAAAGAAAAAAAAAGAAAGAAAAACGCTGCCTGCAGATAAGTCTCTTAAAATTGCTATATACTCACACAAACAATATAATCTCACCATTATTCACTCTTAAGCTATTTTTCTCAGTTCTTAGCAAAGTCCATCCAGCCGTCGTCCGTAACTTTAAATAAAAGTCTTGAAACTTAACAAATCCACTATATTTCTGTAGTCACTGTGAGTGCAAGAGCTGTTCTTTGCATTTGGAGATTGTCGTATGGATGCACACGGTTAAAATGCAAAAATACTTCATCAAGAGTAAACCATGTATCACTTTTGCAGCCACAAATTGTGTTGTGTTTTTTTTTTTTTTTTTTTTTGGAAAGACATTTTCTTGGCATTAAATTGATCTACCTATAATTTCATGACAGGAAACAAGGATTATCTCCAACAATATAAACATATTCCTAAATATAAATAAAACTAGCAATCTTATTACAAAAAAAGAAAAAAAAAAGAAAACATGAATTGCTTTGCTAAGAGTAACTGGAAGCTTCACTGGTCTAATCCAAGCTGCTCATATGAGTGTGTTTAAGCTAAAAAACGGAGGAGACGAAGTTGAAACTGAAAAACGTTTGTTTTGCATCTAATGTGACTCGCAGTCGTGCAGTCAGACGTGTCACAAGCCAGTTCGTCCGGCACGGATGACAGCAGTGATGATAGGTAATAACTTGGACTGGTTTCTGGATATGTTCTGGTTGGCACTTCATACCCTACTTTCTAGTTGTACTGTAAGTCAAGTGTTCATATACTATACACTTCCCCTCACCAGACAACTATAGATATACTTGTATTTTTTCTTCTTTATAAAAGACAAGAACAAAAAATAAATATCAAAAATAACAATTACCAAAAAAAGAAAAAAAAAGAAAGGATGAAATATGAACAAGCCAACCAGCCTCCTCACTGAGCCCCCTTTCTCCCCCCTCATCCAAGAATCAGAGATGCTCTTGCGAAATGACAAATCGATGTCCTTCAGTCTCTTAAAGTGCAACGACCGGGTTATTGAGAGGATTTACAGTTCAATAACACTTCAAAGTTGGCTTCTCGAGGCCCGTGGTTTTCAAAAGAAAAAAGTGGCTTCATAGAAAGAGAGAGAGAGAGAGAGAGAAAGAGAAAGAAAGAGAAAAAGAGAGAGAGAGAGAATACTTCCATTGCGTTACACAGAGAGCGTTTTGCCGGACGTCTTGAGCAGATCTTCAGAGATTGTGGAGAAAGCAAGTGTCGAGGAGGCAGGGGGGATTCAGCGAGCGGAGGGAGCGCTCACACATCCACCACCATCTTTTTGTGTATATCAAGACCCCCGACCACCTGGAGGACAGAGAGAGAGAGAGGGAGAGGCAAATGAGAGTACGTTCATTAATCTAGAAGCAGTCATAGTAAATGTGTGTAGACTTAATGACACATTTGGTTCGTCACAGCAGGAAAAACACAAGTGGAGCTCATAACAATAACAACAACTCAGCTCCCAGTGTCCCACTGAGCTGAGACAGTGAAGCAGCAACCACATGAGCCATTATTGTCATCACTATCAAATAACTTGTTTTTCAACACAAGACTTTGAAAACTAAGAGAAATGTTGAAGGTGCATATATACTGTATAATATATACTGTATATATAGCATATATATATCACTGGTTAAATCTTTAAATTGCCTCTTTTGTGATGTGCTATAAAACAGAAAAGCAACAGACACATGAACACAGAGCATTTTTTTCCTGTTTGAAAAACTTCAATTAATTAACAAATTATGTTCCTTAATTGTCAAAACTGTCCTTTACTTGGCTTTGACATTTAATGTAGCTCAGATACACTTTAATTAATGATTGGTCAAAGACATTTAAGTCTATAGTAGCTATGGGTAAAACTTTATTTCCCATAATGCAACTGAATTGTCAAGCTGAAGTACAGTAATTGTGATGCCATTACACATGATACAACTGTCTTCACAGGCTCAGTACTGTTCAATCTTCAACTTTTCAAGTCTTTCCTTTCCTTTCCGAGTTTTAGAAGCGAATGTGTTGAAGGTGTTACTACTGCCAGCCTTTTTATAAAATCTATTTTAACATCCATCTTATTTTTACTCCCTGTTTGATGCTGTTTCTTTCATCCTACACTGCTCTGATCAGGACGACTACACGCAGACCACAGAAACCGTGTCACTCAGTCTCCTCCAAGTGTTTTTTAGCGGCGCCGCTTTGTTAAAAACAGGATGTAATAATAATATTCTCCTGTGCCGTCCCCGAAAAGACACGCCAACAAGGACAACAGCTTTTTTAGTTCAAGGCTCCGGAGATGCAGCCGTCAAATGTGTCAGAGTGAGAGCCGGCGCCTTTTCATTTCAGAGAAATGTCTCCAAGCAAAAGCTGAGCGGCTCCGCTGGGGTCCGACGAGAGACGAGTTATGTGGAGGAGAACCTGCTAATTGTGCTGAAAGAGACTTTGATCTTAAATTAGATAATTAAGGCCGTGAGTCTGGATTGTAATGGCGTTTAAATCACAACAACTGCGAGGCCGCTGACATATCGCCAACATCTTGGTTCTCAGCATTGATCCGAGTTAGAAACCTTTAACTCACAGCTCCTCTGCTGCTGGATGGGAACCGATCCTCCTGCGATCAATAAGAGTAAGAGCAGAAAATAACAGTTTGATACCTCGGCTGTTAATAAAAACCATCTGCTCATTATCTCAGACAAAAGGAAACCCCACGGAGCTGAAGCCCTGTCTGTTGTAACTCAGAGGCACGTCTGTGATGAAGCTCAGTCTTCTTCATCTGATCATCGATCTCCTCTGACTCTGGCAGTTATTGATACAAATATGTGTTGGCTCGGCTCCTGACAGAACCGTATTAACTCCACATCTCCCCCCATCCTTTCACTGCCTCCCTCTCTCTCTCTGTCTCTCTTTCCTGCTGCCAGTTCAGTTTGTTTTCTCTCCGTCCTTGTTTGACCTTATTCTGACTGAGCCTTTCTGAGTAGCCTATGTTTACAAGCACAACTTATTCTGGTTAAAGCAATATGTTTACATGAGCAGGAACTACAGAAATATTTTCATTCACAAATTTACATTTACATAGTTTATATGGATGTATATAGTGTACATTTTTCTTAATTGCTCTTCTATGCCCTTCCATTATATAGCTATCTGCACTACTGGATACTTGAATTTCCCCTTGGGATCAATAAAGTATCTCTAAGTCTAAGTCCAAATTTATCTGCATATTCAGAATAAGCCAGTGATGTACACTACTAGTGGTAGCAGCATTTTGCTATCTAAGCCAGCTAATGCTTCTCCCTCTCCCCTTCCTCTCTGAAGCAGCCATGTTTGTATAAGTTAGTTTAACAGCCATAAACCAGAAGAAAATGACAACTGCTGAAAAATGCTGCAAAGACTCAGGTATGAATATTTATTGTGACTAAAAATGGGTAACACTTATTAATAAGTACACACTATTAAAGCAGAAGTAAGTGATATATTTGTGTTAATATAAGTCTTAAATAGTTATATCTTCCGACAGCAATCACTTACATAGAGTGTTTGGTCTGAAACACGGGTCTGTCAGTCCCTCTGCTCTGCTCTGAGCCGAGGAGAAAACATTTATCGTATCCTACAGTTTTTATCCAATGAGGAGAGAGAACGGCATGCAGGGCTGTGTGTGCAGCCAAGGGACGCCGTGAATGTGGTGACGTAGGGACGAGGACTGTTATGGTGCGTTCAAGGAAACTCGTATTTTTCCGACCGTGAAGTCGTACCAGTTCGATCTGGTACGAGTTCACCGGTCGGAAGTTACGAGTGGCCGTTATAGTGACTTTCACCGGTAAAACAGGTCGGAAAAACACGAGTGGGTTGCCTGGAACGCTACAAAGTCGTAAGTTGTGACTTGAAGCTGTAATTTACGATTTCAAAAGCCTGCCTGGAACGCAGCATCAGCGAAAACGACCGGACCACTTACTTCTGCTTTAAGCATTAGTTAAGAATTACATACTGAATTCATAATTTTCATCAAGTGTTACCCTAAAGATGTACACATCTCTATAATGCTGATCAGAAACTGCTGTTGACATGAAAATGTCTTATTCAGAATATGATCTTATTGGGCTTAATAGTGTAGTAGTATTGCTGAACATTCATGTCTAGTGTGGGAGTTGATCCAGATTTTTATTGGACTCAATACTTTGTTCTGTGCTTTAGAGACACCAGGCTTTATTCAAATCCTTGTCTTGTATATTGAAGCTTGTGAAGCAGGTAGGTGTGTGTGTGTGTGTGTGTGTATGAGTGTCCTCTCCTCTGTGGTTGGAGTGATCTCTGAATGAGGTTTACTTCACCTAATGAAATCCAGTTTAATAAAAGGTGGAGACTTTGCAGCAGAGATATAACGTACTGGTTGTGATTGTGAAGTGTCTTCATTAACCCTCCTCTCCCTCGACCCCTGTGCGTTTCCATCTCATGTCTCTTCTTATATCGGCGTCTCACATGATCGTCCCAGGATTTCAACGCCCTCCTGTCCTGACTGCTGCCTTCTCACTGTCAACGCAGTCTTATTTCACAGTTGTTAGTTTGTCCTCAATGCAGAATAAATGTGATGTTGTTGCTGTGGTGTAGCACAGCTCAGTATTTATAGTGGCCCATCACATGTAGCAGGAACCCACCAGCCTATATTTACAGCCCCTGACTCTATATTTCACCAGGATGTGTGAAACTGGAACCCGCTGCTGTCGCGCCTCAGCAAAAAGCTGTTTCCAGGCTTTTCTGCCCCTTTGACATTTGCCTTCACCACAACAGGCTGCATCAGCAGAAATGTCACGCCCCCCCACCTCTCAACCCTCTCCCCTCCCATCCCACCACCACCACCTTCTCCACCCCCAAAAATACCCCAGGAGGGCGCCGCTCCCACTTACCGCACAGAACTCTTCGAAGGATATCCTGCCGTCTCCGTCCTTGTCTGCGTTGATTATGGTCTTGTCCACGATCTGCTGGAGCTGCGTGTCCTTCAGGTTGTTGCCCACCATCATCTTCAGCACCTGGAAGAGCTCGCCGTTGGAGATGTAGCCGTCCTTGTCCATGTCGTAGATCCTGAAAGCGACTGTGGGGACGGAAGGGGAAATCAGTTACACGTCAAATGTATAGACCACGCACAAGTCTTCAACGTTTTTCAGGCCAAGGACCCCCAAACTGATGGAGAGAGGAAGCTGGGACCCCCTACTTTAAATATTTATAAAATTGTGTATTATATTAAACTGGGCCTAGTAGCCTACCATGTGGTAACGTATCATGGATTCAATCCTCAGCTATTCAATTAATACACAGGTTCGTATATTCATGGTCGTGCCACTGCCATTTAAAAACACCTTGTTAACTGATACCAAAGCCAATATACACAATGTCTTTCAATTGAATGATAATCATGTATACAAGCTATACAAATTGAAGTTTTTATTCTAAAATCCTTTAAAAAAACAAAGAAAATTGTATAATCAACCAAAGGTTTCATGACCCTGCTGCAGCACCTCTGCGGACCACCTAGAGGTCACGGACCCCCTGTTGAAGACCTCTGGTATAGACAGCTTGTCTGATTCAGCTGCAGTCACTTAGGCCGTCTTTACACTAAATCTGGTGTATTTACATTTTCTATAATGTTCATTAATATGCAAAGTCCCGTCACAAATAAACAATAAATGAAAATGAAAAACTTCTTGACGTCTTCTTGCCCAATTCTGATTCGTTGCCTATATCCGATTTTTTTGTCCGTCTGTTTTACAGTGACCCATATCTGATATCTGCAATATCACCTGTTTTGCTTGCGCGAAAAGACCCACATGCGTAGACGCGGTTGGCTACCAAAGCGCCCAGCTGCAGGTAAACATCACACAATGTCATCGATATGCGATATGGACGCATTATTGATGACGTACGACTCGCATTGCCAGGGAATATCCAATCTGTCTGTTTAGACTGCAGGCGCATTGGCGGATATCTGATTTGTATGTGATTTATTTCCACATATAACGGCGGCCTGAATCCAATCTGACAATATCCAATATCATGCCTTTTTTCCCCTGTTTACACGTTCATGTTACAGATCCGATCTGTGCCACTTGAGAGGAATAAAATCTGAATTGGGCCACTTGAACTTTGCAGTATAAAGACAGCCTCAGAGTTCTTCACCTCTACCTGTTGCATAACTTTGTCCCTGTCGACAACAACCCTTCTCTCCAAACATGCTCTTATTTGCCTCCCAGACAAATTAACTCCAAGACTTTGGAGGAAAAAACAAACTGGTGAGGTGACATTTCTACATTAATGACCCCGTCTAGAAGGATAATCAGTGATAATCAGCTCTGAGAAGAGATTTTATTGCTGCTGTCTCTCAGCAGGTGAGTTCGTTTTAGACACTAATCAACGTTTACTGCCGTTTTCCCACCAGGGGACTTTTTGGATGAGATAAACAGAAGCAGGGCGGACACAGGAGACGAAAGCCTCCGGGGCGGGTTCGACTCCCAAAGAGGCGCCGTTGCCCCTGAGCGGCCGGTGTCACCTCTGGAACACATGTGCTTTTTAATGAAGAAGCAGCTTTACTTACACCGCAGCTTCTGTTCCTTGTCCCCCTTGACGCTGAACTGCGAGACTCCCTCGATGAACTCTGGGAGAGGAGAACAACAATTAGTGCTCATAAGGCTCCACCTCAAAAAATTAGACATCAACAGCTTGATATTATGGTCTGTGTTGTGTTGTGTTGTGCACTGATACTGAGAGAACAGATTATACTTATATAGCACAAGTCGTTTTAGACAGTGGATGTGAAATGTGTTTCAAACTCTGGTCAGATCTCATTCAGTTATACAACAACACCTTGTTTCCACTGGCTGTCAAAGACTTGAATCCTTGATATTCATATTGGACCGCGTTCCCTGATCTCCATTTTGAAAAAGCACTTCTCTTCTGTATGGAAGCGTTGAGAGACAGGAGAGGCTGCCGGGTGCAAAGTCCCTTCATATCCAGATCTGATTATGTTTTGAATCATGTGCTGGAGTTGAACCTCGGAGACAGTTATGCATCTCTGCACTCGGAGAACAATAGGTCTGTTTTTGTGAAACTTGTCCAGGGGTAATTCCCGCATTGGAAGTGGATTTTTTTTTTCCATCGCTCACATGCTGTGAGGAAGCCTGCTGCTGCTAATCGGGTTCATTGCAGAAAATGAGCTTCACGTCGCACTAAAGGCTGATGGAAGACGGAGCAGCTGCTTCAACAGTGTTCAGCTGAATACAGAGACTCTCCTGCTGTACCAGGACCTGCAGCAGCTGCAGTGGTGTTAAAGGTGCAGTCACTTCTTGTTCTCCGTTTGTTGCTGATTTCCATACTGGTGGAATTTAAATACTCACAGTAATAGAACTGCTGTTGTATTTATCCGTGAGCTGTATGGACTGGAGACATACTGTATCTGGACCTTTCTTTTCTATTACTCATATAATGATTTAACTTGAACAGCTGGATTCCTGCTCTACAGATACAACCATGGTCATTTTTAGGCTTAGATGTGTATCCGATGCAGCTGTTCTTCTGTTTCTTCTACTAAACCTGGTGTGTGCTTGCAAGCCGCTGTGTGATTAGAGCCCTGATGCTAAAACATCATATAGACGTCAAATAGTAAATCCAATCCACACTCGCTTGCTTGTTCGCTGCCTGATTTAAAATTATGTGCATAAAAAATCAAGGCCTGGAGACAGTTTGTGATCAGACCAAGGCGATTACAAAGGCCTCATTTAAATCAGATAATAGACAAGTGAACATCCTCAAAGGGAACTGGTAGCTCTGTGGAAGTCACAACATATAAAATGTGAGGATGGCACAGCAGAATTCAACCACCGGCTGTAAAGTTAACCAGTTTTGAGGAAGCCCTTCTGAGATGTGATGAAGTTGTGGTTGAACTTGTGATGTTGTATCTTTAAATAAAACATCTGACAGACTGATAAAGTCCAGTATAAGGCTGTATAATCAGGCGGCGGGTAGTTCCCCACGCCGGCGGAGTTTACGACCTACCTTTAAAGTCCACCTCTCCGTTCCCGTCCGTGTCAAATATGTCGATAACCCTTTGCACCAGCGGGTTCTGTTGCAGCTCTGGCAGCGACATGAACTCCTCCACGCTGAGCGAGCCAGAGTTATCTAGGTCGAGTTTCTTAAACCTCTTCCCTAGCCTCTTAATCTCATCAGCATCGACTGGACAAAGAGAAAAAAGAGAAAGAGACCATCCGGATCAGTTAGATTTTCTTTCGCAGACATTATTATGCAATGCTTGCATCATCATAATGACATGAAAACACATGGTAAAGTCAAGCGTGCAGTGGTCACACTTGCGGTGCCTCCCTGACACACATATACACACACAGCCCCCCTAAACTCAGAGCAGCTATTAGAGGGAGCAAACAGGAACAGGAAAGGGTTAAAACTGGGCCACAGTGCAGCGTAAAGCATCACCTCCACACAAACCAACAGCAACATATAAATAATCCCTGCAAACACCTGCATGAACTGGAGTCATACATTTTAGTGGCCACCACCAGTTGCAACTAGGTCAAGGACGCCACTTCCGGCCTGAACAAACGGCTCCGAGCCGCCGATCCCACGGAAACCACAGCACATGTTGTACCGCTCCTCTACACACACACACACACAAACACACACAGACCTGAAATGGGCACAACTGTTGAGAGAGAGAGAGACAAAAAAAAAAAACTCTCCAGTTGCTAGACTGTAAAATATTACACGCAGCCAAGGCTGGTGCTGCTCTGACAACACAGCAGTGATCATAAAATAGGAGAAGAAAGAGGGAAAGGTAGAGAATTAGAGCTGATGAGGAAGGATAAAGGAAGAGGAGGAGGAGTGACAGAGAGATAAATATACAGAGGTTTTTTTTTTTTGTAAACTTACAGCTTTTGTGGTCTATTGGTGCTTTTTTAGGCACCTGGATCTTTTGTTTCCCTGCCATTAGAGTCAGTCTCAACTCCCTCCTCAGTACTGAACAATAGCGAAGGAGTAATCCAGGAGCAATAACAAAGCCAGGTGTTAATTACTATATAAGCTCATTCACACTCAGTCACGTGATCCGGACGGCCAACCACAAACTACTACGCGGTCTGGCAGCTTTAATCTGGGGTCCTAAATGACACATACACACATGAGGGCTGTATATTAATCTTAACACACATCTGACAGAGGGTAAAGGAGGGACAACACATTTATGAGTCTGAATAATCGGTTCATTCCAGTTCTGATCAGGTTTTACTGCAGCCCACTCAGGTTCAAGTTCAAGGGAGAGTTTGCATCATATCAGATTTGCTTTTGCATTGAACCAGAGAACCAGTAATTACAAAGAGGGACAGGTCGGCGTTCCTGCAGGTTCGGACACAGAATCTCATGCTTGTGTTAACACAGGTGGAAAACATCTACGTCTCTCTCTGAAAATATCATTGTGTCCGTAGCTACAGGTGGGTTCAGATACTTTGGTTTTTGTATGATCTGTGATTGTTCAGTATCTACAGAAAAAAAGGTGGTTATAAAAAGATCATATATGCACTTTCTGTACATCTGGATGTCTGCATTACAGCTAGAGCAACATGTTAACGGCTCCACGATGGAGCAATGACATGTTATCCTGGTGTTCCTCTTCTGAGAGGGATGAGAGAGAGAGAGAGAGAGAGAGAGAGAGAGAGAGAGAGAGAGAGAGAGAGGGGTGTGGGCTGTGTTTTGGGTTTCAACGCTCGGACACACTGTGCTACATTAGCTCCATGACTAATCAGAGTGTGGTGGAGGAGTAGGGGAGGAGAGAGACAGGAAGGAAGTTGGAGATGGACACAACCACCACAGCAGCAGCAGCATGAGAAGATGAAGAAGAAGAAGAAGAAGAAGAAGAAGAAGAAGAAGAAGAAGAAGAAGAAGAAGAAGAAGAAGAAGAAGAAGAGCAGTATAACCTGTACAATCTGCTGACATCCACTCTAGACATAGACAGTGGTGATATACTGTCTGCAGTAAAGACTTCAGGTTTTGAACTTAGCACCTTTGATCAAGCAGCTGAAAGCAAACAGTGGAGGTGGAGAGGAGGAGATTAAGTCAGGAGGTTATGATAGTTCACTGAACCTGGGTAATATGACATCAACTCACACGAAGATAAGTGAAAGTATATTATCTACAAGAGGAAAGCTAAAACAATGAGCCAATTAACTGATAAGTCAACAGAACTAATCTATTGCACATTTGTTCAATTAATTAATCAAATGGCAAATTTAAGGTCATATTAAAATATCACTTGTCCCAGTTTCTCCAATAATATTTGCTGATATTTCTTAATCTTCTATGATAAATTAAAAATATATATATACTGTATATTTTTTTTAACTAGATGATGAATTGATCAGTGATGATAACACCTGCTGGTTGCATGACACTGATGGTTTTAAATACAAACTTCTTGTGTAACTCTAACTCATTCCCTTGTTCGTCCTTGATGGATAATATTCGTATTTGTCTTCAGCATCAGCCACTGGTAAACTGTGTGTGTGTGTGTGTGTGTGTGTGTGTGTGTGTGTGTGTGTGTGTGTGTGTGTGTGTGTGTGTGTGTGTGTGTGTGTGTGTGTGTGTGTGTGTGCACCTGGTGAATTGAATTTGTGATGCAAAAGCCACTGAGGCCTGTGGATTAATGAGCCTTTGCATGAGCGCGACACAAAGCCCTTTAGGATACAATGAATGTTTATTATACGGTATCTCATTTCCATGATCTCTGCTCGTGTGAAATAACAAATTTATGTCTGCCTTGTCCTTATGTGCCTGATAATTCCTGATACAACACACACACACACACACACACAATCATGCAAAATCCAATATTGTACCACAGGGTTTGTGTTGTCCACTATGTGCGAGTTATCAGAGCCGGGCACTCGTCTGTCCTGTGACACAAAACACTTCCTTATCAGCAGCCTCCTGTTTCCTGCTCGTAGCAGATGACACAAGCTCGGCTCACAGTCCTAACAGTTTGTGCGAGGGGTGTTGCCCGCTCCAGATAATGACCAACCACAGCTCTTGAATCAAAGCCACATTTATCAAATCAATGAGTCACTTCCCAGCTCACATATTCATACTAATCTTCTTTTCTTTTCTCTTTTTTTTTTTGATTTAGGGGACAGTTTCTTCCCGACAAATTCCCTGCAGATGCCACACACACTCCACATTCTGCAAGTGGGTGCAAAATCAATGGGACAGAACAACTGGGAGCACAGCCGTCAATAGCTTTATAATCAAGAAGCTCTTGTGAACAAATACAAGGATGGTGTTTTTTTAGGGGATAACTGAACTCAAACTGCTCCAAGCTCTGCAGATATGTTTACACTTCTTGCTCTATAAGGCCAATAAAAGAAGAACTCTCTCCACCAAACAGCAGATGCTATAATATTAATCTTTTCAAACCGGCTCCCTGTCACAGTTTAGGAACCTTTTGTTGCGGCGCAGTCAGGTCAGTGGGACAGGCTGTACGGATGAAAAATCGCTCTGACATTTACAAAACGCATAACAAACTTCCAGTGGAGTCGCTGAGCAGGAGGAAGAACATCCCAGCAGTAAACACTCTGTCCAGGATCCCTCCTGTGCTGCCTGGAGCTGCCAAGTGAGTAGGTACATGTTTAATTCATGCCAGCGAGGAGGACGAGTCGACAACAGCTTTCTCACAGTCTGAGTCGTCTTCCAGGTCCTGAACCAGCATCACACACAAACAACACACACAAACAGAGACGTATGTGCTCCGAGTTGAGCCAAATACAAACTCATGATTAAGACGGCGGGTGGAGAGGTTTTCACCACAGCTGCTAGCTCGGCTGGGCTGACTTATCCAGCATATGGCGCTTCTCTGGTAACTTGTGGCCGAGGGGTTTGCTGCGTCGAGAGCCGTGTGTCATCGTGGCTGCGGTTTACAACTTCGAGGAACGCACCCGGCAACCTTAAAGGTGCTCTTATGCAAACTCTAGTGCAGTTGAATAAGCTTAAATCCCTTGATCACCAGCTTTACAAGCACAGACACTTTTACAACAGCCAGACCTCAAAACGTGGTGCGTTAACAGGGACCAAAAACTGCTCAACAAATAGACTAAGGCACTGGGAGCAGTGGTTTTCTTGGAAGAAGTGAACAAAATAAATAATAAATGAAACACTTTACTATTTAGAGGAGAGCTGTGTCCCTGAAATGATGATGCATGATGGAAAAGCCCTGTGCACAGATTTGAGAGCTTTTTCTTTTTTGCACATACAAAAAAGGCACAAAAATTGTTTTGTAAATTTACCTTTCTTGTTTTTGCATTGTAAAAATGGGAATTATGAACATAAATGAGGTTAAACCTGCAAAAACGACCTTATCCTCTGATCACTCTCCTTCTCCGTGACCTCTGCTTACTGAGGAGGAGGACACGGACATGTTTGTGACCCCGGTGTCATGCCGTAGCCTGTATGTTTGATGCCTCTGGCAGCATTGACAGCTGCAGCGATGTGGGCGATGTTGCAAACTGATACTCAGATAGACACCTCCCATCTTGCTGGTTAGAATAAACTGTAGATGAAGGTACAGAAGCTGGGAGCTGCAGCTTTTTATATTATGGTGCATCTGGATCGCCCTGTGATCATATATCATATTCTTTTTTCTTTCTTTTTTTTTATGTGCATTATTATTAGATGACTCAGCAAAAACAGTTTTAACATTGTACTCAGATGTTTTCTATGTGTTTGATATGATAATGTATAGATGGGCTTTTATTCCCAGGATATTACAGCAGATAAAAACACCTATGGATATATTTTTCATTAAGTGGAACATCGAAGATCAAACTGTGGCCACATGTTCCCGTGTGGAAGAGAGGGTTTTCTGTCAGGCTGCACAGTCGGAGCGGAGCCTCCTCACGCCGCTCTGCTAATAAGCAGCTCTGAGGGAGACCCGGTGTAACTGTGAGATGATTATGATAATCTCTTCTACTCCACCGCAGATCACAACAGACGCACACGCACACACCTTCATAAACGCCTGTATGCACCCTCAACTGTGTTACTAGGCAACTGGAACCCGTTAGCCCCCCAAAGTAGCCCACACACACACACACACACACACACACACACACACACACATAGACAAAAGAAGGAGGAACGTATCAACAATTGTTCATCAGGTGTACGCAAGAAAATTCAGACATATGTGGATGTCATCAGAGTTGCTGCACACAGGAGGATCGCACTATCAGTCATGCACACACATATTGTACACACACACACAAATGACTCTACCTCTGGTTTGTGGTCCATAACCGCCTCCTATACTGTTTGTGCTGCACATATGTGTGTGTGTGTGTGTGCAATAGTGAAGTTAAATGATTTACAATGCATCTGGAAATGTGACTTCAATATGTGTTTGCAAAACTGTTCTCATGCCACCGATCAGCTACAATACACACACCTCCAGAATGTGTGTGTAGCAGTGTTTTCCAATTGTTTGTTTACTTGTTATTATTATTATATGTTTCATCATCTTTATTTTTTTTGAAATAGTGTATAATATTGGAGTTGATACTAAACCAATGCAATTATAACTATAGAAAGGGACAGGTACTACCGGTAGAACTTTTTCTTCATCCTGCTCCTTTTCATTTATGGTGACTATGTGTACATTATGTTAATGTGTGCAACCATATGAAGTATGTAAACCACGAATGGAATAAATCAAAATGAAATGAAATTAAATGGGGAGGCGGTCTCGTCACAGACTTCTGGACCTCACTATTCGGCTTTAATCTTGAGGCTGGGAGGTGTGTGTGTGTGTAGATCACATAGTTCAACACTAATATCATAACCAATGGAAGCAACCTGATGTTTTTGGGGGCGGCCTCTGTGATTTACACACTAACTGTTCTGCTTAACACAGTGGCATCACTGGTGGTGCAGCTCAAAGGCAGCAGGTAGCTCAGGCTAAACATTAAGCAGCAGCTGTGGGAGCAGAAAATCTGTTGGGAGTTGAGTACTACTGCTGCTGCTGCTGCTGCTGCTGCTGCTGCATTTTTGTATAATTATAAAACATAATGTTCCCAAAATGTCATCAAATGTCCTGTTAAGCATGCTCAGCCATCAAATGCTTCACCCTGCCCATTAATGGAGACATGTGACTCCATTAACAAAGCTAACCTGCACTGAGAGGAGGAGGGTGTTGGTGGTGGTGTACAGTACACAACTCTGCTGGCATGTTACTGATAATTACAGCCCAGACCTCTGCTGCTGCAGCATGTCGCTCCCCAAACACACAAGATAAGGTGTGAGAGTGGGTAAACACGAGGGGGGGAGGGGGGGGGGGTTTCATGCACAGCTCAGTAATTATACGAGTTTGATGCATGACACTGTGCCAATTAGCATAATGGGCTTGTAGCGAGCAAATAAGAGCGTATAGTGTCGTCTAGGGAACGTATCAGAAGACAACAGTGTGTGACAAATAACAAGATGATATAAAAGCCACAGATTCTAATCATTAGAGATGAACTCACATATCAGTTTAGCGGTCACGAGGAGCGGCGCTCAGCGTGAGAAAAACTCTTGTATAACATCATCTGTGGTCGTCTCTGAAAACTGATGATTAAAAGCACAGCGATATGAAAAGATAAGGTGGATGAGGAAGGGAAGATAGGGTCCAAGATTTTAGCTGCATGGCTCGAATGTTTTCTAATATCATGGATCTGTTGGACTAAAACAACAGCTCAGTGGATATTAAAGCTGAACTTTATGCACATAAAGGTGGAAAATGCATCATTTTTGTTGCATCTTGCACCAAATATGGAATATGAATTTGTAGAATGTAGAATATGTAGGCCTTGAAGCGTCTCTGTAGCACCACTGTGCATTAGGTTATCACACATTTTACCTTTATCAAAACATCCCATCTCTGATTGGATATTAATATGGCCATACTGCAACTTTTTCCTTTTTTTTTAATTTACTTTTTATTTATTTTCCTTTAGTAACACATGCACCAACTGAGCATAAGACACATCACACAACACAACATAACACGGGGAGGATCTGAGTATTAGGTAAGAAAGCAGAGTCAACATGAATACATCATTCTGCTGTTCAAAATAGAGAAGATCATTTTCTATTAAAGGGTTTGACCTTACTTTAGCCTCTTATACAAAATCAGGTCTTATAGTTGACAGCCATTATGACCAGGTTTTCTTCAAAATATCCTTAGTTTACTTATGTCATTCTCTCCATCATGTATATATTATGAACTATATCAATCCACTCATATATTTGGCTGAATAATAATTACGCAGTATCCCTAACATATTCAAACAACTGTGCTCGTGTTTCGTGACCTTTTACACTCAACTATCTGGTGCAATTATATTACAGTAAATAATGCAGAATAACTGAAAGAGATGTGATGTAACAGATTCTCATGATGAAACTTTTGTGAATTGTCTTCTGAAGGAGTAATTAGCATAATCACTACAGCACCAAATAACATGTCATTTACCAACAATTTGTAACTGACGGTTGAGAAAATGCAGCACTTTGAAAAAAAGATGCTGTGTACTGTAATTAGCTAAAACTGAGCTCCTGTGTCGGTCCCTCCACATGGAGGCGGAGAACAGATTGTGGACTACCGGTGTCGGCTTATTTATGCTTAGAATTAAAAATTTAAACTACAAAAAAAAGGAAAAGGAGAAGAGATGGACACATTGCACGCACACACACCAACACACACACACACACACGTTTCCTGAGTCTTATCTCATGTGGCCCAGTGGTAAAGAGGAGGCCATAGAGCTGAGTGTGTGTAGCTACTACAGAGGAGAGCTGCAGCACTCGGTGCATTAGGCTGATTGCATCGGCCGCTCTGGTAATGTACAGGACCGAGGAGGATGAAGCAGGGCAGTGCCGCCGCTGATGGGTGTATATTTATAGCTGTGCCGTCATCAGAAAACCCCCAACTCACCCCACCACCACCACCACCACCAACACCCCCCACCACCGACCGGCTCTGGTTCCCGCCCTCAGGGAAACCCCTAGCAACAAGGAACTCCAGCGAGCTGCCCGCCGTTTATTTTGGGCGGCTGCAGACAGGCCTGCGACGGTTTCAGGCTCGCTGCTGCGTTTCTCTGAGAGAGAGAGAGAGCGTGATGCATTGAGGAGAGTGTGTGTGTGTGTGTGTGTGTGTGTGTGTGTGTGGTGAAGAGAGTGGGTGCGCACATGCACTTTTGAAAAGAGTGTAGTGCCTTTGAGTGTGTGTGTCAATGTGGTTTGTGTGTCTAATTATGCACGCTCCCACAAGTAGGCCATTAAATTTTTTGCCTGATCTAAGCTCGTGAAAGCCAGCGGCGGTGGAGACGCGGCTCTGACAGGAGGATTCAGGCCGCTGGAAAATTCATCCTCCAGCAGCATATGATAATGACCTTATTCCACAATCGATTCTTAGAGACAAACGCCTCCTGTTGAGCTCACTGACGTCGACACGGCCGGGGTTAAGATGTGGTGGTGTGAAGGCAGGTAGTGCTACAGGTTGAGTGGGTGTTGTTGGATTTAGCTGGTTTACAATCATTCAGGGCGGTGGTGAGGTTGAGGTGCGGCGGCGGAGCAAATCTATTTGACCAGCAGGCCAGAGCTAATTTCTTCACAGCCTGTCCAAACACTTGATGAGCTGAACAGCTGCTCTGTCGGTGCAGGGTGTGAGAGACAGCAATAGGAAGCCAAAGAAAGATCAAGAGAGCAACAGAGAGAGAGAGAGAGAGAGTGGAAAAACATCATAGAAAGAGAAAGTAGAAGACAAAGAGAGGATGAAAAAAAAAGTGGCAAGCAGAGAAACAGTGGACTGGACACTCCTCTTTCAACTACGTGGAGAAAGCCATTGTTTTAGTTTAAGTCAGTCTCTAAAAGCTCATATGAATGCATAAACAACACCTGTTGGACCTTTAGTCCAGTAAAAGCAGTAAAAGTGAAGAGACATAGGTCAGATAGAGACAGGACAGAGACAGACGGGGGGACAAACTGAGACACAAATGGACAGACAAGCTGTAAATATCCTAAAATGAACGCAGAGATCCTTGCTGGGTTCAGTTCAGGGTCATGCATCATCCAAATCCACCTCCCCTCCCCATAATCCTGGGTGTGTGGGTGGGTGGGGGGATGCCTGGAAGGCCTGACAGGCCAAGGTCCCGTCCCCCCACAATGTTAGTCATTAATATAAATATGGACGAGCCAGAGTGTGTCCATAGCTCTGCTCACTCTGCTCTAACGAGATGTGTCATTATGACTATGTGTGTGTGTGTGTTGTTGGTGGAGTTACTTTGCAAACAGTGTGTTGGGCAACAACACAAGGATATGAGTGATCTCAACATGACACATTACTGTGCAATAAAAAAAAGAGGTTCATCATGAGGAAGTTCTCTCACTACACTCCCAGACACGTCTCTCCATCTGCCTTTCCAACGTTTCCTCTGTGTGTGAAATGTTCAAAGTGGCAGAAGAAGCCCGTCCAGTCACTTCAACACTGTAGCTCATAATTAGTTTAATGCTTTATCCCTCATGCAACACCTTTTTCACTGTGGCACCAATGAAAAATCTAATCTAAACAACTAAACTCTGCAGCAGCCCTGGTGTTAAAATAATTACCATGCGACCTAAACAGTGGCGTTCCCCTGCACAACACCGGGAGCTGTCGCTGTCTCAGGGCTCATTAAACATGTGCGGCACCTATTTCAACCTGCTTCTCAACAACGTCCCGGTGAAACTGTGCCATTTGCACCACAGCCAACTGGTGTGAAAAAAACAGCATCCCCCAGGACTTTTTTTTTTTTTTAATAAACGTAGCTGGGCTGTGTGATATAATGTCGATGTATCATTAGGTTGAGAAGGTGAAGGAGGCGGACAAAGAAGAAACGTGAGTCATCGGTTCTCTGTTCTCTCTCGTCCTCCCCGCTGAGAGCTCAGAGACGTCCACTGGGCAGACAGACATCTTGTAAACATGAACCAGGAACAGTGATATGTTTCACTTTCACATAAAAAATGCAAATACTCTTGAATTAAAATCAGCACCGTTAAGGACGGCAGGGTAATAATGATGGCGGATGTGATAAAATCTTTCATTACGTGCTTGTAATTTAAGCTCCTAATGGCCGTATTGTGATAAAGTAGTACATTATGTGGAAAACTCAATTAGAAACTGTTTAAATATTAACTGGATGGCTAAAAGTAAATCAAAAGTTACCATGAAGCAGCCATACTCAAAGCACAGGCACTGGGACTTAATGAGTGGTTCAACTTTCTGGGGAGAAATCCAAAGAATGACGAAGCACGCCAGATGAAAAATTCAGAAGCTGTCATTCCTTTGCACAGAAATCGAGCACTGCACATCTAGAGCAAGCAAACGTACAAAATACTTACAATGTGAGCACATCTCCAGGGGGTAACTGGCCTCATTTCCCTAAAGAGAGAGAGAGAGAAGGGAGAAGACATCAGAGCGGTTCCAATAGAGAAACATTACAGCTGTTAAGTTACTTAAAATAAGCCGGCGGTGATTATCAACAACAAACCAACAACTGCAGCTCGGTGTTGGCTGGAAATGTGTTTGTGCTTTCTGCCAACAGACACCATCTCACACGCTTTATTTAAAAAGCTCTAAAAAAAAAAAAAAAGCAGTGCAAACAGGTACTTTTAGATCATTTTGTTGTTTCCTTGTTCCTTGTTTCCTCCATCAATCTAACAGTGGCACCGACTATGACAGGCAGCAGATCACATCACAGGCTCTGGTGATCTGTGGTGAGCGCTTAGTTCATTTTCATACAACTGGTTTTCTCAACTGCAGGATTAATGCAGGCAGCGGAGCATTCAGCCGTGTCCTGCAGTCGTAGAGATATAGAAACATAACATGTTCAGATCTCATGATGCAAAGTAGCACAGGAATCACGGAACTGAAACTTCACTAGATTAGATTAAGTTAAAGGGACAACGAGGAGTTTCTATTCGGTTATAAAAAAGTCTCACGTTAATGTGGATGAATCTCCGCTACCCACACTTGTTAATGGGCCCATTTTCGATAAATATATCGTTCTGTCTCTATCGTTATTTTGTTATTATTAGTGGTGGCGGAGATGCTGGTCGAGCCGACCAGCGTTTTTTACTTTCGGTTTCGCAACGAGTCATGAGAATAACGCAGCTGAATCGCCGTTTATGGTCGGAACTACGACGGTATGTGAACCTCTTTGAACCTCTGACTTTAATTCTTGATGAATGAAAACATGATTCCGTCTTGCGCCGGTCAAAAGAATTTTACGGTGCGCGCGGAGGCTCATAAATGTAGTGTGAAAACGCTTCGCTTTTCCAAAACTCCTCGTTGTCCCTTTAAAGCAGATATCAGTGGAATGTTTTTGTTAATATAAGTCCTAAATAGTCCTATTTTCCGTCAGCAATCACTTACATGAAGTATTTCAGCCTAAACACGAGTCTCTCCGTCACTCTGCTCTGCTGTAACCCGAGGAGAAAATTTTCCTTGTGGGATACAAGTGTTATCCAATGAGGAGAGAGAACGGCATGAAGGGCTGTGTGTGCAGCCAAGGGATGCGCGTGAATGTGGTGACGTAGCACGAGGACCAATTGATGCCTGACAAGGGCGGGGGCTGCTAACTCATGGTGCGTTCAAAGAAACTCGTACTTTGTGTTTTTCCTTCCTGTGAAGTCATACCAGTTCGATCTGGTACGAGTTCACGGGTCGGAAGTTACGAGTGGCCGTTATAGGGAACTTTCACAGACAACAGGATGGTAAAAACACGAGCTACGGGTTACCTGGAACGCTACCAAGTCGTAGTTGTGACTTGAAGCTGTAACTTACGGTTTCAAAAGCCTGCCTTGAACGCAGCATTAGCCGAAACGGCCGTGAAGCTGATATCTGCTTTAAGTTAAATTAAGTTAAGTTAAGTTGACTATATTGTCACATAAGTAATTACAGTGAAATTCTTATGTACCTTTGGTCATTTGCATAACATAAATAAAGATACAAGAAAATAAAAGAAGAAGAGAAGGATATTTAAAACTAACTTATTATTTTTTTATTACCAATATAGCCAATAACCAGAGGGAGAGGTAATACTGTGAAGTCAGTGGTAGAGGCTGTGGGGCCTGGCACCTTCACTGCTCAATAAAAGTGATGGATCTTCAGCTTAATCTGATTATCTTTGCAGATGTGGTGGTGGGTACGTGCGAGGACGCCTCAGCGTTGGTAAAAGCTGAGTCACGCATTAAGAGCTTTATGAGATCTTTCTG
Organism: Trachurus trachurus; assembly: GCF_905171665.1. Classification (NCBI taxonomy): domain Eukaryota; kingdom Metazoa; phylum Chordata; class Actinopteri; order Carangiformes; family Carangidae; genus Trachurus; species Trachurus trachurus. The sequence continues at coordinate 8,944,565 of NC_139906.1, forward strand.
ATAAAAGTGTTTTATCATCACACACATTGTTTTGCGTGAAGCTCGACCGCCTTCAAAGTAAAAACATCGTGGATGTGAATTCCTCAGATGGTTTTCGTGCAAATGCTCTTCAGCCTCTGCAGCACCTTAAAACAGACGCTCACGCCACAGGTCAGGACCGGCCGGACAAGTCCTTCATGTTCACTATATGACTTTATCTACACAGCTAACCCCCAGCAAATGTGCTGATAACAATTATCCAGTTAATTCTGCAGCCCAAACATGACGCTATGCAGATTTATCAGTCTGCATCATCACGTATGCTTATTTTAGTCCCCATGTGGTTTGGTGACTGTAATATTTGCAGAAGTTGGAGTGAAAGCTTTGAGGTGAGTCGGCTGCAGATATAAAGCCACAAACAGTTTCTGTGAACATTTTAAAATAATGGTTTTCTCAGACTCTTTCACTCTTCCAGGCTGTTTCCCATTTACATGCACAGCCTCAGGTTACGCATCTAGTATAACGCAAAGGCTCTTTAAATGAACCATATCATCCAGAGACACTGCATGGTGTTGCGTGTTTGTGTGAGACTGTGTTTGTGTGTGTATATATATATAATATATGTGTGTGTGTGTGTGTGTGTGTGTGTGTGTGTGTGTGTTATTGGCTCGTGTTCAGCAGTCACATCCGCATCCCATCCCCATCCAACACTGCAGTGCCCACTGAGCCTGAGCCTGAGTCTGATTGCTGGCAGGGTGAGGCTGAACGCTCACATGGGAGCCAGTGAGGAGTCCCTGTTGCAGAGAGGAGGGGGTGAGGGAACGGGGATCCTACCTCTAAGAAAAGACAGAGAGAGTGTGTGTGTGTGAGAGAGAGAGGGGGATGCTCTGGGCCAACGAGCAATCGACCAGAATTGCCCTGCAGCTCCATCAAGGAGCCAAAGTGAGGCTGTGCTGGCAAACGCTGACATGCGGACTGGCAGCTCTGTTTAAGCTTCTTGCAGCCAAGTCCAGAGATGAACAATATACAGTGTCCAGTCAGTGATACCAGCTACTGACTGCAGCTGCTCATCAACAAAGTTGGGTTTGGAATCCGTTCAGTGTTGAATTTTTTGGGTGAAAAAAAATAACCAAATGCTGTCTATTTAAGCTTCCACTAAAAAAACAACCAAAGGAAGAAATGAATAAACTGTGCAAACAGGCTTTAGAGAATACACTGGAAAAGTGAAATTCAATCTGAAGTATTCATGATAGCCTGAAGATGTTTTTATCTTCTATTCAAAACTCTTGGACACAAGGACATGTGAATTTACACCGTTCAAAACTGACTGTAGTAAAGCTGAAAATAAAACCTAAACCAACTAAAAGATCTTTAAAAGACTGAGAACTGAGATCATGCTCTTACTACAGTTCTCCTTCAAGTTTATAAATGGCATGAAAGCCATAGAAGGTGAAGGGCTCAGTGACTTTTGACTGGTTTGCTTGTTTGCCAGCGCGAATGTAATAACTACAACTTTCTGTACGGCTGTGGTTAGAAACAACTGCAAAAAGAAAAAATAGAAAAACATGTCACCAATGCCTCGCGACAAGTGCTCGGCCACTCTTGCCTCTTGCCCACTGTGACGTGTGAACGCCATGATAATACACTGGACTGACAAGAAACAGCCAGTGCCAGTTATGTCATGCGCTGGCTTATCGTGGTGCTACCTCACGACAGCAGACTTAGCCGGAGAAGTTGAGGTATTTTAAGAGCAGCGAGGAGAAAGAGGTGACACAGGATTAGGCAGCAGAGCGACTTAGCATTTGACACCCTATCAGGAGAGCGGAGAGTCGGGTCGGCCGATGGCGCAGCGATCTGAGGCCGACATATACAGTAGGCTATAGTCATATTCACAGTACGTGGGTTTTCCCTGTCTGTGCAACAACAAGTGGATGAGTCGAGGCCGGCCGGGCGGGCGCTGCCAGATTCAAAGATTGAATTCCGGTGGAGCTCAATGCGTAACACATGACTCCACCATTAACTGGCGCTGGGGTGTCCCATTGCCTGTGTGGCTCCGTGGGTAATAGTGACAATGTGATACTTTATTGACCCCCTTTTGTTTGCTCCTCTGCACAGGAATCGCTGCTGCTACAGAGCTGCAGGCACGCCGACTTCCTAAATGACGCTGCTTCGGCTGGATTTTGCATTCAAGGCCTTGAACCGGTGTCCCTGAAGTTCAAGGACAGGCTGAGAATGCACCCTCACCCTGCTATATGAGACGTGTTGTTGTCCACACTTTTATTTTTGGTCCATTTGACCTCCACTTAAGAAAAATAATGAATGTTGTGTTTTGCTTCGAGCCTATTTAGGGTCAAGTCTGTTAGCTGTGGGTGTCTCATCCATTGCACAGTTTTGATGACCTGCAGTACCGGCGGTGTCACACGGTCGTCGGCATACTTGATGGCACTTCGCTCTGCATTGACTTAGATTTATCTCATCTCGCGGTCACAAATAGGTCATGCAGAAATAGTAGGTAAGGACACAAGTCCAGGCAGCACCTCGGCCTCAGCTGTCGTAGAAATATGTCACACATCTAGAAATGGAGACGAGGAAACCGGGGAGTCCTATACGTGAAACAGTTGCCGTGTTCAGCAGATAAACTGGGTGGAGTTCGATTTAAAGTACGTAATGTACATCTGAGTTAAATTCAACCAGACTGAGTATAGCTTTACATGGTCACTTACAGCTACATGAGAGCTGATCCCACATATGGATGCAGCTCTGTCTGACCAACATGGTGTGTTTCAAGATCCACAGAATACGTTAAGGTTAATTCAAGTGCAAAATGTTGAAGTGTTGCATTCAAGGAGATGCTACTGCAACTGAGGGAACTGCAAATCAGTTTTACCTTTATTGACCCTCAGCTAGTCAATCACAATTAAGACGTTGCCTTTAAATGGCTGCTGCACACACACACTAGATAACATCTTTAAATAATTTGTGAGTGGTGCATGTGTCTCAGAGTCTACTCTGTCTTTGATAATTCCATTTATATGTTAAAAATAAATATAAATATAGAATAAATGATGCAAAGTTAAAGAGAAAACTGTGCTTCCATGACCTAAATGATGATATATTATGATGAATTTATCCTAGTTAAAAAAAGTTAAATGAACAATTACCAAAACAAAATGGTGGTGTTCATACTCCCTATAGAACAACATCCCTGATGTGCACTTCAGCGCTGGCTGCAGGGTCCCTGGAGATAAAGAGACTTACAGCAAAGCAGATTTGGCGTTGAGGATTACAGGTTTACTCCCTAAGGCTTTCCTTGGGTTACTGGTGTGGCTAACATGGGGTCAGGAGTAACTCTTATCATGTCTTCTACTGTATAACAAACCACTTCAGATCTTGGTGAACTGTCTCTTGGTGTAACTGATAATAATGGAGCAGAGCAGACCAGATGGGGCCATTGTGAGAATATGGTAAAAGGAAAAAGAAATGCATGAAGTGAAAAAGCATCTTTCATACACAGAGAGGGAAAGAGGCAAAAAGAGAAAGAGAGGGAGTCTCGTGTTGGCTCATCAATAATGCATGCTTCATTCAGAATCAATTAGTCCTTAGCACACAAAACACATTTTGCATAATGAAGAGTCTGGCATCGGCGCTGGTTCAGCGGCAACACTACGGCCGACCAAAAAAACCCGGCTAATTATAGACCTGCAGAACCCAGTCATAACATGAAAGACTGGGGAGCGCGGTCGGTACACGGGGCTGCAGACCAAGTCGGATAAGATAGCGCCATAGATGGCAGCCATGGTGCAGCTCTCTCCGGTACCGTCTATATTTTGATTATTAGATTAGTAGAACTGGAGAGGAACTGCTGAACATCACACAGTTCACTCAAACTGTTTCATCAGAGATCTAAGTTGGAGGAACAGCAGCTCTGTGGGATTTAAACTGATGAATCTATTGATTCACCTGCAGAACCTGGTGCTGGTCCAACAAAAAGACCGAGCTGCTTCTTGTGAAACGGCCGGACAAGGACCAGGACCTTCTGCTGCCCTTTGTATCACTGACTCCAGGCTCAGGAGATCCACCTGACAGTGGATTACATCTCCATGTCACTATGATGTCAGAAAAACCGGTGTAGGATCAACATAAAACACCTGCTAGACCCCAGATGTGTCTACTGGGGAAAACATCCTACATCCTACAACACCTTGAGGGCCAAGGGACAAAATCTTTGTTATCTTCATCTCATCCCACCATACTCCAGACTCTTCTAGCTCACTGTCTCCTCACCATCTCTCAGTCTCCTGACAAGCAGGAAATAGCAGGTACAGCTGGGCCAAGTGACGCCCCCAAGGAAGTGTTCTCCACTCAGTACTTAAGACTGCACCTCCACTTGTTCATTTCCTGAAGTCTCATAGGTAAATTTGCATAATTGTTGGAAAGAAGTAATGAAGAACTTTAAATCTCCAGCTGCAGTGAGGAACACAGCAGCAAGTACAACCTACAAATTGCTGGAGTAATGACTTGCATGAATTAGTGATAATTTCATAAAATACTATCAGAAATTCTGCATTAACATCACAGTATATGAGCTGAGACACATCAGACTGATCCACCATCCCAAGGTTGAGACAGATAGATGGATAAATACTTTATTTATCCCTGAGGGGGAGAGTCATGAACATCAAACATCAAACTCAGCCTAAAAAAAAGAAAAAAAGAAAAGGATCTGACTGCATGGTATCCAAGAAACTGTTTCCTTCTAGTAGTAGGCATATTGATGTGTACTATAACACTGTGCCAACAAGTCAGATCTCTATGTTTCCTCTACTTGACTTTAAAAAATGTGCAAATACAAAAAAAAATCTGCTGAACAAACAGGGCCCAGGGTGTCTGTTGTCTTAAGACTGTATGTTAGCCAGCTGTTGGCTGTAGTGACACATTCTGTAGAGAGTGAGACAGAGGATATTGTTATAGAAAAAAAAACACTCTGCACTGGATGCTGGAGGACTCATTCACAGTCACTATTCAGAATTAAACTGAAATCAAAACAGAATAAATTTTTGATCGCATGTAAATAAACCTACAATGAAACTACAGGGAAACCTTGGGCAGCAAATACAATAGTGTTGAGACAATGACTCGACTACAAAAAGTGACTAAATTAATTGGAAACAACTGTTAGCAGCTTCTCTATTGTTTAACATGTTGTTCATGTAAACTGTATTCTTTGGGTATGGGCTCTATTGTTCATATAAAAACTTGCAAATTCATTGTTTTATAGTCCTTAAACTTGTAAGAGACTAAAATGACAAGTCACCATGAACTATGAGGCCATTTTAAAACCCTCTGGTATGTGTGTCTGTGTTTGTGTGCACATGGGAAATGAATTAAAACTATGGGTCATTTAAAACATCTGTTTGTCTAAACTTGGCATGTTTGACTTACTTTTCCACACAATGCATGTTACTGACTCATAATTTTTGAGGTTGGTGGTGGTGCGTTCCGAGTCGCTTTCTGTTTCTGCTCGCGCTCTCCCCTGCTTTTCTTAACTTGCTCCGACAGTTCGGGGATCAGAAGACTCCCCCCCTCCTCCACGCGAATGTGTCTGCAAGTATCAAGCTCGCCATATAGCCGAGTGTTATGATAAACACACTCAACCCTCCGGAGTCACAGCGGAGTGCGGAGCAGAGCCGGGCTGCGCTTTCAGACTGCTCTTTAAATAGAGTTCACCCCTCCATTTTTCAGCCCAACTCCGTGGAGCAGACGAAGCCCGGGCCAATAACCAGCTGAAGGCGCAATATCACTAATAACCCTCCGCTATTACCCAGAAGAGAAGCCATGGAGGATATGTACAAGAATTAAAATAAGCCGCTAGTCATCCCTCTCTCTCTTTGCAGATATCCAGCAACTCTCCTTTTGTTCCTCAAAGCAGCATCTCTCACTTTTTTTTTTTTTTTTTTTTTACCTCTACCTGTATTTGCATGTATTTGCCTTAACAAGTGTGTATTTCTGTGTGTGCCAAGGATCTGAACCAGATTTAGGAGTCAAGTGCAAATATGAAAATAATTACCAAAATCTTCAGTACTTGAAGGAGCTAATCCTCTCAGCCATTCCTATCCCCGCCTTGGACTTACCTACAAAGGCCCCATAATGCTATGTATACCCACAATACCTAAATCTCCTTATGCACGAACCTAGCGGTGATAAAGACAAACTGTGGTCTAACACTGAGAAAGATCAATCGTCACCTTTAGCTAATGGCTCAATACTTGGACTGTTCCCCAATATGGGAATTCATCTTGGTGGTGTCACCAGGGATGAGACACACACCGACTAAATGCTGTGACACAAAAAGGTCCCAAGTGCAACAATTAGTGCAGGTCATCACTTCAAGCTGCAACTGACGCTTCTCTGACTCCTTGATTATCCAGTTCATTAAATCACTCATAAAAACTTAAAGGTCTTGTCATCAAAATGCTCTGAAGTGTAAAATATAACCGACCAAGCTTGAATCATCAATATATTATCGTTCCAGCACCAGGACAACAACAACACTGCTGCTTTCAGGATCTATGCGTTTGTGATGAATGTTGTTGCACCAGCAGCTTCAACAGCAGCATCGGTGGTTAATTGCAAGATGTCGAAGGCCACAGGCACGATGATGTATTTTCAGCTGTTATTTTTTCATTATCTTTTTACACCAAAAAGTCGTTACATCGACGTTCTGGAAGAGAGTGAGTATTTGGTGGTTAGTTAATGACAGGCATTGAGGTTTGGCAAACTTCTCCCCTCTGGCCCGAGTCATCCATTCAACCAGCATTAGCCTATTACATTAATGCTTCATACTTTAATATGATGGATCGCTTCCTGCTGGGTAGGGCACTGCAGGCGCAGGCTATCAGCGGATGAAGCCCCACATTGTTGGGTCCACTGCCGCCACTGACAGCGTGCAAAATGCACTTTTAGGTATTAATTATATGCAGCACATTTGAAGCCTTGAATGCTGAAGAGGCAGGAATAGAGAGCGACTTTTTTTTGGTGATTTAAATCAACTGGAAAATGTCAGTCGTAGATTCTGCTTCTCGCCAACGGGCAGTGTGTGTGTGTGTGTTGTGTTGTGATGTAGCTTTGTATATACACCCCCACCTCCTCCTGCATCAGCACCAGTGTCTGGAAATTCATTTAACCAGTCAGTCACGACTGCATCTACACATCCCTTTTGACCTCTCTAACTTTGCAGCACTCCTGCAGAGTCTCCCATTGGTTTCACTGCCCATTCTAAACAATAACATGTCATTCAGTTGTTATGACATCTGAATGTTTCTTTAAACTTATCTATTCACTGCTCACGGAAGCTGACATACCAGATAAACAGATATTTACTGATAAAACTAGACTAGAGTTTGAGTTTGGCTCTGGTACAAGCAGAAGGACTGCAGCAGCAACAGCAATGTAAGGGCCAGTAAGGAGAGTAAATCCACACTGGGTGGGCTGGTTGTTGTAAGTGCAGTGTGGATCACGTAGTGTTGATCATCTCTGCTGCTGCTGCTGGTTCACTGTGGCTTTTATCTCTTTTACATTAGCTACGGCTCGATCCGTATGTGGGTGGCGCTTGATTGCTAGGCAGCATATGGTCCCCTTACCACCAGATCATTCCACTACATGCTTAAGTAACGGTGCATCCCTGCCCCCAACCTCCCCCTGAAGCGGAGAAGAATACATTTTGACGGGCCATAAGTTGGCACGCTGTCTGTAGGACATGCATGCCCCGAGTTTCTACCCTCTGGGCTAGAGAGCTGATACGGCTGCAGGGCAAATGTAACACAGTTCTTCTGAGTATATTGAGCTTTACATTCCTCTAGAGAAGTCAAAAAGCTATTGTGTATGTTTTTTTCATGCTCAGTCATGAAGCAGATGATAACGCTTTTAATGCCTGGCTCTCCTGTGTTGGGTTCATGTTTTCCTTTGTTTGTATTTGCATATTTTATGCACCATTATATGCAGAACATAACCTCAGGAACAGTAACCTTGAATTACAATGCACGCATACTCCTGATATACTGTATATGTTGTGTGGTTAGTCAACCAGGGGCCTGTTCCAAGAGGCTGGTTTACCGTGTTATTTTACTTTTTCAGAACTGATCGTCAGTTTCTCTGATTCAGTAATGACATCCAAATATCAATAAACCTGCTCCTGCTTAAAACAGAGGCAAGGTGAGTTCATAGACTGGAGCATCAATCCTAAGACTGCAAATTCAAAGTAAACATATTGGTACAAGTGTTACACACGAAGACACAAAATATAAAGAGCTTTAAAGTGGTTGTTGGAAACAACATTTTATCTCCATTAAACCCTAAACAATACTGGCTCCTTTAGCTTAATGACTACCTTAGTATTTGAAGTTATAAAAGATCCGATAAATATTTCTTATGACCAAGATACTGTCACTTGGATGTAATGTTGACATGGTTTCAACACGCCCTCAGGAAAAAAAAAAAATTGTCTCAGCTAATCAAACTGATTTATAGATCCACCTCTGACATGAAAACAAATCAATACTCAATATACTATGTCATGTCAACACTTGATTCTACCACAGAGAAACAGGTTTGAGCATCCAAAACCTATAAATCCCAGAGCAAATACAGAGATTAGTCGAGACATGACTAAGCAACGACAGTTCGACCTCAAACCAACTTGAACAAGGAGTAGAAAAAATTAGGCAACTGTGGCTTCCTACAAAAAAACAAATACAAGGTGACGCCCACTTTTGTGCTATGAAATGAGGTTAAGATATATTATTGGATGGAAATAGATGAAGGGTAGGGTAGGGCAGTGGATAGTGGAGGGAGGGTTACATTTGGGCACAGGACCCTATAAATCCTCAGTGCGCCCATGCCAACTGGTTCCTGTCAACAGTAACAGTTGAATATGGATTTAGCCCTGGACACTGCTGAGTGAAGTCCACTCCTAGATGAAAGCCTTATAGTTACTAGGCAACTCATCTCATATAGCCTGTAGTAGCCTATATAAATATATATGTGTAGTCGAACTACTAGGCAATTAATTAGCACAGCGGACAAGCCAATCGCGTGCCCTGTTATGGCAGCTTCCTCAAGAACCGCTGTAAAAAGAGAAACAAATGCAGCTTCGGCCCTTTTCATTGGCGCTTATGAGCTCCAATGAAACAATGTTGCAACTATCAACACAGCGCCATGATGCATAGAAAACACACACAGAGATACATTTACGTTTCACGTTATTAAAACATGGAGCAAAAATGTGAGTGCATGGAGCAAAGAGTGTTACATTTTCCTGCTCACTGTGTAGCTATGTAATAATATGCCACACCGAGCTACGCGTGTATTTTTGTCACGTAAAACTAATTTGCACAGGCGTCCTCGGTGCTGGTGCTAATAAGAAGAGTGTGTAGATATACTCGGCTCTGCCCCGAGAAGAAGGGATAAGAAGGAAATATCTGGGCCACGGGCTTTAGGCTACTGACAGGCAGCCCCCGGGGTTATTGCTACAGAGAGCACGACGGGGGAGTCAAAGAAAAAAGAAAGAGAAAAAAAGTGGGTGAGAAAAGCATTTCCTTCTCTGCGCTGTCGACTGTAAACTCTGAAGTAAAAAAAAAAAAAAAAGAAAAAAAAAAGCGCTCGGTGCGTAAAAACAACAACCTGTCAAAACGCCACATTCTTCGACACAGTGTAGCGCAGGCCTGCCCACTTTGGTTGTGTTTACCAGTCGGCGGAGATATGAGCAGAGTACAAATGTGTTTATATATATGTGTGTTAAGAGTAGTAGCAGCTTACCATCTTGCAGGTCGGATGATGAAATCCAGGCGATGTGAACGGAACAGAGGTATAGGTTAGAGCAGAGACAGGAGAGGAGGGGAGGGAGAGGAGAGAGTCGATAGGCCGCCGAGCTGTGGCGAGATATACAACAACAACAGAACAAGAAGTAGAAGAAAAAAAAGAAAAACACTGTGGCTGTGCTGCTGCTGCTGTGTGAGGTCTCGGCCTGGCTTTCCACTCAGCTTCAGGCTCTCTTCTCCGTCTCTCTCTCTCCTTTACAGAGGTTTTCACTGCAGTAGCAAAGGGAGGGAGAGGAGAGCCGCTGGGAGGGGACAGTAAAAGCGGAGGAGGAGGAGGCTCGGCTTGTCAAGCAGGCGGTGGCGGAGGGGAGGAGACAAGGAAGCGAAGGGGGAGGTGCACTTACTCTACTGTACATCCGGGAACTCCAGACAGGGGTGTATTTATTTATTTATTTATACTTTCACCTCCTGGAGCAAGTTTTGTGTTTGTGCTTCGCCCCCTGCTGGCAGCACGGATGTACTGCATTCCTTTTTTACAGATACAGATACAGAAAACTTTATTTATCCCAACTCGAGGCTATTCTGTTTCTACAGTACACACGACATAAATTCATTTAAAAAAACATATAGAGATAAAATATGCACATGTCAGAAATATAGAAATAAATAAAACACTATATGTAATGTATACAGGTGCATCTCAATAAATTATAATATCATGGAAAAGTTTGTTTATGTCAGTAATTTAGTTCAAAAAGTGAAACTAATAGCTACATTATATTACACATAGAATGAAACATTTCATGTCTTCAATTATTACATTTATTTTAATTGTAATGATTATGGCATACATTTAATGAAGACCTAAAATTCAGTGTCTCAAAAAATTTGAATATTACAAAAGACCACTTAAGAAAAGCATCTTTATTATGGAAATATTGGCCTTCTGAAAAATATGTCCATGTATATGCACCCAATACTTGGTTGGGGGGCTATTTGACCCGAACTACTGGAAATTGACTTTCATATTCTAATTTAGTGAGATGGCCCTGTACATATTTTTACTACGGCGGGCTGCTGCATTGCACTAATTTCAAATTCAACTCTCTGCATTCAACAGCCTAATAGCAGAAGGAACAAATGACTGGTCTTCCTAAGAGGCTGCATATATTGCTGTCCTGATGGCATTAATGCAAATTCTTTGACAAGAACATCTTCATGATTAATGATGCATTTTGCCTTTTCGAGGACACATTTCTCCCAGTTCAATTCTGTCATTTGCATTCCAATCATTTTGGAGCAGATACAATTCCCCCCCCTCTCCATACACGTAGCATACTTGTCTGCTGCTCACTCTGACCCTCAATGTACACAACTGGCAGATGGACTTCATTTCAGGTAATCCCTGCAGCACTAAGTCGGTTCATCAATAGCACAGACTTCGCCTCGTGGACGGGCACTAAATCCAGGCTGAGTGTTGTAAGCCATAGTCAGATTTTAAGTGGCTTTAGAGGTAGGCCTACACCAGAGCTGGGCTGAAAAAGAAAATGTAAACAATCGTGCATTTCCTAAAGAAAATGTTTGGACTTGAGCAGAAACCACTTTTCTATCTACATGTTTTATTAAAACTTTTATTGACCAGTGTTGTGCACGATAAAAGATTTGTTTTCTCAGGTTGAGATGGCAAAAGAATCAGGTGTACTTTCATGTAACAAGATCTTCATATTTAAAGTGATAAAAGTTATTGAATTAAACTTTATTTAACCAAAGTGCGTCTGTGGAAACAACCATTCTTTGTCCATGTTTCTTTCTTTTTTTTAACAGCCTCTACAAGAGCGGAAAAACTAACCTTGTCCCTGTGTGGTGTTCCCACCAGAGAGTGTGTGAGTCATGTCAGCCAGCAGCTATAGTACTAGCAATAATAGTAAATACAGTAGCAGTACTATGCTGGATCATTAAGGACAGTGGAAAAAGACTTCCCCCCTTTATTAACCATAATGCTGCTAATAATAATAATTTCCAGTTTTCATCATGACTATCCCTGTGGTAAAGGAGAACCTATATTTGCAGGCCAGTTAATGAGGAATCAATCGTGCAGATGATTGATTCCTTCACTTCTGCTTACTAATGATTTTGTAGCCAATACATCAGCACCAAAGAGCAGGTTGATGAGCATCATAATGTTCAGTTTCACTCAGATGTTTGTTTTTTAGGGTTTTAAGTTTAGGGTTAATTACTGTGTTTTCAGTGGACAATCAACCAATATAACCATTCCCTTTGTGATTTCCTCCCCTTGTCACATGTATTTCTGTTGTGTGTGTTGAAATCTCACATATACTATACAAAAAAGACATCTATATAGGTAAAAAAAATATATAACATAACATGATTCATTTCATCAGTGCTTGTGTTTTTGAAATAAAAGGTATGTAGTTTTGAATAAATGCACACAAATGAGCGAATACATTTGCCACACAAAAATATTTTCCATTTTACTATGAATTACATTATAAACAAAGAACACTTTCACAAAAAGGTAAGAATGATCATGTAAATCTCACCACTATATTGCACCTTTTAATTGTTTTATTGGTCTGATTTCTTGCATAGATCAATTCAAAACTTCAATATTTTATAGTCATTTTTAGCAAAATATAGGTAATGAAAACATTTCAAGAGCTTCACTGTACAAAAAATACTAGTTTTTGAAATATCATTTACCAAAAGAAATGTTGTTGATGTTTTTTGCCCAGGTCTGCCATTAACCATTTATGTTATGTATTTGAAATACAATACTCATCTTCAATAATCACAAATATTCATGGCTAGGTCCTTTGGAAGAGGTAGAGAAAACAAACACATTATACAAACAGGGGGCACAACTTCATCCAAATACAAAACCCCTACTTTCAACACTGCATCATACTGTACAAAACAAAACAAAAAAATATTGGTTCCACAAAATAATCCACAAACATACAGCTACACAAACAGCCTCATTCAGAAATACCACACGCCCCTTTTTTTTTTTTTAACAATGCAGGGACAGGCAGTGGTATAAGTTCACTTGTATGTGACAATGAGACTTTGGGATGATTTCAGGGTGTAGAGGTGCTGACACAGAGGAGGAGCACTGCAGCGTCACTGAAAAGAGATATGGGCTTATTTTATCTGCTTGTTTTGGGGGTAACAGTAGCTGTCAGAGGCGCTGACCTGTACACTTTTAAGAGCCTATAAAGGATTTAATCATGGCACCAGCGCAAAGTGCACAATTTGACTTTAGTTAAGGTCCAAATCACAGAAGTGTCTCTTGTTTTTTGTTATAAAGTAGGAAAAAGAGACATCGTTCCATCTTCAAGCTTATAGTCTCTCTCAGCCTGTATCGCCATATATCTCATTTTGGTTTTTTGTCTATCTTGCCCTGCTCTATTTGTCAAATACAGCCCACAGTTTAAACATCAGACGCTGCAGACGTCACGGCAGAGTTCACATATGAGGACAAATGGGGAGAAACTCAGCTTGGGGCCAGTTACATCAAAATGTCACTTAATTCAAGGACTTGTGACTGGAAGGTAATAACATTTTGGTAAATGTTAACACTTTGCTTTCAACTGACATCTAGAAATGTTGAAGAACTCTGTAGACATAACGTCATAATACATTAACACAAAGAACCACATCTCTACAAGCACCGATTGTAACACACACACATACACACACAGGCACACGTGCACTCACACACATACAGTACTGTACCTATACATATAGGTGAACACATTCGAGGGTTACCAGATACCACAACTGAACTACACATTGTTAAAAAAATGTTTCAAAACATAATTTAACTGTTCAATATATAGTTAAAACCAATTTAAAAGTAGGTTATTGAAAGTGCTTTTAACCTCAATAAATAAATACCATATTAATCTTTACAGATTTGTGTAATAACAGAAAAGACTGGCAATGTCAGCAGGTTTTATATGAGCTACTGTTAGATCAGATTTTTCCAAACACAAGAAAAAAAAAATGCCACAGAGAAAAAAAAAACTCTTAAGGGGAGCAGAGTGACAGGAGATGAGAGGAGACACAAATACAAACATCCTTTTAGCAACAGGAAACCTTTATCTCTGTTTCATTGTGATGCACTGTCAATGAGATTTGTCACACCTTGTGTTTTTTGTTGTTGTTGCAGATAACACACCGAATCCTCCGTCACACAAACAACTCCTTGTTGACCCACATGAGCGTGCGCGTGTCGTTGGGTTTGCATTCATACTCGATGCTGTTGAAGCTGTTCCCCCACTGGCAGTGGTCCCTCTTGTTGTAGTTGTAGTACTTCACCTGCCACACCGTCTCAAACATCCCTGCCTCTGTGAACTGAAATGAAAAAAAAACACATGGAAATATGATTTTATGAGCTGAGGATGAAACATACAGAGTGGACAGATGGGAATATATACACACACACACACACACACACACACTCATAAGAAACTCATTTACACACAGAGACACACTTATCATGCATGTGTAAAATCGTGCGGAGGTGAAGTGAAGAGGAAGCATACTGACTGGACAGATGGATACATGGAAACAAGCAGGCACACACACACACACACACACACACACACACACACACACACACACACCATATGATCCCAGAGGCCTGAACTGGACAGATGGGCAGCATAAACATGGACACAAACCACATGAAATTAACTTTGCAAGAAATTTTCCAACACTGTTTGAAGCTTTGATTATGCTCGCTTTTTTTTTCTTTCCTTAGAAGATATTTGAATATTTACATAAGATGTAGCCTAACTTCTTTCATTGCCTTGCCAGAAACCCAAACAGCTGCTTCCTCCAAATGTCTGTGTGGTGGAGAAAGCTGGTAAGTTTTGCCCTCTGAGCACTCTGAACTAATTTTGTGAATAACGTTTGTTGAATGTTGGTGGTACAACTCCGGCGCTTGTGTTATGTGCATGAGTGCCACATCATAGTTTTTGCAGACCTTGTCAGAACAACAGTATTTTTCCACAATGACCAGTCCACTGCTAATTAACATACTTGATATATGGCTAAGTACCTGATCTCTACCCATAACATCAGTCATTTTGATTTTGCAAATTTATTAAAAGCAAAGGAAAACTTATCTCATTCACACTCATGAAATGTCAATATTTTCTGGTCTTCTTTGTATACTGTATGAGAGTAAGATTAAATATATTTAGACTGTAGGTCACACAAGACATTTTAAGACATCAATACAGGACGTCGTTGTGTTAATCAATGATGAAAATAAGTTTAGTTTAGTTTTAAATTGAGTAATCTTGATCAGCTTTGACGCAGATCGCTCACTATATCTGACAAAACACTATATCACTGTAGCTATAATAATCCTACTCCAGATTGTAACCATGAAAACATCAGGATACATTGTGGGAAAAACCTGTATAGTAGTAGGCTAAGTGTGGAAACATCTGTAACTGTAACTATAATCAATAATTATAAAAAATATATACCTGTATGTTGATTTGAACTGGTTGCCTCTCTCCACTCTTGGTGTGCGTCACGCCCTCTGTGTCGTACTGGCCAGAATACACCACTGACTGTGGGTCTTTGGATTGCTGCTCCAGGGGGAAGGTCACCCCACCCACACTCATCGACCTGCACAGGTGCACAGCACATATATGGATATGGTAGCTCAGTTTTTTTGAAGTGAGGTTGTATCTCAAAATAATACACCAGTTCAAGACGATATAAAAATGTACAGTGTAACAGCTGGTCAGAAAAAAAGTTAGTCTATCTGGAACTAACCAAATCAGTATTCCTCCACGCAGGTAGACTTTGCCTCCTATCAGCTGTTTGGTGTCATTACTGTGGTTAGTTCTAGACGGGACGGGAAGTCTTGTAAGCAGCGAAAATACACTGGTTAATCTCCCCGCATTCACAACAGTTGTGTCTTGGTGCAGCCTTCTTTTTACAGTCTATGGGTGCAGCACGATGTGCCGATAATTCTCAGTAGGGGGGCGCAGAGAACTTTCTACTGCAAATATTACACTTAGTGGCCATTTGTACCTCATAGAACCCCACTTAAAAAAACAAAAAAACAAAACTGGACTATCCCTTTAACAAACAGGTAAGCACGGAAGTGAAACACCTGCAGTTCCTCCTACGACCACGTGAGGCTGACTCAATTTACATTCACTACCTACATTTTGGACTCCCCCATGTTATCCATCTTTAAAGCAGAAAAAACACACTGTAGTCTCAGCAAAGATACTCTATAGGCCTAACTGGTATATGTATACGGTGGTTACATTTTGTTTTAAGGTTACAAATTGGGCGTAATAGAGGGCGTGGCTGCGTGGGCGTTGACGCAATGAGCTCACGGCTAGCTACTGCTGGATGTTGCAGGCCGCGGCCATGTCGCACTTTTTCGCGGGGGAATATTTTAAAGCAAACATTGGACAAATAACACAACTTGCTGAGTGGCCAAGTGGCTAAGAAAACTTTGAGGAAGGCTGCTCCTGTTTTCTCAGGTGAGTACGCTTGTTTCATCTAGTTTCGGTTTAGTTTAGGTTGCTAATTATGATGTGTTCGTGACAACTCGGAATCTCCCAGATGAAAACACCGATTTCCGACTTCAAAGCGGCAGCATTATCCTGGAAGTGTTGTAATTGAATAACCTAATAGTTATAATTTCACCTACTTGGAAGGCCATTGAAATAATAAAATGCTCTGACAGACAACAAGTTGATAAACCATCTGGTGTACAGCTGTGTTGACATGAGCATGCCCCCAAATTGAGTTCAATGTCTCTCTCCAATGCATCATGGCACGTGTGACCTATTTTTGCTCACCAGGACATGTTTCACTCTCTGATGTTTAGATGGACAACACTAATCCGAGTTGGACATTATTCCGTAATATTGTAGCCAACTGTAGATACATCACAACGAGGCGGTTGCACAAAGCCAAAACGCTCCTCTGAGTCCTAATAATCTCTGTGTCGGATTTAACTTGTGGCCAATTGGGGTTTATGCTGCCTTCATGTGCTCGTCGTAAAATCCTACTTCCGAGTGCTACACTAGGAGTGGGACATTATAAAGGGCGCAAGAATGATTTGTAGGCGATTATTTGTTTTCACAGTAGCCTGTGAATAAATGTCGAAGCTCTGTTTTACCACCATGTTTCCCTATTTCATGTTGGCCAGGGGTAAGGATATGTTAAGTCCATATTTACTACGGTACATGAACGCAGCCTTAAAATCTGCGCTCTGCAGACCCGCTAAGGTCAACGCCGTCAGTGCAAGCGAGGAAAGATCCTTATGCTTTCGCCATATAGTCTATGTTAACCGAAATGAAGTAATAGCCTAATACAAGACCACTATTTGCAATAAAGAAAAGAAAAAAATGCAAGAAAACTACAGTTAGGCTACAGTTCTGTACCTAATGCAGACAAAGGCTAGTGCATTTCACTTTGAAGATAAGATAAATACATTTTATGCAAATAGGCTACCAAAAGATAAATTAACGACATTATGATCCGGAGGTTTTTTTTTCCCTAATGATCATAATAGAGATTATAATTAGCATGAATAATGAGCAATTCCATTCATACAGATCTCTATTGTTTGAAAGCCTCTTGTCATATGTCCTCTTGTCTTATATAGATCATAACGCCCCTCCAAGTGTTTTTTTTTTTTATTTTTTATATCTTTTCAAAAGGAAGTTGTGGTTATGTTGTGACCAGGCCATAATAATTATTTAATCGAATCAATGGGTTTAACCAACTAGGCTGTGTTTAAAAAAAAAAAAAAAAA
Organism: Trachurus trachurus; assembly: GCF_905171665.1. Classification (NCBI taxonomy): domain Eukaryota; kingdom Metazoa; phylum Chordata; class Actinopteri; order Carangiformes; family Carangidae; genus Trachurus; species Trachurus trachurus. The sequence goes on from NC_139906.1 coordinate 8,962,184, forward strand.
TCAATTTCCTTGGATTAATACAGTAATCCACGTCTGAAAAATGCAAAGAGCTACCTACGTGGCCTCGACCGCTCCTGGTTTAATGACCACCTCGATCTTGTACTTGGAGCCGGTCAGCAGCTTGATGGTGCGCGTCTGTCCGAACCGCGCTCCGTCGGACTTGAAGTACACCGCGCTGTTGTTGGGAAGCATCTTCAAGGAAATCCCAATTTTGACGACCTGGGGAACGTCGGCCATATTTCCATATATAGGCTAGCTAGTACAGGCTCCTTCCTATATGTCCAGGATAACGAGGTGTGTTACCGTAGCAGCCTACTAACAGGTCTCAGGTGTGGATCCGTTCAGGCAGAAGCAGAGATCCCATGCGGAGAAGCCCGAAGCAGAGCGCACCGCACAGGGAATTGCGCAGCGCCGCGCTCCGTAATCCCGTCCATCCTGCAGGCCTAATCCCAACCAACCAATGCTCTCTCTCATCTCTCTCCCTCTCTCTCTCAACCTGAAATCTGTCACTCCCTCTCTCTCGCTGCTACTCACCCCACCTTCCCTTCCCCTTTCACGCGTCCTTCCCCCCCCCCCCCTTTCTATTCCTTATTTAAGATACATTATAAAACATGCAGGTCGCTGTTTGGTGTAAGGGAATTCTGCCAATTAGGAGTCTGTGTGTGGATTACTTTACCTAATCCCTTGAGGGGTCAGATACATGTATATGCTGAGGTGGCTTTAGGAGCAGACCCAATAATTAGCCCAGGAACACAACCCACAATTACAATAAATAGATAACAGTGTACGTAAAGAAAAACATAAATAACAGACCAACAGGTGATTAGGATATGTAATTACATAACAGGCTATAGGGAATTAAATTAGCAGCCACTAAAGGTCAATACATGTCAATAGCTAGAATGATTGAAACTGCAAAATGGCTGTCGGCCAAATCAACCCTTAACACAGTCTATATCCTTATCATGTAGGTTTGTAATAACACCGCTTACATATCTAAGAAAGAAATGTATTGATTCATTTAAACCAGTTGCTGTTAAATTCCCAATATGCTTCACCAGTGTAATTTCAATATGTTACCACTAGAGGCCAGGCTTTGATCACAACAGGGAAACGACCTATTCGGTACCTTGTTCAAAACAATGCTCAGGTTATGTTCAATCGAGTTGGACTGATGTGCTGGCATTTCTAAAAAGGGGGAACTACACGATGCCAAAATTATGTTCAAATGCTTTTCTGCAAAAAAATCAAAACAACAACTCTTATTTCAGGACTGAATTGGAATACATAGGATAAATTGATATTACTACGTTTTGATGATTTTAAAGGACTGAATTGATTTTAATAAAGTCATCATTAAGGCCATTAAGAGATGGAGATCAAAATCTTAGTCACACTTCCACATTCACCCTAAACCACTGTACTTTAATGGACATGAATAACTGTTACAACTATGTAAATTGGCCGGGAAGCTGTTTGGAAGTAACAGGTTGGAAAAGAAGTGGTCACAAAAAATAGAAAGTGGGGGTCCATGTGTCACGTGGTCGGTCAGTAGAGAGAGGAGAGTGACGCAGCTGTTAACATCATGATCACACAATGTGATCGGTTCCGGCCGGAGATAGTTGGAGCAAAACCACCCTCACCGCCTCTGCTGAACCGTGAAGTCTGGTTCTAATAGCCTATGGATATGGACCAATCACAAAGTAATAATCAATCAAAATTTACACTTTGGTAAATGCAATATAGGCTAATGAGATTGAGGCTGCACTGTGAAAGCACTTACAAACTTTATCTTCCCTTTATCTAAAGTGTGATTTCATTCACAGAAGATGAGGCTGTTTGTGTGTGTGGAGGTGATTAATGAGGCGTGTTCGCCTGGATATTGCCTGTAATTAATCGGCCAAAACGATCATCATCATCACACTGGCTGGTTCGGGTCTTCGGGCAATTTCCTCCTCCCTGCGTAAAACCTGCGTCATCCGTGCATTTGTGTCTTTTTCACGTGTCTTCACTTAACATTTATTATTCATATCGCAGGTCCCACGTCGTCACAGAGAGTCCGGTATAGCTTTGGTGCTGGTGGTGGTGGTGACAGTGCTGCTGTCTTCTCACTCTCTTCTCTGCCCCGATGCGTAAAAACTGAACCGTGCATGGTTTTGGAGCCAGCAGCGCGCCGCGGCACATTGATTTAACAGAAAGAAACAAGGCGGCGAGTGAATTGGGGAAGAGGGAGCGTGTGGTGTGGGAGGGTGGGAGAGCCCTCCCACCGCCAAATGTCTGGATGGATCCCCACTCCTTCATAACCCAACTCTTCTCCAGCCTTGCGCAGATGGCCAAAGTGTCCAAAGCAGACTGTGAATCAGCGATGACAGGGATGAGCGCAAGATTAGACATTTAACTCTTCATACACTGCGCTCTTTTTTTTTTTTTTTTAGTTAACTTGCTCAGTGAAAAGTTAAAGTAGCCAAACAACCCACTTGGCTATAATAGCTACATGTTGTGAATGTCCGCCGGTCTCCCAGCGCTCTCCACGCCTGCGCTGGTGATGCCATGCCGAGAAGCCACACAGGCGAAGAGAGCAGCGGCGGCGGCGGCACCGGGCTCTGGCTGAAGACCTCCACGGGACGCCGGGCGCAGGACTACGCACTGAAAGATGTGGAGTCTGGGGGGAGGACGATGATGATGAATAACGCCGCGGTGCGAGTAAGTGACGGTCTGCTGTCTCCCGCCACGGCAGGTGCGGTGGGAGCGGAGAGGAAGCAGGGCGCCCGGCTCAGCCTGCTGGGGAAGCCGCTCACCTACAGCGCCCAGAGCGGCCGCAGGAACGCGCGCTACCGTCGCCTCCAGAATTACCTCTACAACGTGTTGGAGAGACCGAGGGAATGGGCGTTCATCTACCACGCATTTGTGTGAGTACTTTGCACTTTTTTTTTTTAATTCATTACAAAGTAGAAATTTACACAACAACAGCCACTTGAAACCTGTTTTATGTTCATCTGAAGAGCAGAAAGATGAATCATTATGTTCTGATGATAATGAGCAGCTGGTGTCATGGTGCACACATGCACACGCACAAGTCATGGTGTCAAACTGAAGTTGCATAGGGATGCTGTTTCTCCTGATGGCTCTAACAAACAAACATATACCGGTCCACCTTCCTTCATCTGCCCTGCTTACAAATAAACACAAACACTTAGAAACAACACTTTCTGACACGCATCTATTTGCTTTTTGTAATCTACATCAAGGATGTTCTCATAATCACCTGTTTTCTTTCACCTCATGACGCTGGATGTCAGGATTGGATTCCTTTTGTATCTGATCACCTGTTGCTCCATCTCTAGTTTGGACTGAACCTGATAGAGCTTAGCTGTTCAAAACAGGATGCATGCATGTATGTGTCTGATGGTATGTGAAGCTATTTTGAAACTTCCAGAGTTGCAGCTAATTGCAGAAACTGTACGCACAGTAAAAAATCCATCACCACTGTATTATAGGTTCAAGTTCTTCCTAGGCTTTTTTACGTAACACTGGAAGCTCCAACGGATTTTGGGCTCTTAGGGGAAGGTCAACAAGCTGTCAAGTGAAAAGGGTGAATGCAATATTAACTGCTACTCACTTGCAGGATCTTGAGTCTTTCATCACTGGTTTGGTCAGAGACTGGATCCAGGGAAAGTCCTGGAGGGATTTTTTTTCAAAGCTGACAAGTTTCAGTTCTTAAATTCAGAACAGCTCTCCATTGACCAAGCTTGGGGTTTTGCTGGTGCAAAATAGCTCTATGGCCAAAATGTCGGATTTTACTTCTCTCTTTGACGAAAAAACCGAAAGACCAGCCAGCTTCCTTTGTTTTCATGCACTTTGAATGAACAAATTTGAAGATTATTGCTAACATCCAGCCTGAGCTCTCCTGCCTTGTGTCTGTGTTAAACTAATGGGATTTGTCATTCCACTACATGTTGCTGTGTGTGTCCCACGGCTGCTTGTCAACATGACACACTCTTAATGCTCTCCGTTCATCCACAACAGTTGTTCGCTTTAGAGATGGTTGGTTGGTCACTGATATAGATATAGTTTTTTTTTGTGTGTGTGTGTGTGCGTTTATACTCTTTGCTGTGCTGCACTTTCTGTCAATCAAACTGTGTAGGCGGGGCCGTGACTTGAAGAAGTTTGGGTTTTTCTAAGTGGCGCTCTTGTCTGCGTTTGTTCTGCTCTCGTAAGTAGTCGGCCTTTTTTCTGTTTATTTGAAACACTTGGCATTTAAAACGTCATCGTATCCTGTGCTGCTGAGGATATTTCAGAGGAAGAAGATGTCATTATTATTACACATGGAAGTCGGTGTCGCTCAGACGAGGAAGCTCTGCATCGAAATAGCTGCGGCAATCCTTTTTTTTCTTCTTTTCTCCCAACATATCCATCTGTGCATATACGGCACATATAGCCCACTACATACACATAAGCAGGAATCTATTGGTATGTATCTCTTTTGTACATATGCACCAGCCAGGCCACCAACCACAGCATGGTCGGAGTGATGAAACGCCACATCCCGTCTCATTCCAACAGTTGGAAAGAAGAAGCGCTGTGAGAAGGGGGAAACGGAGCTGTCAGAGGAGGGGCCGCCGAGCCGGATGTTGACGTTTTATTTGCTCAGGCGGGACAGCTGAGGTCGCAAGGGGTTAAGTTGTTACATCTGCTCACGACCACAGCCTCCCACACTTCATGGTAGTTTGCATCAGCAGCAAGTATGAAACGATACGAAAGTGTCACTTCAACTAATAGTGTTCAGAGAGATCAGGAAAACTAATCTCACTTAGAGGACTAATTGACAGAGAGCTGAGTTTGTCTTGCTCGCTTTGATGCACACAGTCGTTTTAAATGATGTGCATGTGTCTACTGTGAACAAAACATCATTAAAGTGTAGCTTAATGTACTTTATTTTACTGTGTATAGTATAATTAAAGCAGAAGTAAGTGATATATTTGTGTTAATATAAGTCTTAAATAGTTATATCTTCCGACAGCAATCACTTACATAGAGTGTTTGGACCGAAACACGGGTCTCTCAGTCCCTCTGCTCTGCTCTGAGCCGAGGAGAAAACATTTATCGTATCCTACAGTTTTTATCCAATGAGGAGAGAGAACGGCATGCAGGGCTGTGTGTGCAGCCAAGGGACGCCGTGAATGTGGTGACGTAGGGACGAGGACTGTTATGGTGCGTTCAAGGCAACTCGTAACTCCTGTTTTTCCGACCTGTGAAGTGGTACCAGTTTGATCTGGTACGAGTTCACGGGTCGGAAGTTACGAGTGGCCGTTATAGTGACTTTCACCGGTAAAACAGGTCGGAAAAACACGAGTGGGTTGCCTGGAACGCTACAAAATCATAAGTTGTGACTTGAAGCTGTAATTTACGATTTCAAAAGCCTGCCTGGAACGCAGCATTAGCGAAAACGACCGGATCGCTTACTTCTGCTTTAATATATTAACATACTGTTTTTGAATATGGTTGCACAGTATGCAAAAACACCCCATTAGTTTTGTGGATACTGCGATTGTAATGAGTCCCAATTTTAGTAGCAACTTTAATTTTCAGAACATTTTGAGAAAAAGAAAAATGATCATGATTATTTTAATTATTTGTTCAGTTCTTTTTTTTTTTTAATAGTAGCTGTGCCATTCTCTATTTTAGATGTTAGTGATACCCCAGATCCAGTTTCACTAATAATAAATGCAACACCAAAATACTATCTCAAATTTAACTCTTAGCCAGCAGTGAAGACAGAGAGAGAGGTTTGTTTCCTCGGTCTTGTTGGACTTAACTTCAGTATCAGTTGAACAAGTCTCTTTAAACGACAAGCTTTTCTCCTTTACAATGACGACCCCATGGCAGCAAGAGATGTAACAGACACTTATATTGTTGATGCTGTCTCTGCTTGGACTTGATTTGGTGATTCATAGTTAATGGAAGTGCTCTTATATGAGCATAACAGGATAATATGTTCTTTACATGTTAGGTATAGTCAACATACAGTCAGTTGTTCATTGCACTACATTTTGTCTCTTTGCGTCTGCAGATTTCTCACCAGATTCATTGAATATTAACGACTTTCTTTAACACAGCTGCAGCTCTCATGGTCATTTGTTCTATCCAGATTGCAAATGGGTTGGTGAACTGGCACAAAGGTTATATGCAAACTTCATGGGAGGAATCACCATTGATGACGCTCTCTGTTTCACCTCTGTTCTGATTTTTATTGTGAAACTCTGACGGGAAGTTGTGATTCATTTTTTCTGCTCTTCTGACATTTTATTTGTTTATCTGCGCGGCCCTCTTTTCTTCACACACAATGCTGTTTACAAATAACATCACAACCAATCACGCTTTTGTAATAACTTACATGGAGTACTGGCTTTGACAGCGGCTGTAATATATTATTTATGTGATGTATGGCAGTGTTTTAATCAAGCAGTTCAGTTGTTAAAACTGCCTCAGGATGTTCTTCCTGCAGGAAGCCATCCTGCCTGTGGGTGAACTGTAGTTTCACAGTCTTGGACAGCAGCTGCATGGTGCTGCTAGTTCTTGTTCTGCCCAAGTGAGGAGAAGACTGTATTTACACAGTGAAATGATCTGGTTGGCTGGTGCAGTAACTGTTCTAGTGATCGCACCTCTGCAAATGTTATATTCTGTATTGGAGCTACTTCAGAACATATTCCATCAGTGGCTATGTCTCATCAGTCACAGTGGTACTTGTTAATGCTCAGTGTCAGGGAGTGGTTAATGCATAGACACGACACACACACACACACACACACACACACACACACACACACACACACACACACACACACACACACGCACACACATGTATGTGCAGAAGATTTACAGACACTTACAAATGTGGACACATGAACTTCTACACCAGCAGCACTTGCACATGTATTACCTGACTGCGCGCACACACAAACACCCCTGTACATACACAAGTGTGTGTAGAATAACATTTCTCTGACAGACGCACAAATCCAGTAACACAATCACACATCAACAAAATGGACACAATGTGCACATGTGGATGTGGCCACGCATAAACACACGTGGCTACAGTAATGTGTTACACACACAATTACTCACACATGATAAGTGGCGTACACACAAACAAGAGAGTACATGATTTATAAAAGAAAAGTTTGCTTTGATCGTTTCATTAGTCAGCGGTTGAAACAGATGCTTCTGTGTGTGTTTGTGCGTATGGATCCACTCTGGGTAAATGTGACAGAAAACAGCTTGATAGTGTGTGTGTATATGTGTGTTTGTGTAGATACTTGAAATCTCTGTATGTGTACTACTCTTCATAGGAATCCCTGATGTGCTGCTGATAGCTGGTGATCGGCTGCAGTATGAATCAAGAGACTGATAAGCATCTTGGCTCGCCTCTTGCCAAATAGTGCTCCCACACTGAAACACTCTTGGCATTAAGATTCAATCTCTTAATGAGATGGCGTGTGTTGGGCTAATCACATTTTCTGAAATGGGTTCCAGTCACAGTCTGCATTATGTGCTACACTCGGAAGATGATTCCTTAACTTTCTGCATGCGTTTGTGTTTGTGAGCGTGTCTCACCTACTTTTTTTTCTTCATCATTGCACTTTTTGTGTGTACAAGTGTGAAGATGATGTGTGTTACGTGTCCATCCATCGTTGTTATGTATGCCCTCATGTCAAATAAGTGTGTGTGTTCAGCGCACATTGCTTTGAGCTTGAGTTTATATATCCAAGTGTTTGCTTTTGTGTCTGAGAATGAGGCACAGAAGTGTTTCAGTGTGTGCGCGCGTGTGTGCGATTGATTAATCCAGTCACACAGCGAGTCCATCAGACATTGATTCCAGGGCCATTCTAGTGTATCGGCAGGTAGCACATCAACCCAGCGTGATGATCTGCCATGAGGCAGATACCAATCTTGTTCTAATGATCAACCCCAATCCACTTTTATCCTTTAACTGCACAGCTTTGTGCAGAGTCTGTGATGCATTAAGTGTCAGCGTCAGCTGGCTCTTAAAAGGGAGCGACACTGTTTGAACCGACATGCAGCATTTTATACTGATGGATTTTCAATATTATAAGAGTTTTTTTTAAATATAAAACCAACCTGGGCCTTGTTTTTCAAAGGTTGTTGATCAGGGAAACACTCACCTGAGTTAAATGGTTGTTTAGTTTAAGACCCTGACAATCAGTATATTCATGCATGTATAGTGAAGTCAATTTAGCATTACAGGAATTTACATTTGCAGTCACTCAGTCGGCAGATGCTTTCACCGAAGGAGACTTACAAGTGCAAAGCTTCAATTCGGGACCTTGAAGTATATACAAAGTACTACATCTGTTCAATGAAGTGAAGTAGATCAGGTAAAGAAGTGCGTGGTCAGTGTTAGGTAGGCATGATGGCATGTTAGAGGCGATAAGAGAGCCGGTGTTCTTGGAAGAGATGAGTCATGAAGACATTCTTGAAGATGGAGACAGTGGCTCCTGCTCTGATAGCTTTTGGTCTCTTGTTCCACCATCATTGAACCACAAACAAGAACAGGACATGGACCGTGATCGGCCTGTGTGCAGGGTTGTCAGTGCTGGACGACGTTTCCCAGAGGAACACGGTGACAGAGACTGGGATCACTCATAACAAGTCCAGTGACAAGCATGTGTTGTCTGGTAACTAATTCAGCTGACATTAAAGGGATAGTTCAACATTTTGTCAAATTGGCCCATTGCCATAATCCCTATAGTCATAGCAGTAGGGTCGTTACTTTAATTCTCAGTGCAAGCTATTTTTAGAACGGCAGAGCAGAGCTGCGAGCTGCTCAGAGCTACGCTACAGAGGCTAATGGGATTTCTTGGTTTCCCTCATCAAACCCATCAAATACACAATCCAACAACTCCAAAACGCTCTTGTGGACAAGTTGTGACCTGCACATTCACCACGCTATGAGATATATGAGAGAGGGATAAAGCAGAATGTTACCAGACAGAGTTGTTTTAGAGGTAAATTCATGTAAAACCGCTGATTCGCGTCGCTGTTGGCGGCAGTTTTTCAGCAAGCAGTCTCTGCATTTACCTCTAAAACAACTCTGTCTGGTAACGTTCTGTTATTATCTCATAGCGTGGTGAATGTGCAGGTCACAACTTGTCCACCAGAGCGTTTTGGAGTTGTTGGATTGTGTATTTGATGAGTTTGATGAGGGAAACCAAGAAATCCCATGAGCCTCCGTAGCGTAGCTCTGAGCAACTCACGGCTCTGCTCCACCGTTCTTAAAATAGCTTGCACCGACAATTAAAGTAGTAAAGTTACAAACCTACTCCTAAAACTATAGGAATTATGGCAATGGGCCAGTTTGCCAAAGTGTTGAACTATCACTTTAAGGAATTGCCTAGTTTAGTTCAGCTGAGTTGTGTGTGTGTGTGTGTGTGTATGTACCCTTTGGCTTCACTGTGAGTGTGTGCTTAAAGACATAGCAGCCCAACATAAGGTTGGCCGTGAAATCAGTTTATTAAATCTGAAACGCTAGAAAAATTAATTTGCGCCCAGAGATTATTCCATCGCTCACCAAACTGCAGGTGCATTGATCCAAGAGGGGAAAAAAGAAAAAGAGAAAATGTGAAATGCACTCAGGCCTGAAGAACATCAAAGGCATCCTGAAGAGACTGCACTTTGTTTCCTGAGAACGCGGCGACATTTGAGACACCTCAGCACATAAAAGAGGCTCTGTGTTTAGGTTCAGAGTTACTTCCAGGTATGGAGGAGGATGTTGGCTGGCACCCAATGGAAAATGCTGGAAAATGCTAAGGACCTATTAGATAGGATGAATAGAAAGAGGGATGTGTGTGTGTGTGTGTGTGTGTGTGTGTGTGCGTGTGTGTATGTGTGTATAAATACTGTCATGATGTGTTCCGGTGTTTGCAGGAATAGGTACAGAGTGGGTACCCTATTAAAGGTAGCGTGTCTGTATGTGTGTGTGTGTATTTATCTCATGTCCTCAACTGGACAATGTTACACAGCACAGACACAGTGTGGGATCTGTGTGTGTGTGTGTCCAGGTCACCAGTTGGCACATGTCAACCAGGCCAGGACACAAGGATGGAAACAAGAGAAGATGGAAACAAGGAGAGAGGGACTCGGAGAGAGTGAGGTGATGATAAAAACAGGGAGATTGAAGTTTTTCAATGCAGAAAAACAAAGAGGCAGAAACTTAAAGTTTGTTTATTCCACGTGTCCTGCAGTAAAGAAAACTTTCCCTGATTTTAAATGAAGAAAAAGGCCTTTATTGACACCCAGGGGTATCGCCCAGCTCTGTGAGAATATGGAAACATGTATTGATAGATGCAGGGTTATCTCAACACGGGAATGTTTGCATATTGAATATTTTATTTCCGAAAATACACTTATGTAGTTAGATTGAAATAAATGAATTTTGAAACTACACCCACACTAAAGAGTTTGCTGTCCAAATTGTAAGTCTCAGATGAAACCAGCAAATGTTTTAAAGAGAGAGCTAATGGTTAAATAGTAAATAATGTAGCTCCTGAAGAGCCAATAGCACGCACCAATCCCCAGACTTCCTCCAGGTATATGCTAATGTTTGACTCTCACAACATCAGGGAGAATTTTTTTGGAGGAGCGAGTATAATTTTTTAAAACTCAAACTGATGATTAATGCATGAACCAATAAATCACCCTTAATGCACATCAGAAAACCAACCTTTGTCCTCCTTAAGTGAAACTAAACACACCGTGTTTGTCTGCAGCTTTAACCCCTCGGTGCCCCACTTATTTCCAGTGCACCAGGAATCTGCTTATGCAATGATCCCCCTGCGAGCGTTCGGTTTCGTTACACCTACTACATATCCCTCCTCAGTGCTTTTTTTTTTTGTATACTTGCAAATGTGTTTTTAAAAAGACTGAGCTAATGAGTCCGCATCAGAGTGGAGGAATTTGATGAACGATCACATTTAGCTTTGAAGCGGTTGCCATCGGAGAACCAAGTCGGCTCCATCAGTCAGAGCTCAGTGGTGAGGAGGTGTGAGATCGGGAAGGGGCTGCAGTGACAAATATACTGTGACATTTGAGCTGGTCACAAAGGAAGCGTGTAGGTTGTTTATGTGTGTGTGTGTGTGTGTGTTGAAGTGTTTGAGAGAGAGAGAGAGTAATTAAATCCCTATATGAATGTTTCAATGAGAGAAAAAGAATGCAAGTCGAGAGTTGCCATTTGTCTTGTGTGACTTAACATTTGTGTGCGAGTACTAGTCAATACTGGTGAAAACACACACACACACACAGCATGAGTATGCAAGGTTACACAGTGTATCTATTGCTCTATGTGTGTGTATACAGTATGCCTCGTGTGTGTGTGTGTGTGTGTGTGTGTACTGGTTAGTCATCCGGCAGCCCTCTCGTACATCAGCCGAGGTGCCAGTTTGCTGAGCAGACTGCGGCGCTGATGGATGGAGACAGGCTGAGCTCGTCAGTCCTGCTGCCCACACAGAGTGCACCGCTGCCGGCTTCGCATCGCACCCAGTCTCTGCTGCCCTGCCACACACACACACACACACACACACACACACACACACACACACACACACACACACACACACACACACACACACACACACACACACACACACACACACCCTGGACCTTACCCTGTCAGTTCCCTTAACAAGGAGGACATACCATTGGTACACACACACCCACATGTGCTGTATTAACACACATTTGAACTCCCTTGAGATCCATCTAGTCGTAATATCCGCAGAATGTGTTTCATGTTTTCCCTTTAAAGCACAGTTTTGTATTTAACAGTTTGAGGAACCTGAACCCAGCTCACATTCCCTCCAATCAATCGCTGGGTAAATTATACATGATCTCAGTAATAAATAAAAAGACGGCTTTTATTTTCCCAGAGGGGGAATTTGTTTTCACAGCCTGCACATGTCCATATCTCACACCAAGAACATGCAGATACTCACAGTGCATACATTTGGGTCGTGGGAAGAGAGATATCAACAAACCAGAGAGGGATGATGAGTAGCAATCAACACCTGTCCACAAAAAGCTGGAGAATTTGTGGTGAATTTTTTTTTTTGGCACCTTCTGCTTAAAGGTACCATCCCAGACGGCTCATTTTTGACAAAAAAATCTGAGTATATCTGATAAGTATTAAACAGTAATCGATTACATAAGTGATTTGACATATAAATGATGAAATTCGGTCATTTGTGTGAGGAGCAGGGGCCAAAATTTGTCCCACCAGTCAAATTAGTCTCAGACAACTTTGGTTGGATGGCCCATCTGTCAGTCAAACTGCCAAATCATGCAACTGCTGTGACACCGGGTCCAAGGCTCTGATCGCAGGTTTGGTTTCCAGCAGCGGTGTGTACGGCAGAGAGCCTCCACTCTCCCTGTGACAAGTTACAAGTCATTTATCTAACATCACAATTAGTCCGAAGCTGTTTAATGACGGTGTTTTACTTAGCAACGGTCTATTTAACGGTTTTGGTGATTGCTGATTGGACGGAGGGGGTGAGTGCTTATCAGTTGTGCAATTTGAAAAAAAAAAAAAAAAAAAATCGTAAGTCCAGCCGCCTGGGATGGTAACTTTAAAGCCCAAAAGAGTAAAAAAAGATGGTGAATTTGAGGTTTGCAGAGGTTCTTGTAGGTGGATATTTAAGTTGTTGGAGAACATTATAGGCTCCACTCTTTATTCCTCTACTTAACTCACAGACATGAGACTACTCTAAATCTTCTTGTTTCACTCTCAGGAAGAAAGTATTTATTTAATGTATAGCAGCAGCTATAGCAGAGTGAAAAAATACATTAGGTTAAAGTAGCATGAGATGGAAAATACAAAGTAGAAATACACTGATGGACACACGCATCCCTCGTTGCCTATATATTCCCCATTTCTTTTGTTACACACATGCACACATGCACATATAACCAGCTGAAATATTCACACACCAGCCCATGTGGTTAAGCTGTACACAGCAATATACGGCTCATAAATCTAGCTGTATCTGTGTGTAAGGAGCTCTCCAGGGCCATGGAGTGAAGAGGGATGCATATATGTGTGTGTGTGTCAGGCAGCTGCTCCATACAATCTTTATGAACACATTGGCGTACACTAACAAAAACATACAAGCCCCCTCAGCCCCGGCAGTCCAACACATATTGTGAATAATTCATCTCGGTTAGTCAGACACATCGTTCCCAGGTGACGGACTGATCCAGAAACAGAACAGCACCAACAAGTTTGTCAGAGTGAGGCAGAACGACGCGCGAGCAGGTGTTTGTTTCGTTTGACATGTTTTCTTTGGCGTATGGATTTTGGGGGAGCAAGCATTTGTCATTCTAGTGAAATAATTGGAACTCCAGAAGTGAGAGTTGGAGAAGATGAAGAAGAGATGGAGAAGGAGAGAAAGAAAGAATGTGGTTAGGTGAGAACAAGGGAGTTGAAAAGACGGATTGTGATTCGAGATAACAGACAGGAGAGTATATAGCGAGCTCTCCCAGCATTGATATCTCTCTACTTCTTCAAGATACCTGGCAGTCTGCCATCTTGTTTGATTGCCTCAATCATTCTCACATACACGTGCAGAAAATTAACTTTCAGCAATGTTGATAAATTATTAATTGCTCAAGTTGTTTTTTAAACCAAATACCAAGCAGTGTGCTACTTATCTCTGTTGTGCATAATTGTGTTGAGTACCGTACGGTTTCAGAGATTTAGTTGAACAAAACCAGCAATTTGCAAACATCGCCACTGACTAATGGGCTGTAATGGATTTTCGAGATTGTTGCATGACTAAATTGTTAATTAATCTAATGAAAAATGGAATAACATAAGCACAAAGAATGAAAGCCATGCTATTTGAATGACTAATGATTTTACCTGCAGGATTATTTAAACTAGTATCTTGTAGGCAGGCACACCCACACCCACACACAGAGCAAAAATGTTAATGTTGAACTGGTGAGGACAGGAAGGAGCACTTCCCACGTTCCTGTCCACAGTTAATGAATTGCGATGCTGCACCCATCGCCATGGTTGCAGTACTGGTTGAGTTGCGATGAACGTGATTGTTTCGTCTGCAGCTCTAATATTCATGTTTACATTCAGACCCTAACAGAAGATTTCCATCCTCCTTTTTTCCCACCAACCAGTTCAGACCAGGATTCAAAGGAAACATGTCCTCAACATTTCCCCTTTTATTAGTTATGTGTTTATGATAAATTCAGTGACATTTTGACAGAAATAGGCTGACATTTCACAGCTGGGAACAACAAGCCCATTAATGACATTCAATCACGGAAATCGAAGAGGTACAGCTTTCTGTGTAAAATGCCCCAGGCATCGAAACATACATACATACATACATTCAAGGGCTTTTATGCACAAGAGACCAATTTAGTGTGTTGCTGGCCTGCCTCTGCCTGGACTGTAACGTCACCAGCTCAGCATCGATATCTAACCAGCCTGAGAGAGCAGAGGAGAAGCAGAGAAGAGAGGAGAGGAGGGATGCTACAGAATAGCAGTCGTATTATTAAGTTTGTACACTGTGTTTTTCATTTTTTCCATTTCCTTTCTTGCTAATATTGCGTTACTGTAGGTAGGCGTGAGTTGGATTGTGCAAAGGTGCGATCTCATTACAACTCCTCAGACAGAGGTAGACACAGCAGGAGCTTCCCTCCGAAAGCAGAAGTCAAGACTCGGACAGTCTGTCTGCTCTTATCAGTCGCCATCTCGTCACTCGTCAGTGAGGCTGCACCGAATGTGTTTATTTTAGCTTTTGACACATAGAGAAGATGATTTTTTTTTTTTAAGCGGTTAATAAGCAAAACAAAGTCAACTGACAGTGTTCCCACAACATTTTGACTTAATTATGATTTACATATTAAAATTGTTCCTCTCCCCCGCTCTGTGTTGTTGAATCTGTTGTGAATCAATGTTCCTTTATTGCCCTTTAAAGATGGCTCTTTTGTTGTGGAGGCGTCAGACCATGGCTGCCCTTTGAAGTACTCTGAGTGAAGGATCTCGGGCATATGTGCGAGAGTTTAAGGAAACTGACTGAGGCAGGCTTAAGTTTTTTTTCTCCTCTTATTTTTTCTTATTATTAAAAGCTATCAGGAGCCAGAACATGTCCTTCTCTCCCAGTGTCCCCCCCCAAGGAGCATGAGAGCTGTCCATCATCTGTTTCTCCTTGTTTACAGAGCGGGGAGTCTTTATTGTCCCAATGCTATGAGATCAAGGGGGCTCTCGTCTGTTTGTTGGCTCGCCGGTTCTTGATTAAAGCTGAGAGAATGATGCATCCCTGCACCACAGCATCCTTAAAGGGGGCGCCGCCTGCACGGCCCAGTACAGGTCAGACCAGCTGCATCACTGTTTGCTTCTGCGTCTTGCAAAGGGGCAGCACCCTTACTGTGACAAAGGCCGAAAATGACCGTGATACGCAAGCTGTGATATATCTGCTTCTTCTGTAAATCTATAACATTTACAAAGGAGCTGTGTACAAGCTCCTTATAGATTTATATTGACAATCAATAGAGAACATGCTTTTTGAAAGGTTTCACCATTGCACGGTTCATACTGTATGTACAATTTAACATTTTACATGATCTGGCTGTGTCCCACCATGCGACATTCACGTCGTCTCCGTGTGGGGATCGGTTTGGTTGGGTAAAATAAGTGGGGCTGAGAAACTATGCAAGGTCTAAACTTCTCTCTCCAGCTCTGTTTTTTCATTCTCCACACAACCACTTCTGTTACTTCTCATGTGTACAAACACTATACTCAATACTGCTGAGTCGTCTATGGAAAGTAGCAGATGTTTGTCCAAAAATATCTGTCTGAAGGTGCTTTAAAAAAAAAAAGAAAAGAAGAAGAAACAGCTGCAGGCTCTGAGAAATTGTTAAATCTAGCAACGAGGATAAGTTGGCAACCAGTTTTCCCACTGAAAGAGCAGTGGGAAAACTGGGCTGGCTTACCAGTCGTGCAACTTGATCACTCACTCAGTCAGCCAGTCAGTCAGCGATCTTGTACACAAAGGAATATTTTTAGTATAGGTGTTAATACAGTGATTATTTATTTTCCAAATTTGTCTGTAGGGTCTTTTTAGCGTTGTTTAAAGGCATCTGGTGTACTGTAACAGCTGGGACACACATGCTGAATATATTTAATGTGTCATAGTTATCAGACCATGATGTGACACATCAAATTAAATACAGTTTCTTTCTCAAATGTCACATAAAACTCTTCCTCCCCGTTGTGAAGTGACTGCTTTAGACTTCATGCGTCCCCTTTGCTTGGCAAGGCAAAGTTTATTTGTGAAGTTGCTTTCCTACACAGAGGCATTTCAAAGTCCTTAATTAATATAAGGAATAACTCACTTTCTCTAAATCAAAGACCCCAGCATGTAGTTTATGATTGAATCGAGCAGCACGTCATAAAAGTTAATTTGGCTTCACTCTCATCCTGCATAGGTCCATTTATTTTCTTTATTGAATGTCTTTTGCCGTGATATTTGATTATTTCAGCACAAATAAAGAAATAAATTCACGTACTATGGGGGTGGGGGACAGGTCAGAGCAGCGCCCCCCCCCCCCCCCCCTGGCTGCAGTTGGTGCTGGGGACCGGTAGGGGGTCGATTAAGGGCACAGTCTGGAGGTCTCGTGAAGCAGATGATGGTGACAGAAATTATGTAATGAAGGGTGAGGTGAAAGAAGTAGGTGACAGGTGTTCATGCGTGCGTGCGCATGAGCATGTTTCTGTAACAACATGGCTGATGAAATGTAACTCCTGTTTATGATTCCCTCTGCAAATATTCAACAATTTATAAAAACTGCTCGACTTTTCATGCTTTGGAATTTGTTTGTGTACACGTACTGTATGTACACTATGTGTGTGCGTCTGCAAGGGAGAGAGAGAGAGAGAGAGAGAACTCCACCAAATCACTCCTCAGAAAATTAAGTTTGCCCCCAAAGAAGATGTTGCCCCTAGCAACCAGAGCTTGGACGGGGGGGAATCGAGTGACTCATGTTACACTGCATGAAAAGTCCTGCGCGTTTGTGTGTTATTCGTGTGTGCATTAACGTGTGGGTGCATGGGTGTGAGAGGGAATGAGCCAAGGGGGAGAGAAAATGTCCCTGTGAGTGTGTACATGTGAAACTTTCTCTGCTCTTTAGTGAGTGCGAGAGAAAGTGTGTGTGTGTGTGTGTGTGTGTGTGTGTGTGTGTGTGTGTGTGTGTGTGCGTGTGCAGGCTTTGGGCCCAGTCCATTGACGGGAGTCAGTCTAATGTAGAGTGAGTCTCTGTTTTCTCTAAGTAAGCCTTCTCCCAGGCCTGCAGCCAACAGAGCAACCAGCCTGACACAACAAGACAGCTGGCTGTTTGGATAACATTACACCTTCTCAGTGCAGTGTATGTGTGTGCGCGTGTGGGTGCGCGCATGTGTGTGTGTGTGTATATGTATGTGTGTGTGAGTGAGTGAAACAAAGACAAAGAGAGCCTTTTAACATTTGATTAAACGAATATAGACCCAGTTGACTGGTAAGATGGGATTAGATGTGTGTGACATTTTGTGCAGAAGAGTCAGGGAGTTAGAGATAAGCGTTCACATTATAGGAATATTTCTGGACAAAAAGCTGTTTTTACACAAGACTAAGCATCTAATTTTAGATTAAAGAATTAGATTTGAAAAAAAAAAACTTCCTTAAAAGTTGATGAAATCATACTGTTTATGCTGGACCTCTTTTTTCTTTCAGCAACAGCTGTAGTTACTTATTTGTTGTTAATGGTAGAGGCTGCAATACATTATCTGGATTCAAACTGTCCTTGTATGCACAAGATATGCAAGAAATGAGGCATGCATGTAGATCAAGTGTCCACTCTGTCTTTGATGCCGTATCAGTCTGAACACTGTTCGCTCTTCACTCTCCTACAGCTGAGTCAGAGCTGCATGCTTTTATTGTGAAGGAAGCACAGGAAACACTGTTATCTATCTTTCGCCGTGGTTGGTGATCCTTCATCTAAATTGCATCTACGAAACACAGTCGATGTCATTTTGAGCAGTTACATAAGTGGATCAGGTTTGAGGGAATGTGGGGGTGTGCGTGGGGGTGTGACAGGAGGGATGGGGACATTTGTGAGCTTGCATTATACACTTGCTAAATGTCAACGCCATCCAATTCTGCATGAGGCTGCGACCAAAGGCTAAAGATGACACCTTTCACTTCCCAGCTAAAATCTACGTAAATCTCCCCTCTCCCTCCCCTCCCTTCCTCCTTGTGTCTATTTCCTTCGCTCCCTCATGACTATTTCAGCTTCATCAGAACGCAACTCTGCTTCCTATAAATCACCATTGCGTTGCACAACACCGCCACCCATGCTCGATGAAACTGGAAATTAAAAAGACATTACAACAGAGACCATTTCCGAAAGCAATAACATGCTATGTGTGATATCAGCGGGTTTGTCAGTTACGAACAGATTCAGTGCTGCAGGACAGGCACCAAGGTGAGACGCTAATGGG
This sequence comes from Trachurus trachurus, assembly GCF_905171665.1. NCBI lineage: Eukaryota > Metazoa > Chordata > Actinopteri > Carangiformes > Carangidae > Trachurus > Trachurus trachurus. Next base: position 8,980,752 of record NC_139906.1, read on the forward strand.
TTTATAAATGCATTCGCCACTTTTTATGTTCCATTAGACATTTTTGAAAGGAATGCAACCTTCGTGTCCTCGGCCTGCGCAGGTTAGGAAGCAAATACCATCATTAGAAAGGTGTCTAGCAATTATCCTGCATTTGTCTGTGCAGGTGTTTTCTGTTACTTACCATAAGTGCTGCTAATGCATATCAGCTGTTGAGCCTAATAGATTTTCTGAGGGCCCCTTGCTGGAGCACAATTATGCTTGGAAAAACTGCAATTGTGTTCAAAGCTGAACTGCATGGTGCTCTGACATAGCCTATTAAAAAGTCGATTCCCCCCAAATTACAGAAACATATTTTCTCACTTACCTCCTATGGTATCGAACCAGATTGTTTTAGTTGTATTTGACCACTTTTTTTTTTCTTTTGGATACCTGGATTTTCCATTTGCTGACTGTTCTACAAAGAAACTCCCTGAGACAACTTTGCATTATGCAGATAAATAGCCTGGACCACAAAAGCATTTATTGATAGTGGTAAAAATGTATGGTTCCACAAGTAAACCTGTACAAATCTTCGATGTTGGGTTCAACTGGTGGTGAACATTAATTCACATGTCCTGCTGTTGACCAATAGCACGAGCCCTTTTGACAGCTCTGACCTTTGAGGGAAGAGAGGTGGACAGTCCATGCAGGAAGCTATCATAGCTTGTTAGTTGTGTTGCACCGTCCTCCCTCCACTAAAGTGCTCAATGGAGGAGTTCTAGTTTGCAGACATTGGAAATACAGGTGTGAATTTGTCTTAAAGGGATAGTTTAACATTTTGGCAAATTGGCCCATTGCCATATAGTCATACCAGTAGGTTCGTTACCTTTATTTGTCGGTGCAAGCTATTTTTGGAACGGCGGAGCAGAGCCGCAAGCTGCTCAGAGCTACGCTGTGGAGGCTAATGGGATTTCTTGGTTTCACTCATCAAACCCATCAAATACACAATCTAACAACTCCAACAACGGCTCCGTCTCGTAACTTTCTGTTATTATCTCATAGCGTGGTGAATGTGCAGGTCACAACTTGTCCACCAGAGCGTTTTGGAGTTTTTGCATTGTGTGTTTGATGAGTTTGATGAGGGAAACCAAGAAATCTCATTAGCCTCCGTAGCGTAGCTCTGAGCAGCTTGCGGCTCTGCTCCGCCGTTCTAAAAATAGCTTGCACCGACAAATAAAGGTAACAAACCTACTGCTAAGACTATAGGGATTATGGCAATGGGCGAATTTGCCAGAATGTTGAACTATCTCTTTAATCTGAATGATTGACGGGTATCTAACTAACTAGCCAGAGAGCATATTTCCTCTCCTTTTAATGAATTATTGCATGAACTTAATGAGCAATCCTAGGATCAAGAAACCACAGGGTGCGAGTAAACATCACAAGGCAGCAGAGAAAATAGAAGAATGGAGCTATTGTGATTGACAAGCACTTGGACGTTCCCAGTTTGTCAGCATGTTTAGGTATAGTAGCTTGTTAACTGCAAAGGGTTACCCCCTGTGAGTAGTTGCAACATCATCAAGCTGCCAGCAGTTTGCAAAACAAAGCAGTACTTTTCTTTTGGGATAGTCCCACAAAGCCCCATATAAAAGATCAGGGAAGTGGCTGTGTGCTGCTCTTTATTGGTGGTAAATTGGTCAAAACAGTCAAACATTTGTCAAACCAACCATTTCATATTCATCCCTGATGTCTTTTCTTCCATAAAACTGAAAAACAAACAAACAAACTTGTGGTGGTTGGGGTAAGAACAGCCTGTACCACTGCGGTCGTACAAGCTGTTCTTACCCCATTGAGACGATGAAGGTGCCCCACTTTAAAACTGACTTGGCCAGATGATCCAAAGTGAAGATGTGTGCTCTACTGTATCTTTGCGAGCATGTTGTGAAAGACTTACAGTAAGTTATAATGGCAAATTTGCAAATTAACAGCTCCACTTCATATCCCTAATATTTTCTATGGGAGTCTCTGGGACAGTCTCCCATGCAGAGGATGAGATGCTCCCTAATGAGCAACAATAACGTAATCCCATTCAACTCCTCAGGAGAAAACAAAGTATCTGCATAGACAACGGGTAAGTGAAATATATGTTATATTTTTTATATCTGGCTGATTCTTTTTTGTCAGTTCGGCAAACTGACTTCAAGTTTTCAAGCAGTCGCCATTGTTGTCGATGTGAGGCATTGTAAGTTGTATTTTGAGTCCCTTCATGGGGTACATGTAACATACTTTTTGTTGTGTGTTTGGGGTCAGAGAAACCGCTCCGCGCAGAAGATGATACGGAGCCCGAGGCAGTCGAGGGAAAACCACACAAGGCACTAGAATGAAAAGGCTGTGTGCACACCAACTACTGCTTTAACAAAATATGAAACAAACAATACAGTAAAAAAAAAAAAAAATCACCAGTGGAGGAGTATAGGATGGACTGGTCGCTGACAGTGAAAGGAAAATTGCTCCATCCTCTTTTGTGAGGCCTGTTGCCAGTTTCCAACTGTGGGAAAGAAGTTAAAACACATTTGGTGGTGTAAAGCGAGTGCTTGTTTTCCAATACACAATAGCAATGTACATTATTATTATTTTTTTTTTAAAAGAGAAAAGATTTTCCGAACAACTCGAGTGCCCTAAAAGATCAGAGTGAGGAGACAAAATACGTCCCTGAAAAGAAAAAAAAAAGAGAATTTCTAAGCCTAGCATTAAATACAACTAACCCTGGAATCAAAACAGTTAGGAACATTAAACCAAAGCCAACAGATCCCTTGACTAACATTGCTGCATAACCAAATAACATTAAGCAGCAACAGAAGGACAGAGCTGTGGAAACTGGGCTAATATACTCAGATAATTTATGTTTGTTTGGGCTCAGTCTGGTTTTTTTTTGTAGAGGAGTTACTGTTCAAGCCACTTCAGTGCAGATATAAAACCCTCTATTGTCCTCTTTTGAAAATTAAACCTGCCCCTTGTGGTGCCCTTTTTTTTTGTTGCATAGAAAGTTTATCTAGTTAGAAGACCCTCATTTCTAATGCAGTAAGGCCATCATCATTGATGCTGGCCTGCGGGGATGTTGGAGAAAGCCAATATTGTGCTGGGAGATGCGCGGGGGTCATTCGCCTCCTCCAACCATGTATAAATGCATAAAATACAGACAAATACAAATACACAAAAACATGAGCACTCACAGGTGATCACACATTTCAAAAAGAAAGACCCCTGCACATATGCTAAGCCATACACACACACACAGTACGTAGAGCACACACTCTCACATACAAAGAATGAGCTCATATTTAGCTCCCAACCACAATAGATTTTCCATATTTGCAGACCCAGAAACACACACACACATATACACACACACACACCAATATACGCCAACCGCACCGAGTGTGCAGCTTCTCCACCGTGACAGCCTAGTGACAAACGTCTTCTCCCCCCTCCGTCTCCTGACCTTGTTAAGTAAAGAAAGGAGGAGCGGAGGAGGAGAAGACGACATATTTCGGAGAGGCTTGAAGATAAATCACGTCCAGGGTTTTTGAGTTAAATGGTGCATTGAGAGCAGACTCAGCCACATTAGAGATATTAGGACAGACACTAAACACAAGACCAGACCAGACCTGGCCCACCTCCAACCAGAGGAGGTATGGATGGTCCAAGTCATCACTTCTGGACTCTAAACTCATTGGTTCAGTGTACCATAAAAGCAGCAGGGGCCAGCTCCCATTATGTGGTGTATTTGTGCCCATCATCCACTCCTCTAATCCTTTGATCATGTCACGTATCATTCCTTTCCTCACTCCTGTTCCCTCAAAGTGTTCCCAGCTCACATCGCCTCTTCTTTCTCTTCATCTTCTGTTCAAAACATGTTCATTCATTTTTCTAAAATCCAGACAGTGTGTGATGTGACCCATAGTTTGTGTGTTATAAATAATCACCTCCGAAACAGAGACATCCGCTCCACTCAAGAAGCCCAAAGCGACTCAGCAGGAAGCCAGAGAGAGGTTTTTTGAGTCAACTTTGGTTTTTTAAGATTTGAGTCTTTTAGTCAACAAACTCTTCTCCAGAACACAGCAAAATAAACACAATTTACCTCTGTCAGCATTCATTTGAGCACTTTAAAAGAGTTGTTTTTTTGCAAAGTTTCTGGTTACTTCTGACTCTGTTTTGAAATTTAACTGTGACACTACCTTATTTAGTACCAGTTCATATGCACAGTCTTGTTTAAAGGGACTATGAGGAGTTGGAAAGTGAAGAGTTTTCACACTACATTTCCCATGAGCCTCCGCACGCATGGTGAAATTCTTGGACCGGCGCAATACGGACGAAAGCAAAAACATTTGCCAAGAACGTTTTCATTAATCAAGAATGAAAGTCGGAGGTTTGAAGACGATCAGATACCGTCGTAGTTCCGACCATAAACGATGCCAACTAGCGATCCGGCGGCGTTATTCCCATGACCCGCTGGGCAGCGTCCGGGAAACCGAAACTAGGAAATGCTGGACGAGTCGACCACAAAATAACTATAAAGACAAAACGATATATTTATCGAAAATGGACCCTAACGTACTGTAGATTCATCCACATTAATATGAGACTCTTTTAACCAAAAGCAAACTCCTTGGGGTCTTTTTAAAAAGTTGCAAAATTAAATACAAATGATTACTTTTCCCATCTTTAAAGCCAAGCGGCAAAGTTCAGTCTTGACCTTGGAAACGGCAACAAACTAAGTCACCTCAGGGTCCATTTAGCATCTTTTCTGGAGCTTTCACTCATGTCACAAATGATCATAAAGAAGTGGAATAATCTACAATCCATGACAAACTATCCCTTTAAGGTACGTTCACACCGGGCCTTTTATTTTTTTCGCTGTCGCTCGTATCGCCCCTTTTGTTATCGCTATATCGCTCAGCTGCCGTCGCTCGTCAGTTTGGCACAGACTTGCCTTTTCGCTTTGATGGCGTCATGCCTACTGTCATGTCTCTCGGCACCACCGGGATCACGGCAGCCAATCAGCGTTGAGTGGCAAGAGACTTGACGACCAGCGAAATGACGTCGACTTGGAATTTCTCATCTCGAGCGATGAGCTAATTTTCACTCTGTCACTCAGAGAATATTCGCTCAATCGCCTGTTTGCTTACTTTGCTGACTTAATATGTAAACTCGGTCCGGTGTGAACGCACCTTAATGAAAATCATGTGATTTATCCTTGTGAGTAATTCACCAAAAATATCATCATTATGAGGAAAAAGCAGTTTTTTCTCATATGAAACATATTGCGTAGCCAAAATCGATTCAGTTATAGTTTATTCCACATTTGATTGGTTTGGTTTGTGTTTGTTTGTTCCAAGCTGTTCTTGTTTTGCCACTCTTTAGAAAGTGTAAAACTTAAGTTCAAGTTCAAGTCTCACCATAATCAAGTCATCACTAAACCTGCACCACAGTTGCCTAAACACAGATAACCTTTAGAGGAAATCCAGTTTATGGGTTTGTCGTTTGTGGTGAAGAAAACACAATGTTTGCGTAATTCACACTGACAACTTGCAATCTGCATTTCAGAGTTGGTGCTCATTTTATTTACGAGCGCTCGTTGGGGGAAAGTATGGAAGAGATGGAAATCAAAATCACCATAACTGTGACACACAACAGTGACACAGATGTTCGACCCCCTCCCCCTCTCCCCTTCTCCCAATGCAACGACGAGCCTCAGCGCAGCCAAACTGCGTGTGCGTGAGTGTTTGTGACGCAGTGGGAGGTGCCGCGCTTGTGTGTCTTTGTTATAATGGGTATCCTTGTGCCACAGGGGCTGAAGAGCAGAACAATGATAAAAGTGTTGGGAAGCATTAACAGAAATAAGAAAAACATTTTTATTCCATCGATCTTGAAGTAACGGCTCAAAAACAACGTTTGCCGGCCAAGAAATGTCCTTTTAACTTGGTGTCTCTGGCAGCCACTGTGTGTGAGATTGAGTCAATTTCTATGTGCGTGTGAAGTTGTAATGCTTTTTCCATTATGAATCACTTTTATTATTCATAATTAAGAAAAGCAGTGAGCCTAATGCTACAAAGCAAAACAAAAACACACCCCCGTTCAGTATTATACAGCTGGCCCATAATCCTTTTCTCTAATTGGAAGTAGATGAGTGGAGGAGATCAAAACATCCAAGTTGCAGGCGTGTGTGTGTGTGTGAGTGGAAGTGTGAGTGTGTGTGTGTTTGGGGGGTGTTGTTGTAAAGGCACCCTACTTCTCCATAAACATCCCCTCACATGCTAAACAACATGCCAGTGTTGGTTTTTAGGCATGCATTTACTTTTTCAACTTTTGAACTAAGTCTTGGCTTTTGCTTGATGTGAACCTGCGTCTTCAACAGTAGGTGTAAAACAGGTTAATGGTTACTGAAGTAATTCAGTAGCGAATAAACTTATTTTGCAAGAGGCTGGGTTTGTGGTCATAGACGGATATGAAGATAAAAGTAAAATAACTGAGTAAAAAGTGAAATAAACACATAATTAAATATGTTTTGCTCACAAAAACAGCAGTAAACTGTCAATGTTGACCATTTCAGATGCTTCACATTCATTTGGAAATGACTGGCTGTGAAATTCATGTTTTCACAATTATATTTTGAACTAAAATTAACAAATTCTATATGATCATATCAAGTGGGTTTATCTCCGCACCTTACTTAAAGGCCCCCCAAACCAAAAATAGATTTTTTTTATATTATTAACATGTCAATCTAGTGTTTGGGTTCTGCTACAAGACATTTCAGCAGCAAAGTTGCTAATGCACGCCTGAGCATTTTAGATTTGAAAATGCAGTTTCAAAGCCAGAGTCTAAAAAAGTTGGATTCAGTTTTTCAGCACCCAGTCAGGTTTATTACGTCAGAATCCCTAGCAACCAATCCCATTGATTTTTTTTTTTTGTATCTCATTTGTTGTTCACTGTGATGATGATACGTCACATCTACTAGATGTTCAATATCAGTATCATTGGTAGATGTGGCCGAGAAGCATTATTGCCGGCTTGAATGCGAGAGACTAGGGTTCGAATCTCAGTGCGAGGCTATGTTTTCTGGTGGCGGGCGGGCACAAGTCATGAATATTCATAGAACCTGGATTTTTCAATGAGGGAGAAATAGTGGACATGTTTTTAGGCTCTTTGAGAGTTTTTTCTGAACAACTTTTTTGTGGGAAAGCAATTTTAATCAAAAAATAGTCACAGCAGAACATTTTTACAAATTTTAAAATGCCTCTTTAGGGGGACTTTAATGATGAATGTCATTAATGGACGACTGAGTTGAAAACGAGGTCAGGCTGCGCACTGCACACGAACTCTCTGAGAAATGCATTGTAAAAGAAATCACACACTAAACTGGCCTTGGTGTCGTCTTCTTCTCTGTATGTGTTCATGCAGTATTAATTATGATGATAGTAAGAGGTCCTCCATCATGATCGCTCCTGTGGCTAATTACACCGCGCACACGCACATTTTCATTAATTCCTGCGCTCCTCGGACGCTCTTAAACTGAACGGGATCATTGACGGTGACTCACTCAGGTGTCTGATGGAAACATCACCTGCACCTTTCTTTTAAAACGTGAACATTACCAACTACTTTCTCCCTCTCTCTCTGTCTCGCTGCCAACTCAAAGCACCCCCATGGCCGTTTCCATGGCGACACCCAGCCCCTACGTAAGCACAGACCCCTCTTCCCAATTCAAGAGTGGGGAGGGGGGGGTGGGACTCGATTGATTACCGTTCCCTGGGCTCCCTGGATGAGATCTGTGTTTGGGCAAACAGACCGATGAGATTGATGCACCAGCCAATGAATAAACAAGCGCTCTCTTCTCTCGCATGTTTGCTTCTTTAGGTTCGTTCATGTAGCCGATTCCATTGCTACTCATTCACAGTGCACCCAATCTCATTTGTTATGTGTTCATCACAAATGTAGTTCTTCACCACTTTTTCACTTCCTATTGTTCCTGTAATGTGCTGCAGCTGATTCTGTGAATAATTGCACGAATCAACACATTTCTAGCAGTTAAGAGTCTTTTAATAATGTTTACACTCTAATAACTTTGCATAGAGAAACTCTTCCAAACTCCAACAAAGGAACCAGCATCTTTAGATGGTTTGTGATTAAATATTTCCAGGACTGCGGGCGGTCCGAGGCAACAAGGTCGTAAACAGTCAGTCAGCATTAAAAATGTCCAGAAACCATTGAATCCAACAGTCCAACTAGTCAGCAGTGCTGATGACACCAGCGAATCCAAGTCTATTTTTTTCCCTCACTTTTATGCCTAATGCTTTTGCTCAGCGAGCCAATAAGGGCGGCCACCGGCTTGGATCTGCCAAGTCAATAAAAGCAATTAGATATGAAATCACTTCAGAGAGCAGATGATTTCTTACTGGAAATCTGCTGATCTGTGCCCCAGCTGAGCCGCCTGGCCAAATACAACCACAGGCTGTGAACAGCTTGATTGATGGGAGGAAACGGTGGCAAGACAAAAGCAATTCTGTGGCAGAATTCAGGGAGAGGCAGCCTTATTAACAGAGGAGGAGGAAATACTTTACATTAAAGAGATTACAGTCCATTCGGCTCTGCTGGAGATAAAAGATTAACTCTATATTTCATCTTTAAGTTAGTGTCCAGTCCTCTGCAGACAGCTTACATAGGCATACACATGTTCTGGCTTGAAATGATGCTTCGGAGGGCATTTCTCAGCCAATATGACACTGTTCAGGAACTCTACCAAGCCCCCTCTTGGCATTTAAAAAGTATTTCAGCTTTTTGGGGGAATGTAATTCTTCACTTTCTTGATGAGAATGAGATGAGAGGTTCATACCACAGGCCTGTCAACCTCACAGTGACAACAAGACTCCAACAAATCACTGCACCCGGGCTAGAAATAGTCTTTGTGCTAAGCTAAGCTAACACTGTGCTGACTGTCACTTCATATTGAGTGTCAGTTTTCCTCCAAACATCAGTTAAAAAAGCCAAATCATTTAATATTCATGAAATAAGTACCCGTCCACTAAAAAACTGACTGTGACACTTTATTCTACAGGTCTGTTCCCTAATCAGTTATTGAGGTGTTGATGGAAATAACCGTGTAATTACACACAGCAGACACAATTTGAGTCCTTAATTCAGTTTTTTTTGTTTTGAGTTAAGTTCTAGATGAGTTCCCTTGAAAGTAATTCATCCATGTCAACCACAGTGAATATTTATTTCTTGCTTATTTATGATTGCAAACTTTATTCTTCCTTTATCGTGACACATTTTCTGTATTCAACTCACCTGCTATGCTCTCCACTGAATAAAAGTCTAAATGTTGTGCTAGTGTGTAAAAAATTGATCGCTCTCAATTTCACCCGCACATTTATTTCCTTCCACAAAACACATTAGGCCAACAAATAAATTGAAGTTAATGAGAAGTCTGGACTGGACACTGCACTTCTTTTTGTATATTTTTTTCTATTTTAGGCTCAACTGTTGAGAGTGTTTTTAATACAAGGCTTTCATTCAACTAACACTGCAGGCATGAGAAGCAACAACAAAATCCTTCTTCGTCTTGATCCTCCTCTTCTTCTTCTGTAAATGAAGTGGTCTGCCGCAGTGTTTGGGACGGGGTGACCTGTCTCCCCCTCTCCGTCTTTGATTTATTCTGAATTTATATTATGGAGAACATCTTTAATAAATAGATGTTAATTTTGTTTGTCAGATCAAACTAATCATTTATAGTGGCCTTTCATTGGATGGAAATGAAAAGGCACACTCACCACCACCACCACCACCACCACCACCACCCACACACTTTGTGTTGTTTAGGTCAGTGGTATTTTTCCAGACACTTGCCATAGCTCACCCGATAAATCTCTGTAATATTGGAATGGGGATTTAGCCTGTAGGTGAGAGTGAATTAATTCCTCCATAGTTTGATGCATGCTGCTCCCACGCAGCTCTGACCTCACATATAGTCTATGGAGCACAATGACTCAGCCTCCTCCTGTCAATCACAACACTTTAAAGCCCAAGCCTTTTGTGCCTTGTTGCTTTTATATGCACTGTAATGCTTTAAGTCGAGCTCATTGTGTGTTTCTTATTAAGTCATTTGAATAGTAATTAAAAAAAACATATTTTAACCAGGCACTTTGAACCTCTAGTTTCACCACTGGTTTGTATATACTCCAAATAAAATAATCCGCTACAGTTTTGTGGTAAACAATAAAATGCCTACAGTACATTATGAGAAACAATATTGAGTTTGTATGAAAAATCAAGTCAGTATGTTGGCATCAAACCAAATACTTCAAGAGAAGTTTGCATTTTCCAAAGTGGTTACTGTACTGTAGGACATTGCTCACTTTTAGGAGTCTAAAAACAGGGACTGTGGACTCTGTCACTGACACATTGGAAAGAATTTCTTTGCAGTAAATGTGGAGAGGAGGAACGACTGAGGAGACCAACAATGTTTCCTGTAAAGGGATGAAATCGGAGACTGGAAGTGCTGCTCAGTCATTTCAGTGGGGAACAAGTTTATGCTATTTTGACATGGTTTTGTTAAATTTTCGGCAGCTGGAAGCAGCTCCATCACTAACACTAAGTAAGAAATGTCTCGCGCTAATGTTTCTCCTGCTACCAGTCAGCTGCAGAATTGATTACATGGTTTTGACTCGGTAGCTTTTAAAACTCTTAATCTGGACTCAGGTGACATCGTTGCACAAACCTCCGAAGCGTCTGAGGTCACCGGGCGGGAACTGATTGACAGTTCTCATATCGAGGTGTGAGACTAAAAGGGGACAGAGGTTTTTGTTGTTTGGCCTCAGCTCAGCTCTGATGTAACATGACCTGCCCGATCAACTCAGACTTCAGCACAATACACAAACAACAGGTTATCTAAGATATTGAACTATATAACCTTTATTGTTTATTAGAAACTACCTATTTGATTTGATAGAAAGAGCATGAATGTGGTTAAAATTCTCCTGTGAGTTGAGTCTTTGGAACAGATAGTCGCTGCACTGACCTATTTTGTTGGTTATCGTGTGATGGTGAGGTTAGGGGAAAGGAAAACAGCTGCATGGGCCTGAGGTGTGTGTTTGAGTGTGTGTGGACGCAAAGACAGAGTAAATCACTGAGGTGTGCTGGTCATTTCTCAGTTCATAACACTGGATTTCCTCCCCTAAGCTCTCATATGGAAAAGAGATTTCTATTACCATGACACCTTGATCTCTCCCTCCGTTCAGCATCTGACTCATCCAGGCTGAGGTCTACTCACCTTTATGGTCTTTATCTGGGCTGGAGAGCAGATGAGTTCACCAGAAACCAGAAAAATGTTTATCAATATATATAATATGTTACAGTTACAGTATGTTTCTTTTAGGTGCAAAGAAAAATGTGAAAATTTGGATCACAAAACTGTTCTCACTTTTTTTGACTGCGTTGTGGCTCTGAGTTTATATTCCTTTGTTGATAAAACAAATGGGAGAGTTTCAGACGACTTGTAAACAGTTAGCCATCAACTTGACTGTCACGCGAGACTTCGAGAGTTTGCACGAGACTTCGCGAGACTATGTACTATAGCTCCGTTTACAAACATGTCCGCTTGCTTTAAGTAAACAAACCCTCAGTGTTTATTTGAAGCCATCTGACGCTGTCTGTGTGGGGAAAAAAATCCGGTTTTGAGGGATATAAACACTATAAACAGCGTAAGATCTGTCCGCTCCCATTATACACTACTGTGGCGATGCAGGGACAGACAGAACTACTGCATAACAGGAGCAATTAAAAAGAAAATCTTCAGATTCCTTATTTTAGACATAAAATATTATGAAACTATATCCCCAGGTTGAATTTGCCCGGAATTGTCCTTTAAATCAACATCAGAGATCATTCATAGTGCATCTAATACAAGTTACAAACAACATTTCCTTCCCTAGAAGAGACACCGAAACAGGTGGAGATTAAGTTTAATTACATCAACATGAGTTTGTCTGAAGCCTCCACATGTAAGACAAGAAATATTTGGTTTACTCCAGACACCAGAGGCAAAAATCTGATGGAAGCACCTACAATAAACTTATAAATAACATTTTGAGTTGTTGAGGATCTGTGGATAAGTTAGAAGCTTTGTAGTCGCACATAATAGAAACCCAATTCAGGCTCAGGACATGAAAAATACTTGCTGACACATTTTCTATTTGCGTTACCAATCACGTCTTATAGTTCAGTTTTGGCTTATTATATTGTCGACAGTTTTTCATAACACTTATGTAACAGCCAGAAAATTGGAGCTATTTCTTATGCTTGCCGATTCCCATGAGTCTCTTGTATGTACTTTTTTTTTTCACTTTTATTGTTATCACAGAACAACAGTGTATCAAAGACCCCCGAAGACTCAGGTGAAGGATCTTCCACTGTGCGACACAATGCCGCTGTCCACGCCATATCGTTCAGGCTTTTGACAGAAACACAGAGCAATGCCGTCTTTGTGTTCTTGTTTTTATTTTCCGAATTTATCACACAGTATGAAGTGGAGTACAAGGATGTGCAGACTGAGTACCAGGAGTGATTGTGTCTTGCATCGTGTCTGAGGGGATTTGTTCCCTCTAACTGCTCTGCTTATTGGGTTACACTTCCTGCCCTTCAGCTGCTTCAACTAATACTCTGCAATTCCCCTCCTTCTCTGTTTGTGCCTCCATCAGTCTCCCGTACGCACCTATTCATGTTCTATGCATGTACGTACGGTTATATCTATCGTCCTGTTTATTTTTAGAGAAAGAAATGCAGTGTGTGTGGGCAGTGGAAAGAGAGAGTGTGTGAATTATAAATACATTACGGCATAAATGAAATGGGTGAATCAGTCTTGTTCTGTAGGGATATCTTGATTTGACTTATATTTGCTGTCACCTTTCTTTTTGTGATTCGATTTCGATTTTGCATCTTGTTGGTCATTTTGGTTTAATTTGGGTTGTCAGAAAGAGTTAGCAGCTCTGTGAGAGAGTCATATAAGTGGAATAATGTCCTGCTCTCACTCTAATCAAGTCAAGTCTGTCTCCTCGGCTTTAAATACAATCCGACCAAATTAGCTAAAAAAAAAAACCAACTAATTTTCCACTTTTGATCTCGAAGCTCTTATTCACAAATGACTGTGGGAGTATTTTCAATTCACACTTTGTCGAGTGGTGTGAAAACCACTTCCTGGAGTTAAGTGTTCACAATGTAGATGAGGCCAACAACTTCAAGAAAACCTCTCGCTCATCATCCACAGCTATAATTAAGGGCTCACCTGTGGAGACGCTTGATTGCTACAAAGCAGCACCCGGGGGCGTAGTGATCTTGAAATTTGACCTCAACACATCCTCAGTCTGCAAAAAGAGCCGACAGACACTTTGTCCAAATAATGTGGTCTAATTTTTCTCAGTCTTTCATTGAGTCCCCGCCCTCTGGTTGATTTTCTTGCTATTGGAGAAACCTCGCAGTGCAAAATAGGAGGCGGCTGCCTGGCAAAATAATTGGCACCCGGCTGAGTTCTTGAGCAGATATCAATAATAGACAGGTTGTGAGGAAAGCACAGAGGAGCTTGGCCGGCTCTGACCTCCCACAATTTGTTCCTCTCCCTTCTGGGCGGAGATATGAGTCTCCCAGGGAGAGCACGAGCAGTAGGTGTAAATATTCCTTTGTTCCAAGTGCCATAAATGCACTTAATTTGCACAATACTACTGAGTGCATGGTTCAGCAGCACTTTATTATGGCTACCATTCCAATGGTTTGGCGCCATTGTCGAACAGATATGTCTTTTTTATTTGGTTGTTTGCTGAGACAGCTGTAATTGATGTGCAATGTTCTCCTGTATGTTTTGTTTGCATTCCCTCTCGGATAAATCAAATTTCCCTTGGAGGGACAATAAAAAAAATCCTTGAACCCCTCCGAACTCTGAACTCATTCACCTGTTGATATCCAGTCTTTATTAAAGAAAGTTCACAGCGGTACAACGGCAGCGTGTTTGAGATTTGTTTCTTTGAGCTTGTTTCCTCTTATCTCTGAGAAAAGGATAAAGGTTGAAAGAGTTATCCATGAGCGCCTCAGTTCGTACTCCGTCTCTGCCTTTGGTGTTCAGCTCTTTAAAATTGATGTTCCTGCAGTGAACCCGTCACTGATCCCCTGAGAGTCGGCGTGAGAGGCGCTGTCATGTCTGAAGTGATTCCTCAGCTCCTCTGTTGATAAAAGTCAAATCTGCTCTCAGCGGGTGTCATTTCTCAAACTCAAACACAGATGTGCTTTATTTGAAATATGGGCGTCATGACAGTGCTGACAAATAGGGACATACATGAAAGAAAGTGATTATGTAATGTTGATTTAATAAGAATATTTAGTTGCATTTACAAGACATGGAAAATTATATTGTTTAAAGCTACAACATTTCTTTGCGTTATTGATAGGGCTGCCCCAGACCAAAGATTTTCTTAGGGCCATTAGTCGACTAATATTCGCAGATAATACAGTGTTTCCCATTAATTAACGAGACTATGGCGGCCTGCCACAGTCTCGTTGTTTCGTTTTTTTTGTGGCCAATCAACCAATGAAATTTAAGTCGACTAACGCTTGGTCGACTATTTGAGGGCAGCCCTAGTTATTGAATAAACTGCTGTTTTGGTTTCCGCCGTCACTATTAACTTTTTTTAATTATTAACTATCTGATGGTCCTCGTGATTCATTGATTAATGATTTTATCTAAAAATGTCAGAAAATGATGAAATGGTCAAAGGCAGCAGTCTATTATTGTAGAGGACAAAGATAAAATGACAAACGTTCACAACAGTGTGAATTAATTAATTTAGGTTAAAAAAAAAAGATAGTTTCTGTTAATTGGCTAATTGATAAATCAGTTTTACTTGTGATTCATCTCTGAATTGTTCTCTGAGGCGACATCTTCATGTGTCACTTGTTTACGAATATAAAAAACAGAAAAGCTTCAGTGGAAGTAATGAATTGATAATGAATGATTGAATACAGAGTTTTGTTTATGTGGAAATGCAGATTCGTATCTTGACATAAGGTTTATCTAGCGTGTGTGGAGCAGGGTTACATTTACATGGGTGTAGGTTTTTAGGTTGTGGTTGTTGCAGGAAAGGTTGAAAAGAGAGAAAGAGACAGAGAGCAGTTGAAGCTGCTGGAAGGTCTCCTCCAGTTCAGTTTGACAAATGTGCATCGGTGCGTTGATGTGCGTCTGGCCCCGCCGCTGTCGGTCAGTCACTCATTAAATCAAGTCCAGACTCATCATCTTCTGTTGAGTTTCTCTCTCTCTGACCTTCGCAGTCCCTTGTTTAAATGTTAATCACACATTTCACATCTGCTCCACTGTTCTGCCTCGTGGCCTCACGTCTCGCACATCTCCCGTTAACTCCATTCAGCTTTTCTCAGGTATTATAAACTGGCTTCAAGCTTCCTGGATTTGTAATCATGGGATACTGGCACGCACACAAACACAACAAGTTTTGCCAAATCAGTCACAAACATACACACACAGGCACTCTTCTTTCTCTTTGTGTGTGTGTGTGTGTGTGTGTGTTGTAATGAGTCAGTCCCAGCTGTGAAAATGAAAACTGCATGGATCCCTGTGTGCCTCCTCTCCTCTCTGTGTGTGAACCTGCAGCAGTGATTCATCAGACACCGGGAAGCAGTGACGGCGTCTTTAAACTTGAATGGAAATTTCATCCATGTTGGACAATTGTGCAGCTCCAGGTTTTATGTCCGCTGCTGACGTTTGGTGTACGGTGGCGTGTGCACGTTGTGTTGCTTGCAAGGCAGAAATGAAAGGTGTGGGAAGTCAGGGTTACTTCCTTACTGAGCCTTAAAATAATGTCCCCGAAATAAAGTTGTACTCCTTTGACAGCTCGCTTTGACCAATGAGTCAGTATAAATACAAACATCATTCATTTAAAGCTTTATTTATAAAGATGAGAGCAGCTTCTCTTCTTCAAGGACGCCCTGATGCCTGTAGCAGCCACTCAAAGTCCAATACACATTTTAAGCTCAGCAATAACTGACAGCCCATTTATAGGAAACCAGATTTCAGTGACCGACGGCACCGAGGGTTATCTAGTACCATTTACTGCACCTTGTTATAATAGGTTCATTAATCTTCTCTAATGTGAAAAAGGACATTGTTTTTCTTACAGGAGATTTATAGGAGTTTGTGTGTGTGCTTGCTACCTTTCACATGAAGAAAAATCACACATTTTGACATGCCTACTGTATGTTTTACCATGGTAACAAAAACATCACTCATTGCGTTTCTTATTAGATTGGAAGAGTGCTTTCTTTACTTGTTCAGCTTTGGCATTCAAATTGAAAACACAAATCGACTATTATATTTTGATGGTTTGTAGTCGGCTTTGCTTTCACATCACAAATATTAACGACCTTCCTTTTCCTTTTCTGGGTGTTTAATCCACACCAGTCCAGACAAACGACACTAAATAAACAAATGCACCAGAGTTTGTTGAAAATCACCCAAACAGACTGGGTGTGAAATCACTGTTATTGTGCTTTGAATAGCTGAGAGATTAAACCTTTGTTACCTGTGCTGTGGCTCAATACATATAAACCCAACTTAAATCATAACAATTCATTTTTTTGTCAGTTGCACAAACTATATTTTAACAGTGCAGATGCACACCTGCACTATTGTAAGATGACCTGCTGATGTGCAGCCAGAGCCTTCACACCCTCTGCTTAAAATTTAGACACGCACTAAAAAACAAATGATCAAATTTTATGACGTCCAACAGCAGAGTTTGAGTCAGTCCTGGAGTAATAACCACACCGTAAAGTAGATCAGTAAATCACCCGCTGAAAATACAATCACAAACGACATCTTCTATTCACAGCCCTGATGCAGCACACATTTAAAGCCCGACTCCCCCACTCACTCACTATCTCCTCTGGGCATTTGCGTCTGTGAATTTAGTGTCTTCATATGCAGTTTATCTGCCTGACATTACGGCTGACCAGTACTGTCTGTGCTTTTTACAAATGTCAATGCAGCCTGCGCTCTGTCACAGTGACAGTCTGTGCTCCGGCTATAAGCAGCTCGTGGCCGGTAGCTCCCGCCACCGGCTGAGGCGTTCGTTGTGGAGAGAGAACAGGGTTTTGCGTGAAAAGGGCACGTTTTTCAAGAAATCCAAATTGATTAGATTTGATTTGAAATATTTAAAAAGGGCAAACGATGGGTGATTTCTTTTTTTCCTTTTTCTTGCATCGGTTTGGCAAAGATTTGATTTGAAATATTTAAAAAGGGCAAACGATTGGTGATTTTTCTTGCATCGGTTCGGCGAAGCTAGTTGGCATGCACAGTGTGGCACCAAGGTCCGATACAATCCCCTCACTTTACACCGGCGGCTTGTCAAAATCCAAGGTGGCAGTATTTGCGGTCACCTGGCACCAAAGGCCATTCGGTAACCTTTCCATTATTTAATGTGAGGCTCTACAGAGCTCGGGGTCTTGTGGATTTGCTGTCAAACCCGTAGTCCATCTGTAAAGGTTTACCCCCAATGATCAGGAAACTCAAACCTTTGGAATTCAATTATTCCTCCATATCCTTTAAGATACTTCTGTGGAAATGTAAGTGCACCGATCAATCTGCAGTCTGGCTCCCATCAGGAGTCATTTGGATGCGTGTACTGTATAAACTCACTGAATCCATAGGGCCTTCTGTGTAGCATACCTTCACTGCACTGTGGGAGTCGGTGCTGTGATCATGATTGGCTGCAGTTGAGGTTATGGTTAATAAAGAACAGAAGCACCTTTTCCACCAAGCTGACCTCCAAATCCCTATTTTCCACCTCGCTGCATTCAGGGTCCATACTGCTGCTTTCCATTTACCTCGGAAGTTGGTATTCAGACGCTAGAGTCGAGTTGATCCTGTTTCAGTTAGGAATTGATAATGAATCTGTAAAAGCAACCCTTGGAGTAGTTTTTTGGAGTGTTTTTATTAGCATTGTTGGCTAATACCAGCTGATAACAACATAGTATGTGGCAGTTTACGCATGAAAGCAACACAACATCTACAAGTTGCACAATAGTGTCAGTACACTTAATTTACTGACCCAACAACAAGTGGCTAATAAATAGAGCTGCCCCCAAATAGTTGACCAAGCGTTAGCTCATTAGTCAACCTAAATTTAATTGGTTGATTGGTCGCAGATAAAAATAAAAACATTTGGAGCCGTGTCTTTATTAAATTAAGTCAAAATCTACAATATATGACTGAACTGTGTATAAAAGGCTAGAGGGCTTTTCTGATTCTCTGTTGAAAATCCAACTTCCAATATTTAATGGAGTACACCATAACTTTAGCTTTGGATGTTAATTATTAGGAACAGAATTGGATGATCTATCATTTCTTGGATATTGGATAATAATGAGCCTCAACACCGATACTAAAAAGAGAACCAAATGAACCAATTGAGAAATCTCTATTGTAAATGTTCAATATTACATTTCGAGCTTGCAGTTTTATCTTTGTGATTTGGAGCCTTGCTTCATCAGCTTCACTATTTAGTGCCCTCATTTCTCTGGTGATTTTGATTTTAGTTGTATTCCCTGTGAAAAGTTACTGCAAAGTCTCCGCTGCTGCTTCACATGAAAAGCTTTAACACATTTAATGGACAGAACATACTTCACTTAAAGGGTGAAGGGTGGAGAAAGACACATTTAGACACCTTTAGCTGCCACCCCGGACTATAAAAAGCCGAACACACTGAGCACAGGTTAGCACAATATGTAGGACAAAAAACAAAAAACACCATTACACGATTTGATATGTTCTAACATGTTGCACCTCTGGCAGCTCCACTCCAGTGATGTGTTTTCCATGCGTTTTCAATGGCAAAACACTTAAAATGTGATGTCACTGGCTGTACTGGGGGCGTGGCCAGAGGAGCAGCATGCATTGCACACAGATGGTTGAACCAGTGCAGCACTTCCTTACCCCACAGAGATGAATTAAAGTCAAAGTTTAGTTTAGTTTTTGCTCCATTACCAACACAACAGGCAAAAAATAATATAGCAATGGTACCTGTGAGAGCAGCAGGATGATATAGTGTGTAAAGAAGCCTTTTTTTTTTAGCCTCCTCTCCCTCTCTCCTCTCTCCTCTCTCCGTGGACCCGTTGGTAACTCCTAATGATGCTGTACATATTTCATGCCACCAGTTGCCTGCCTCCCTTTAATATTGCTGTCACCAGGGAGAGAGAGAGAGAGCTGACTGATACGAGGTCCAGAAATAGTCATCCTGTCTCCATGGGTTTCTCTCCACGAGCCCTTTTCATCTGCACTATAAGAAGCTGCTGGCTATTGATTGATACACTTTTGGCTGTGTGTGTGTGTGTGTGTGTGTGTGTGCATTTTATAGTAGCAGAAATACTTAACGTGCAGCAGCCTATACCTGTTAATATCATTATATTCCACGTGGATCCTACAGTATGGCAGGACAGCGTCATTTGGCTTTTCCGTTGCTTTCCTGTTGCATTTTCTCTGCAGATGCTCCGGGCAACATCCCATGAGCTCTCATTTACGTGCCACTGCTTTCATCTGCGCCGATGCTGCTCATACATTCGTTTTTTTTTTCTCCTGGCTTTTCTGTCTTTTCTTTCGTGCTCACGTGTCCTTCCTCTTTTCTTCTTCTTCTTCTTCTTCTTCCTTCCCCTCCATCCTCCACGAGCATGACGCATGTCTAGAAGTGTGCGTGTGTTCATGCGATTCAAGTGCGTTTACATACGTCTGCCTTTTCATCACTCCTCTCTGTATGAGCCTGTAGTTTACACTGTAAATTCTCATCTTCTTCTCATGCTTCATGAAATTTTACATTTCTTTTTACTTCTTCTCTTTTCCGGCATCCATGAATCATCATTCCCTTTCCTTTCCTTTTTTTCCCCCTTTTTTTTAAACAGTATTTTCCAGTTGTCTTGTCTCTTTTTCGTCTCCTCTCTTTTTAACAGTGGAAACAAAATCTGGTCTGAAGTTTGTAAAAATTCTCAGAGGCTTGTAAATTTCTTTTACTAGAGTTTTACAGCTCTTCAAACTAACTGCCAAACTGTCTGTCTGAATTTTGCCGGTTCAGTTTTTACAGTAGTTTTTGAATTGTGGGTATTGTAGTTACGGTCGCTGTCTCCCGCAGCAGCTTGTTAGCATCGTGTCATCAGCGTTTTCTGCTGTTGAAAAAGCTGAATGCAAGTTTAAAAATAGTTTGTTATGACACTGGAAATGTTTACACATGGTTTACACACACGAGACTTTGGAGTTGTCGTTTCTTTCATCCTCTAGGAAACGCGTTACTATTGTCCACTTGTCTGAAGTCTGCACACATGTATGCACAAATCACAACGACAGACTTGTACATTCTCGGACCGAGTCTCGCAGACGGGATTAATGTGTGTGAATGGGCCGGGGGTTTAGCGGTCCGAGTGGTGTGAACGCAGGCTTGTGCTGAGGAGAGCTAATCCTCCAGTCGCCTCGGGACATTACCTGTCACATGGCATCACGCACGCACATTTTATAACAGACAAACCTGACTGAAGAATGAAGAGAGAGAGGAAAAGTGTGAGTGAGGCGGTGGCTCAGGCTCCTACAGTATCTGCAAAGAAACAGACACCGGGTCACTGATGCCCAGAACGAAGCAGAGTTCAACCAAAAGCAGTTTTAGCCTCTGCAGATGGTTTCACTGTGATAATAATTGGTGGATTTCAATTATGCAAATGAAGATTAGAGAAAAAAAAAAAGGATTATAATCACAGACTGTTTTGTACAGTAAAATGACGTATTTCCGACCGTTTTCTGCAATTAGATCTGATGCCTCTTTGCAGCCTCTCATCAATCTAAACCAGATTAAATATTACAATTAAGTAATAATTCATTTTTTCCTTCTCTTTTTACAATGACACTGCTCAAATTATTATGTACTCCTGTATCCGAACAGATTTTCACACCTTTGACGACGTGGCAGGAAGATATTGTGTTTTTTTTCCTTTTGAGAGTTTAGCTCATGGAATCAGTGAATGTTTCCAGAGGAGGGAAAGGTTGTCACACAGCAAATGATGTGTCAAACAAAAGCCAACGTGTAGTTGATATTAAGTATGTTAAAGTGTCCTTTGGACATTGTGTGTTTCCATCTTTGGCTCTGGAGTTTCTGCACTCGTAGGGTGAAGAGCGCAACGGAGGGAAGTGGAGATGGATGGAGGGAGATGAGAGGAGAGAAGTGAGGGATACAATCTCACATAGTGGAGGCTGATGTCTCTGTCCTGCCTCACTAAGCCTCTCCTAATCCCTGCAGGATTATAGATGTTTGTAGATGTTTCAGACTCGAACAAACGATGTCAGAGTTAAGCCACGACCTTTGACCGATGTCGTTCAGTTGTGTTTGGGCCAGGACCGAGAGCAGGAGCTTCATCATTCTGATCCAGGAGTGACTCTGTGTCTGCATGTGGGTCTGTTTATATATATATGTGTGTGTGTGTGTGTGTGTGTGTGTGTGTGTGTGTGTGTGTGTGTGTGTGTGTAGGTGTACTGTGACCTAAATGGCAAGTGAGGGTGTGTGTAACTTCAGCTCCCCCATTAGACCCCCTGCTGAATGGACACATAGCAAGAGCGCCTGTCAACACGTCTGAATCAACACATACACACATTTGGATACAGCACTCTTTTACAGTGTTTATATATTTAACAAATGTAATCAATCAGTTTATACTGTAGTTTTCAAATCAAATGATAGAAAAAGGCCCATGCAGCCAGTCAACACACAAAGAAGTTGGGGGGCATACTTAGAAATACCAAAAGTGTACACCTGGACGCTGAACAGGACTGGATCGATGCCATCCACTGGAAGCCTCCGGTCCTTTAACGTCTGCAGTGAAATGCTGCACAATGTTTTATCAGTCAGTTTTGACCAGCAGCATCTCGGTAACACTTTATAATAAGTACACACTATTAAAGCAGAAGTAAGCGATCCGGTCGTTTTGGCTAATGCTGCGTTCCAGGCAGGCGTTCGAAACCGTAAATTACAGCTTCATGTCACAACTTACGACTTTGTAGCGTTTCAGGCAACCCACTCGTGTTTTTCCGACCTGTTTTACCTGTGAAAGTCACTATAATGGCCACTCGTAACTTCCGACCCGTGAACTCGTACCAGATCGAACTGGTACGACTTCACAGGTCGGAAAAACACGAGTTACGGGCTGCCTTGAACGCACCATAACAGTCCTCGTCCCTACGTCGCCACATTCACGGCGTTCCTTGGCTGCACACACAGCCCTGCATGCCGTTCTCTCTCCTCATTGGATAAAAACTGTAGGATACGAGAAAAGTTTTCTCCTCGGCTCAGAGCAGAGCAGAGGGACTGACAGACCCGTGTTTCAGACCAAACACTCTATGTAAGTGATTGCTGTCGGAAGATATAACTATTTAAGACTTATATTAACACAAATATATCACTTACTTCTGCTTTAAGCATTAGTTAAGCATTAATAAATACTGAATTCTTCATTAATAACGCATGAATACTCATTAGTATGTAGTTTATAGATAAAGTTAGTGCTAATTAATGATGAATAAAACATTTTTAACTGTGTTTATACAAATACAAACTAATGACTAATGAGTATTCATGTGTTATAAATGATGAATTCAGTATTTAATGCTTGATTAAAGTGAAACCGAAGACTGTGATTGGCAGGAGTCTGAGGAGACTGCCTGCTATGTGTGTTGTGTTTAAATATACACAGACTGAATAACTCCACTCTTGAGTTTGTACCACGTCACCCACAGAGATGGAGGTTATAGGGGGATGTCCACTCTTTGACCACCAGTGTCTGACTAATCATCAGTTGCGATCCAGATCTACTTGACACCTCAGGGAGCCAAGGACGGGAGCAGAGACGGGTCAGCCAACACTTATAGACCGCTGGAGTTTAGATGTTGTGTCCTTCGATATCTTTTTTCCATAATGTTTGTGTTGTAGCACATGCAGGGTTTGATCGACTTGTTTACTGCAAAATCATTTCATATATTCCCAATAAAAAATTAATCATTTAGGTTTCTGGGGAAGCAGTGCTCACTCCATTTTGTTTCTGCACTAAAAGATTTTGGTTAAGAGTATACCATCCAAATTGATTAAGTGGATTCCAAGTCACTCATTGATGTGTTTTGCAGAGAATTTTGTGAATTTAAGTTATGTAGTAGATCATAACATGTTTTTTTGTTTTGATTTGTTTGAAATTAAGTCTCATTTTTGAAAAGGCTTTGGTTATGATGGAATTCAGATAGATAACTACCAGAGACCTGGTTGTTTTAAACATGCGCTCGGGAAGTTTGAGCTCCAGTTACAAAAGCAGATTCTAAAAACATGTCAGTCCACATGTATGAATGTGTAACACGATCAGATCCACTATGACTGTCACATCCAGAGCTCGACTGTGACAGGAGACCCACATAGGCTATAAATACATCTAAGAGAGATAATCCTATGTTGGATGCAACGAGAGGAGAGAGAAGGAAGGAGATACTGTAACAAAAAAAAGAGAAACCCTAGAGAGGAAGAGGGGGGAAAAACAAGGAAAAATGATATTAACTGCTCCTGAACCATTACTGCAGGTTTCATCACAGTGTGTTAATGCATGACAGTATGAAAGAAATATCAGCCGAGAAGTTTGAACTGAAATCAGCAGCTAATTTGCGTTTTCTAATTTATCAATTTTTGTTTGGATCACAACAGTGGTACCAGCCATATAACAGTTAAATGTCACTGACTGTCTTACTGGTCAGCAGAGCACCGACCTGCTGCATGTGGCTTCACGGCCGCTCAGACCTGCAGAGGAGCACTTCTAATACACTGAGCATCTCCTCCATTACAGCAAATAGACTACTTTTAATCCCATAGTTATGGCCAGAGGAGGCAGAGGGAATGACAAAGCATAAGGAAATGCAAGCAAGAGAGAAGCTATAGTTATAAAATCAGGATTTGAAAGATCAGTGGTGCAGCCACAGACTATGTTTTGACCTTGCAGTTTGTTTGGTCTTGTTTCACTTCACTTTCTATTACTGGAATTTAAAATCCTGTTCACAACCTTCTGCTACTGACCTGTTATGTTGAAAACGTTATCAGAAACATGGTGGTGAGATGAGGGGGATTTCCACCAGACCTGCCCACTGCCATGTATTTAAACACAGACATTGTATATAAGGATGGAGGGGGGGGGGAAACAAAGAGTGGAGGAGTGCAGATGGTGTAAATTTTGGACGACGGGACACACGAGGAAGGTTTCATCTCATTTTGATTGTGCGTGTTGATGAACTATCTAATTAACGTGTTGATGAATGACTGGGAGCTGATGAAACGGAGGGAGGCCAGCTGGCAGCGGGAGGGGACCGGCTCCTTATTGAATTCCTCTCTCACTCTGACGTTGGTTTTTTTGCTCAGTGCATCAAGAAAAAGTGTTGACTCAGATGATGTGAACTGTCCAGGGCTCAGTGATTAAATACACGTGTCGTATGAGTGTGTGAGACAGTAAGCATGGAGGTATTTCTTCCTAAATGAGTAAGAATGGAGGTATTTCTTCCTAAAATTGTATGTGTGTTTCTGTCTATAAGAATCTGTGTGTATAGTTGTTGTCTGTATCCATGTTTATAAATATACGCTATACAAGTACTTATGTTGATAACAGGTACTCACAAAGACAGAGGTGTGTCTGTGTATGTGTGTGTGTGTGTGTTTTTTCTAATTTAATAGCTGTTGAAATATTGAATGGGATTTGAGTGAGCTCTCTCATTTCATTAAGCAGCTGTCAGAGAATAAGGTGCATTATGTGTTATTATACAAATTGATCTACTGTGGGATCATCAAGTGTGAGTGTGTGTGTGTGTGTGTGTGTGTGTGTACATGTGTATATCAGCAACCTCGCCTCAAGCGTGTGCATCCAAGGTCTCTGCTCGCATGTGGTTTATCCATGCATGTGCGTATGAGGGGACTGGTTTATCCTCAAATTGTTTTTAGTGTGTGTTTTCAGCTTGTTTTACTATATTCATAGGCTCCAGAAACCAGGAGCTGCCCTACAGTACATCTGTGGAGTCTGACAACAGTGTGCGGCAAGACCAAAATATTGATACCCACAAGTTTGAGGGTTAAGACTTGGTCAGAATTAGGTTTAGGTCAGGGTTAGGGGGTTAGGGTGAGGCATCCTGGCTAAAAGGGCTGGGGAATGCATCATGTCAATTTCATGTCCCCGCAAACGTAGTAAACAAGGATGTGTGTGTGTGTGTGTGTGTGTGTGTGTGTGTGTGTGTGTGTGTGTGTGTGTGTGTGTGTGTGTGTGTGTGTGTGTTTTGACGACTGAAGCCTCAGAGCAGCTGTTGCCATGAATCCTTCACCATGAGTCAGCCAGTAGAGAGCTGCTCACAGAAGACGGCTACCAGCTCACAGAGAGGGAAGGGAACAGCATCCTACAAATTATAACTGATCATCCGCATTAACAAGAGCTAATTATATTAGTTTGTTTTCCATCTACGTAATATTACCATCAGTGCTTCAGTTTTACTCCTGGAGGCTGTGAATGTTTCCAACACAGGGGAATGTCCTCACATACGAAGCATCTGTGCCATTGTGTTCAGCACAGAACAAGCCGCACTCACATTAAAGGCACAGTATGTGATTTTTCTCCTATTCATAAACATTTTGTAAAGTTGTGTGTAGAGCTGCAACAATTAATTGTCAACTATTTTTATTTTGATAACCGGTTTGAGAGTCCAAATTCTCTGATTGCAGCTTCTTTTATGTGAATATTTCTGGTTTCTTTGTTCCTTTATGACAATAAACTGAATATATCTTCGGTTTGTGGACAAAACAAGACATTTGAGGACGTCATCTTGTGGTTTGGGAAACACTGATTGACATTTTTCAACATTTTATAACATTTTATTGACCAAACAACTACTCGATTAATTGTTTAACTTTAAATAATCAACAGATTAATCGATAATGAAGATAATCGTTAGTTGCAGCCCTGCTGTAAGTGAATGCAGCAGAGCCAGAGATACCGTATCTTGTTATTCCATACTTTCACCCTTCTTGCTAAAACATGATGCCTACATTATCCACAATGCAATGCAACCACCACATCCAACTTATATTCTTTAGCAATAGCTGACAGCAACATTTCAGATTGCAATATTGCATATGGAGACAAACACTCAAACACCTGTAAACAGATACTATATGGTATGCACAATTATGGGGGTTTTATGGCTGAAAAATAATTGGTTTATTTTTTATTCTGGATGGCTTAAGGCAATCTATACACTAATCGCCATAGCAGTCTCACTTTAAACACTAACCAGATATAGGCTGCACGATACATGACGATGCAGATAGCAGCTCGCAACACAGAAAACACAGAGAAAGCATCTGTGAATTTCTCGATGCACCCAAAACGCCACTCTCCTGTTTTTCAATCAACAGCGACCGGTGTAATCTTTATCACTCTGCTCTATCCAGGGATTTTTCTCAACGGACACAACCATGACGACGAGCTGTGGCACTGCAGGGCACATAGTCTTTTTCCTGTGTGGGAATACCTGTGGCAGCATCTGTCTTGGAGAGACACATGATATTTGCAGCCTCATAAAATGACTCACACTTTCATTTCTGTCTGTGACTCACTTCACTGCACTGAATTGAAGTAGCCCATCCAGCCCTAATAGTAATTTAGTCTTTATCTAATATCCTGTCTCCATCGTGCGGGAATGTGCAGAGAATGAACTTTTACAGCGACGACAATGCGTCTTACTGACTGAGTTTGGGAGTTTGAATGGCACACACGTCATACCACCAGAACATACTGGTGGTGTGTTGACACAGTGTTGTGTTGCACATAATGCTTAATGCTTGGATGTGGTCCAACTCTTAACCCACTTTAAGTAGTAGTGTAGCACGGAAACGGACTGAAATATCTCAACCGCTGTGGGTCGGATTGCTTTGAAACTTCATACAGATATTCGCGGTCCCCAGAGGATTAAACTCTGATAGCTTTGACGATTTCCCCCGACTTTTCATGGTCAGAGTTGTCATGTGTCCAGTGAAATACCTCAACATTTACTGACATTCATGTTCCCAGGCGATGTATCCAACCAGCTTTGGTACCATGAGGCTTGTATTTGTGGTTTTGAGCGAATTACACCAATAACCATTGGATGAATTGTACTAAAATTTGACATGTACTGTATAATGATGCCCCCTTCTCAGCTGTGTTAACTGTGGTGATCCTCCTGTGTGGTTTCGTCTAATCCTTTGGTTTACGAGCAAATAATAATCATATTCCCATCAGCTTCAGCTGTATTTTGTGTTTAGTGCTAATTAGCAAAAAAGGCAGAATGTAATAAGGATTAAACTTGCTAAGCATCAACATTAACATGCTGTTACTGTTTATCTCAAAGCACTATATGGACTCTACGGACTGATAGTTTTGCATCTCTTTTTGTATCCAAACTTGAAATCTGTGCAAAAAACAGAAAAAAAAGGTCAAATATTCCAACTCCTGTCGAAGTTGCCTGTTTTTGAGGAAATGTAACTTGTGCCACTGGCTTGTAAAACAGGAGATCATTCACAGAGGGCATGTGATGTTGTGTAATTGAGTGATGAAGAAAAATAACTACCTCATGTCATTTTACATTGCAGCCAGAAAAAAAACCTATTGCATCACTTTGCGTCCAGTAGAACAGCACTCGGTCATCTATAATCAATTATCAAATACCTCTTCTAACATACAGTACGAGACACAAAGGTCAGAACAGTGAGTAACAGAGTGTGAAGAAGCCACTTTTGTCTGTTCGGTTGCACGTAAATAATTGACTGTAGCACACTTTGCAGACATGACCCGGCTTCCTCCCCCTGCGCCTCCCTGGCAGACTCCCTCATCCCCCCTCACTGTTAATGAGCCCAATCTGCAGAAAGTGTTGAAACAAACAGCCTTGTTGACAAGACAAAGCTTTGCATTTAGCGCTCCACTCGCCAGAGGGGGGTTATCTCCAGTTCATTGGAGACCACGGCCACAAATGGAGTCAGTAAAAGACTCCCAAAAAAAAAAAAAAAAAAAAAAGCCAAACCAACCAAGACCAACCTCAAACCTCGGCGCTGTGCCCTGGATACAGGTTGTTTGGAAACAGATCCACAGCGGTTTTAACTGCAGCAGAGTTACCTCACAGTGGTCTAGTTGGCTGTGTTTTACAAAAAGCCACAGTCATGCCCTGATAGCTTCTGGTGGCTTCTGTTTATAGGGTCTTAGGACAAACTGTACTGTACAGTATATATTTTAATTTGAGCTGTTTTCCAAATCCAT
Organism: Trachurus trachurus; assembly: GCF_905171665.1. Lineage (NCBI taxonomy): Eukaryota > Metazoa > Chordata > Actinopteri > Carangiformes > Carangidae > Trachurus > Trachurus trachurus. The sequence continues at coordinate 9,009,150 of NC_139906.1, forward strand.
GTTGGTACTGTATAAATAATTCCCTGCAGGTCGTTATGTAACATCATCTCCTATAGATGGAGCATAGGTGGGCAGGAGGGAGGGCAGGATGAAGCCTGAATTTCTTGTCTTTGGTTGTTTTTGTACTTATTTTTTGAGGATAGATGCACTTTCTGTGGGAAAACAACATCAGTTTGATGAATGTAATGTTAGATAATTAAATGTAGAATTAGGCCTATTTTATTTTTATCAGAATTTTATCTTTGGTTATCTCGATTAATCAGCTGATTTTCATTAAAAATACATGATCGGTAGATTGGGATTAATGCTGCCAGTCACAGATGATCTTAAAACTGATAGCCTATTGTTATATAACGGATACTAACCTCTTCACACCAAAACAAAACAACATGTTGGCCATGTGAAACCATTACAAAGTGTATGAAACTGATATAACATACTCCATCTGCAGTGCATGCTCATAAATGACTGGTATCTATGCGAATCTTGGCACCGAGCATCGCTGCAGATCATCTTTACATATTAGCAGTGGTAATAGTGACAGGTTGTATCACTTCTCTGACACAGTGACAGCTTGTAAATACCTGCAAAATATCTGTTTAGCACTTGTATGTGACTCCCCCAAACCGTGAGCTGGAAGCAGCAGCTGTAGTCGAAGCAGAGGCAGCGGAGGTGTGATTGACAGCTGCAGTGACAGAACGGTAAACAATGTAGTACAACACAGCACTATATGTAAAATATTGGCTGTGCAAAACTCATCCCACAGTGGAAAACTCATAAAGCACACGCTGCAAAACCTAGACAGGACACACTGACACAATAAATCAGCAACTTGTAGAAACATAAGATAAGCAGCACTAAGCGCAGCTATATGCAATATTCCCCCCTGATGCTGTTTGACTAAACACACTGATTTAGAGCCTATGCATCTACTCTCCAGCTTGCTCCATTATGTCATAGCCCCCCATCCCCCACCCTCAACCCGCTCTCTCCTTTTTAATTCTCCCATGGCAACCATTAGCAAAGACATATGATGTTTACGACACATTACCAAGTGCCTTAAAAGTGCCTAATTGTGTGCTAACAAGTATTGTGACATGACTACAAACAAGCTGTGTGGCTTTTCTGGGGGCGTGTGTGGTTCCACTTTATATCCATTTGCTTGAATCATTTCTGCAGCACACTGAGCCCTCATTAGCAAAACTCAACTCTTCTACTGTTTTTACTCCTCGGCGGTGTCATGGTCTCTAATCCCAAAGGAAACACTGACGACGTAAGATGAAGAAGAGTTTGCATGTAGATCCACGTTGCCCACATCGGACTCCAAACACCTGCATGTAGGGATGTCACGATTACTTGTTTTCCCAATTAATCGTGGTATTAATCGTGGTAAATTAATTCATCGTAAAGATTCCGAAATACCGTTACTTTCCAAAAAATAAAGGTAAATGCACAGATACTGGTCCAACGTAACATTGAATTGGTAGGAATTTAAATGTTAGCATGTCATTTCTAATTAAAAAACTATTAAAATAAACGTAAACATTTGGTTTAGATGACAATTAATGACCTGAATATTTTAAACATTGCCCCTGGGGATTAATAATTGGTCATATATTAATAGATACTTGAGTAATGTTTATATTTTGACTATATTTGATTTTACACATTCATAGTGTGTGAAATTAAAGCAGATATCAGCTTCACGGCCGTTTCGGCTAATGCTGCGTTCAAGGCAGGCTTTTGAAACCGTAAGTTACAGCTTCAAGTCACAACTACGACTTGGTAGCGTTCCAGGTAACCCGTAGCTCGTGTTTTTACCATCCTGTTGTCTGTGAAAGTTCCCTATAACGGCCACTCGTAACTTCCGACCCGTGAACTCGTACCAGATCGAACTGGTATGACTTCACAGGAAGGAAAAACACAAAGTACGAGTTTCTTTGAACGCACCATGAGTTAGCAGCCCCCGCCCTTGTCAGGCATCAATTGGTCCTCGTGCTACGTCACCACATTCACGCGCATCCCTTGGCTGCACACACAGCCCTTCATGCCGTTCTCTCTCCTCATTGGATAACACTTGTATCCCACAAGGAAAATTTTCTCCTCGGGTTACAGCAGAGCAGAGTGACGGAGAGACTCGTGTTTAGGCTGAAATACTTCATGTAAGTGATTGCTGACGGAAAATAGGACTATTTAGGACTTATATTAACAAAAACATTCCACTGATATCTGCTTTAAGTAATGTATAATAATCGTGATAATCGTAACACCGTGATTATTTCTCTGACAATAATAATCGTACATCCCTACCTGCATGAAGAAACAAGCAGCACAGTGACCGACTCCTAACCTGGCAACCCCCCGAAACTCCTCCGTGTCCTATTTCTCCCAGACGTCACCCCCCCCCCCCCCCCCTCCTTTCGCCCCTTTTCTAGCCATTAAGGCTGGTAAATAGGGCCGTGACCCCGGCTAGCGAGCCCGTTAATGGGGGCGTCTGTGGGGGCGCAGCTCGGCCGGCTGCTCCCCTGAGCGCGGCGGTGGGCCTCTCTTCTCTTCCAGGGGCTCTTAAACGCAGAAGGGGCTGGGGGCCGGGAGCTCCATAGATGTCCATGCATCCTGCCGGTGATGGCTCTACCATAAACGGTGGTGAAGTGGGAATACGTTCCAGATGCTGTGGGGGAAACCAGCACACACACACACACACACACATGCGCACATACGTTGAACCATATAGGAGAAGGAAGCCTTATACACACACACACACACACACACACTAGCACATGCTGAAATCTCTACCAGTGTGGGCCCTGGGGAGATGAACGGTGAGCCTGCATGGAGACAAAAGTTCAAGGGTCAAAGACCACATGAGATTGTCCGGTCATTACTCATATACAGACAGCATTGTGTGTGTGTGTGTGTGTGTGTGTGTGTGTGTGTGTGTGTGTGTGGACAGAGGGAATGTAGGGCAGTTAAAAAGGGAAGGTGTATCCTTTTCACCGCCACACCCTGCCTGTTACAGACACTGAAGTGGGAAGAGAGTGGACTGATCCCCGGCAGCACTGATACCTCTGAAGCAGCTGCTGAGATGCTGCTGCTTGAGAGAGACAGAGAGAGAGGGAGAGAGAGGGAGTGAGAGACAGAGAGAGAGGGAGAGAGAGGGAGTGAGAGAGAGGGAGAGAGGGAGAGAGAGAGAGAGAGAGAGAGAGGGAGAGAGAGAGAGAGAGTCCGCAGACAGTTACGCAAGCAGGTGATTATGACATTTTCATAACAGGAAACTCACAGGAGCACAAACAGCACCAACCTGCCAGCAGTGGGTTTTTTTTTTAAATACATCTTGACATTTGCGTGCACTGATAGAGAGACCCTTATGTGATCCTCAAACCATGAGACCATGTTCTTGTCTTGACGGACGGACGGACGGACGGACGGATAAACAGGCCCACACATGCATTTCATACAGTCACTGTCTCACTCTTTCCCACACCGTGTCCTTCCCGTGCTGTTTTCCCATCCTGTGGTTTCTAACCATCACTATCTATAGATCTTACTATCACCACCACCATGTGTCTGTCCTCTCTGACCCGGACTGCCTCACCTTTTTTTTTATTTATACACGTGACCACAAGTTGCTTCTTTTATCTTCTTGTTAAAAACAAGAACATGTAAATTGGCACAAACAGAACTTAATGTCATAAAAAAACTTTAACAAGACTTTTAGTCTTCTCTGTTATTTTACCTTCATCACATTTCAGGGTCATAGATGTCCAAAAGTGATTATGTGTTTATAGTCCGGCTCATGCTTCTAAGCAAAGTCAATAAAGGTATTTCTCAAGAGTGTACAAAGAAAGTGAAGGCGCTTTGACAAACAAACAACACTATTTATCTAAGTTATGTAACACTTTCTTGATGTCTTGTGCATCACTTTACTGTTCATACATTTTTTTAGATAATTGACATTTTGGTATTTTTTTGATAAGTGTCTGTAACAATGCAAAATGATGCTGAATTGTTGGACAGATGTGAAGCGCAGCGATCACAAAAACACCTGTCGTGTCGTCTTTTTTTTTTTTTTTTTTACTACAAATTAGCGCATAAATGAAAGAACTCTGCAGTCTGTCGCTGCGTTTCCCAGTTGGAGGTCTGTAGAAGTCGCATCTCTGTCTCTGTGTCTCTTTGTTGTTGTTTATTGTCTTCGCTGTTTACTGCTCCTCTTCCTGAGGTTTCTTCCTTTCATGCTCCAATTCCAGCTTTTTTTTAACAGAAATTTTCCCCTCGTCCTAATCAAGGGTGAAACATTTTACAGGTAATAAAGCCCTCTGAGGCTAATTTGTGATTTGTGATTTTGGGGCTGTATAATACGACTCTTTACTTGCCGCTGCAAGACTGTAAAACACACTTGTACACTGTAACATGGCCGCAGGCTCCACTCGGTATCTGTGTGTATGTGTGTTTGTGTGTCTTTGAAGACAAGTGTAAATTGTGTATAACCCAGACACCGCAGTGTTGACCACAGCCTGTGATGCTGTCCAGACCACAGGCAGCTCGCAGACACCACTACTGTGTGTGTGTGTGTGTGTGTGTGTGTGTGTGTGTGTGTGTGTTCCAACAAGAGATGAAACACAGCTACAGTAGTAAGCCAGACACGAGACCCACTAATATTCCATTACGTAGTGCTCTTTTCCGCAACAAGGCTGCAGGCGGCTCGCAGTAACATCATACAGCCATGATTAAACATTTACTCTGTAGATTAGTCACCTCCAGGGAGACGGTGATTACATTTACTTTACATTTTAGGAATTTTGCTGACATTCTTTTCCACAGACACTTACAGTATAATGACTCCAACAATAAAATAAGATCTAATTTATACATTTACGCAGACGCGCAGCTGAAGAAGTCCTGATCCAGAACAGGAGGCCCAACACAAAGCAGAAAGTGTTGTATTCAGTGTATGTTCAGTATGAGTTTGAAGAAGAAAAAAAAACATAGCAATATATGAACTTGAATGATCACAGCAATGCCTAGAAATAACCACTAAGTCATGTACTGAAATGCAAGGGGTTATGGGTAAGAGGTTGGATTGGCAGATCCTTAATGCTTTAAATCAGGGGTTTAACGGGGGCCAAAACCGGCCCGGCAGAGGGTCTAATCTGGCCCTCATGAAGAATTTGTCAAGTGTGAAAATTTGGAATTGCACATATTTTTATCAAGGAATTTCAGGTTGTTCATAATATGTTTTGTCAAGTTTGTTAACTTAAACATGTTAATAATGTACTAAAACAAAGTAAAAGTGCTGTTTGTGGCCCCTGAATTGGCTCTGATTTCCTTGGTGCTTCTGCTCATGGTGGGTGGTGATAGAAATGGCGTGTGCAATTTTTAATTTTGAAGCACAAGGTAAAAACTCTTCACTTCTTGATCAGGGTTAACTTGGCAAACTTTTACTTTCTCACGCGTCTCGCTAATTCCCATGTTTCAGAGACTGAGCCGGTTTAATAAGCTTCAATTTCTGCATTTATTTAAAATTAGAAAAACAAACAGGAAAAACAACAACATTAACACCATCTTGCATCAGGCCGGTGCAAAGTAAAAACCTTCGCTGTACTAGCTCTGAAATTCATTAAGCACAATATCATGTGCTTAACTCTCACATGATACTGGTTAATGTGAATGTTGTTGTTGTCGCTGTAATTGGTTGAGTAAGGCAGTTTGAAAAAGAGCTTAAGTTATCCAGCTTTAATTATCTTACGGAAAGTTATTTAACGAATTTAAAATGTGGAGGGGGGTTGTACAGAGGTTACAACAACAGTCAGAGGCCAGCAACTGAAATCTGTCGAGCAGTGGATTAGCTCCATAGTCACTTTGAGGATGATGCTCTTGAGCAAGGCACTGGATGTTGAGCTGCAGCTGTGAGAATACAGGACAGACAGGAGTTTGACTATTGGTTTGTTTTGTCTAATCCCCTCCTTTTCTGTTTCTTTCTTGCTGTTTGTCCTCCATCTGGGTTCCCTGCTGCGCCGCGAGTAGGTGAGTACCTCAGTGACACACTCACATGCACACGCGCACACATAACAAAAACTACTATAAAAACTGTGATGCTTCATGTGAAAGACTATATAATTACTAGTGTATTTACAAAGTTGGATCTGTGTGTGTGTGTGTGTGTGTGTGTGTGTGTGTGTCTGTGTCTGTGTCTGTGTGTCTGGGAGTGCGGCCACCCTAATGGATGGAAAATCTCTTTACACACTCCAACGCAAGACCAAAGCGTCCTTTACTCACACTTGCATACACAAACACACACACACACAGCAAATCTGCACACGTGCACAGACACACATGCTGCATGGAAGTCGATCTTTTTTTCTTATGCACCCACACACACACACACTCGCGCGCGCACAAATGCAATCTCCTTTCTCTGCTCCGTCTCTTGCTTCTTTTGGCAAATCTCAAACAACCCCGTCATGGTCCAAGTCCTGCTATTAATAAAGTTATTTCAGCCAAAAGTGCTGCATATTAAAAACTCAGAGATGGTTTTGTTTTTCTCTCAGTCAGAGACTCTGGCACGGAGCTGGTGTTGTGGAAGATTAGCTTTCAAATTGCTGAACATAAAGAAAGTGCAAAGATGGTTTAGGATTGGCTAATGTATTACTGTACCTATAATACGCCTGGTCATGCAGTTAATGACTGATTTGCACAACTCTTTGTGATTCTTCAAGAAGATGATTAACCTGCATTTTGGACCAAAGCTCAAAAATCATGCATTTACCCCAAAGTCACCCCCGCTGAAATTCCCTAATTGAACACAATCCAATACGTCTATGTATCTTTCTTTCTTTTTTTTTTGCCTTTTTGCTGAGAAGTAAAACATGCTCGACAAAGTTTGTTCGCACAATTCCTCACAGACTTGTGTGTCTCATATTGTAACGATGCTGTATGAAAGTAGGTTTGACGTTAATGGCACCGAGCGGATGCTTAGGAGATGGAAAATCGATCGAAAAACTCTTAAGACTTCAGTATCACTGTAAAAAGCTTTCATGTCAATAGTCAGTGGTTAGATTGAATTCATGTGGTGTTGCCCTCCATTATACAGAAACACCGTGATACTGTATCACTTGTGAGACGATGCCATTTAGATCATTAGGGAGTGGAAGCAAACCAGCGTTGGTGTGTGATGACTGCACACACAGGTGATTATATGAGACCAGTGTACCTCACATTAGAACAATAAATGCACATTAGGCAATAGATAATCCCTTAGTACCCCATAAATGGTGCAAATGTTCACGTGCACAGTAAAAAGCAACAGTGTTCCTGCCACACAGGAGTCAGTGTTTGTGTCCTTTTCTTTGAGATGAAGGCACAGAGAAAAGCAGCTGCACTTGCTATCACAACAGAACGCTCAGGAAATAGCAAGCAGTCCTGGACACACACACACACACACACACACACACACACACACACACACACACACACACACACACACACACACACACACACACACACACACACACCACACACACACACACACACACACACACACAAACACTCTGCTGGCTGAAGTCTTGTCAATGTGCAACAGCTGGGCACAGCTTAAGTCACAGACGCAAGTGTAAAGGCATGTGGTCGCGAGGCTCTTCGGTGCTTCTGTGTGTTTATGTTTTGTGCCCATGTGTGCAGACCCCCAGCAGCACAGATGCTCTCGTGTTGCACATCGTACAGTGCATGGTCTGTTTGTTCTTTTGGAGAACTGTCAAGAAAGTCTAACATGTGTTTTCACGGAGCCATGTGGCTCCGAAGCTGCGACCACACGAGTCACGATCAGAGGCGGAGCAGAACAAACAGTTTGTTAAAGCAAATTGAAAATGTTGAGGTGTTGGTTGTGTGACAGTTGAGGGTCCTGTCACTATGCCTCCAATTGATCATGCGCCCTGGCTACTTGGCCAAGGGGATGTCCCTTTGGCCAAGTGGTTAGCACGCATGACTTTGCCTTCTTCACCTTGCCACATTCGCAATCGGACCAGCAACTGAGATCCTGAAACTGACTCACTGTTGAATGTCTGTCAGGAACAGAGAATTAGCATCAGTGTTACTTCAAGGACACACTTTAGTAAAGCGATGTTGCCTCACAGCAAGAAAGACCTGGGTTCAATTCCTGGTCCAGGGGCCTTTCTTTGTGTAGTCTGCATGGGTTCTCCCACATACCAAACACATTTACATTATATTACTGTGACCGATGTTGTTCCGTGGACGACGATGCTAATCATTTTGCCAAGAGGTCAAAGACCACTTGGCAAGTGTATTAGCACGTCTTTTTTATGGGTGAGTGAGTTTAACTTCAGAACTGCTAACCGCCACACGCAGTCACTTCTCCTTACTGGTACCTCGTGACTATGACTATAGACCCTTTCAGAGAGTATAAACAAAGACAGGTGTTACCAAGAATACTAATTAAGGCTCCATTCCATTTAGTGTACCAGAGCGTTTTCTAATGAGCCACACCTGTCTTTGTTTATACTCTCTGAAAGGGTCTATACTCGCAGACCTCCGTTACACTCACCCCCCTAAACTCACTGCACCCAGGGCATCCGGGTCACCTACACTGTGGGCGACAATGCTAATTGTTTTGCCAAGAGGTCAATGACCACTTGGCAAGTGTATTAGTGTAACGGAGGTCCGCGGTTGTGCCACAGTCACAAAGTACCAGTAAGGAGATGTGACAGGTTGTGGCGGTTGGTGGTACTGGAAGAAAACTCACTCACCCATAAAAGACGTGCTAACCAATTTGCCAAGCGGTTGCCAACCTCTTGGCGAAAAGGTTAGCATCGTCGCCTGCGGTGCGGGAGGCCGCGGGTTCGATCCTGGCCTATAGGCAAGTCCGAACCAACAGCATCGGTCACATTAGCACGTCTTTTTTATGGGTGAGTGAGTTTAACTTCAGTACCACTAACTGCCTCACGACGTCACTTCTCCTTACTGGTACCTCGTGACAGTGACTACTGTATACCTGCGGAGCCCCGTTACATTACATTTTCCTTGAGTCTAAACTGTGATCATTTTGATCAATCACAGTCTTGTGAAGGAGGAACTGCAGGCAGCTATAGAGAAGTGAAGGCTTTGACAACCATAAATGTGACTTTTTTTGAATACACAAGAATCATTTAGGCTACCAATATACTAACTATTTTTTCAGTTTTCCTGTGACTGCGACCTGTTGTAGTGTTGTGTTTCCTCTCCTACGCTCTCCTCATACATCACATATTCGACAGATGGTTCATCCACTCACCTGCCAAATTTTTTTTTTTTTTTGAAATCCTCTGCTGCCCTTTTCCAAACAGATGAAGCCTTCCCAGATGTTTCTGTGTCACAAACCATCTGGTGTGTCACATCCTGTGGTTAAAAATACCTTTTAAGTAGCTTTGCTTTTTTCTTGAGGCGTGTTTGTATTTGGTTATGATCAGTAACTGTAGAGGTCACATGAAGTCTCCCGCTTGATTGGTGATACTGCTCCAGGTCTGTTCAGGTTGTTCAGCAGGGCTTCGTGGCTGTTGCAGCTACAGGTGAGGGAGGGAAACCTGCAAGTCATGTTAAACCACATTAGCTAAAGGACTGGGGTCTGTCTTGATTTATAGACAAAAAATATTTCCATTTTTCTTTCTTGAATTTTTGTGGCTCAAGTGATTAAACCGATGGCGTTCGACCATTCATCAAACTATCAAAGGTGGTCTCTTTTCTTCTTCTCGTTTCCCACTGGTCTTGTTGTTTGTAATTGATATGAAACTGTACAAGGAAGTCCAGCCAAACTCTGTGTGACTCTTGTTGGGTTAGGGTAAGGGTAGGGTTAGGGTTTTCTGGACAATATCGTGTCTGTTTTCTTTAAATTGTTGGTGGCTGCAATACAGAGGGGGAAAAAAACAAAAAACGCTGGTATGGAGATCATTACAAATACATGAGAAGAATGAAAAGAAGAGAGAGGAATAAGGAAAATAAGAGTGGAAAGAAAAGGAGGACTGGAGAGGAAGCAATAGAAGATAGAAGCGAAAAAAGATAGATAGATGGAAAAAGTGTAAAAACACACAGACAGAAAGAAAGCGGCAAGGAATTGATGGAAAAAGACACATACTGAAGAGATTGCAGTGCGTGGCAGTTAGTGTTAATCAGGGCGGGGAAGAGCCTCTCAGGCTGCTGCTCTTGATGGGAATTGGCGTGTAATCAGCTGGAATAATGTTTGGGCTGCGACAGAGCTCTGTGGGACAGGGTGGGAGGTGGATGTGGGCATATGTGTGTATTTGTGTGGCAAGAGATTGTGGGGCTCGAGACCAGCAAAATCAAAACAGCACATTCAGCAGCTCCTCCAAAAAAAGAAAAAAAGAAAAAAAAGAAGAGAGGGTCTCATCAAGGCCTCACTGCTTCGTTTACACTTATGTTCTCCTACATTTACAGTCTAGCATTCGAAGTTTGCAGCCAGTGATGAGCCGAGCCTCAGAGCTGCAGCTTCATCCCTGGAAAAAAAAAGAAAAAAAGAAAAAAAAGAAGGTGATGCAAGATTTTTTTTTTATTAAAATAACAGCAGTCAAAAATATTGTCCCACCGCCGTCGTCGTTCCCCACAGTTTTCCAACAATTTCAACACCAAACAGTAATCCCAGGCTTCCTGACAGGAAATACCTGAGAGATTTTTTTTTGTTTGTTTTATTTGTCCCTATCCACAATGTCTCAGCAGTTATTGAGCACCGCCAGGCAAACTCCATATTTTATTTTATTTATTTGAAGAGAAAAGTAAAATTTACAAACCCTACTTATTTCAGTTCAGATATTTGGGCACCTTACAAATTCAGTACTGTGTCAAAGCTGCTGACTCAGCGCTGGGTGAACATGACACCGACACCTCCCGGTACTCAGTGAAGTTAACACAGCATCACATTATATGTTATTTAAGCAGCCAGCTATAAGACTCTTTCCACTCTTGATTTAGGAGTCTGCGCCCCCTCTCTTCCTGCAGATCACTTATGCTCTGGGATCCGAAACGCAGCATATTTTAGATTTACCCACAGTTTCCCAGTGAGGTTAAAGTCAGGGGACTGTGGGGGCAGCTGCTCTGAAAGCTTTTTTTGTTTCTGTTTTTTAGCATGTGCTTTTCAAATGGACGCATTTATATTTCTGTTTTGTTCACAAAACCAAGCAGAAAAGACATAAGTGAACTGCAAAACCAATTTGCAAACCCCACAAACAAATTAATCTTATCAATATTGGCCTTTTGTGCATCCACTTACAGAGGGAAAAAAGTAAAGAGGCAGCAATAATCTCAAAGTATACGAGCAGAAATCCTTGCTCTATTCTACATTAGCACATACAGTTCAGTCAATTTCCATCTCCACATGAAGCTTTGCTGTTATATTTTCTATTGTGGGCACTTTGATTAGTCTACCTTGATGCACAGTGGGTGGAAGTGGTTTGAGCCATGATTAAATAATCATCTTCCTGGCCACCACTGAGAGGATGGTCAGAGAGAATAACTTTGTTTTATCTCTTACTCTGTCCAGTAATGCTGTGGGTTTAAATTTGTTAAAGGGAAACTTCGGTTTTTTTCAACCTGGGCCCTGTTTTCATATGTTTTTCCCTACACGTGAGTGATGGATAATACAATTATTGAGGTCGCTCCAGTATTGAGGCAGCCTGCAGCCCAGCTAACGCTCTTCAACCGGGCAAGTGGCTCCCGTCAAAGTTCGCCCTATAAACGTGCATTTTTTTTCACACTGACAGGCTCAGATAGTTACAATGAATGTCCGACAACACACTAGAAAGGAGAAATGAACGTATGTCTCTACCTTTAGCTGGAGGTCGCTGTTTGTTATCGGTGTCCAAATCTCACCATGCTAGAAATCCCTTTCATCCACGTCGTCCATCGGGCAAAAATTCAGCCATGACTTTAAAAAAAAAACAACCTTTTATTTAAAACTAAAGTAACAGTGTTCGGTAATCCGACAGAAAATCACTCTGGTCGTCTCTTTTCACCTCAGTCAGGTAACAGTATACCCCACCGGTGTTTTGCCGCGAGTTATCACAAGATTTCAGAACGAGATTTCTGGCGTGGTGAGATTTGGACACCGATAACAAACAGCGACCTCCAGCTAAAGGTAGAGACATACGTTCATTTCTCTGTCGGACACTCTATCTGAGCCTGTCAGTGTGAAAAAAATGCACGTTTATAGGGCGAACTTCGACGGGAGCCACTTGCCCGGTTGAAGAGCGTTAGCTGGGCTGCAGGCTGCCTGCCCGGCTCAGTACTGGAGCCACCTCAATAATTGTACGTATTATCCATCTAACCCTAACCCTAACCTCACATATACAGAAAAACATATGAAAACAGGGCCCAGGTTGAAAGAAAACGAAGTTTCCCTTTAAGTGGATGTTGTTGACCTGCTGTAGAGGCCTCTCTTCATTCTCACCTTCTTGACTGACTTCAGGACATTTAAACACTTATATTTAGTGGGCTCTGTTCTTCCCTCTGTCTTTGAGTAGTTACACCCTTCTATGCTCCTTCCTTGTTCTCAAATCAAATGCTCCTTTTCCTTTTCAAACACACCTCAGCTCCATTTGGGCTTCATCTGTCCGTGTGCTGCTTTACTGTCATCAGTTATCTCGACTTTCGACTCAATAATCAGTGGCCTTAGAGGAGCTTTGTGCTGGTTTGAGAGTTACGACGAGGTTTGAAGAGTCGGATCATTCATCAAGCTCTTGGAAGGCAGGTCAAGGATTGTCAGCTGATGGCCATTCAAGTCCTAACGAGCCAATTAAGGCCTAATGAGTTAATGAAGCTCTGAGTGTTTTAGGAGGAGAGCGAGCGCCAGACGTTTTTACATGCAACAATTACCGTTTGATTTTTTTTATCTTCTTTTTTTCTTTAAGTTGACAATATAAAAAGTAACAATAAAATCATTATATAACACAAAGAAATGACGTAAAGTTTTTGATGGTAAAGAATATAGACTTTTAAGCCTGCTTCAAAAGGCTGCAGAGCTTAGTCACACCTTTGATACTTTGGTAATCCTGTGGTATTAGCTCTCTCTTCTTCACTGCTTACGTCTGTGCCTTCACGTCTTGTTTGTAAGTTTGTGTGTGAACTTTTGAAAAGCTTTAAAGGCCGGGGCGACAGTTAGATTTCCCAAGACAGAAAAAGAAAGAGTCAGGACCTTTTACTCTGAAAAAAAAAAAAACACGCTAGTTTTGTAGCTGCAGTGCATTCTGGTCCACCAAGGCCACTGTTGGTGTTGAAATAGTGTTCTCCATCTGATCTGTGATGGATGACTTTTAAACTTTGGTGCAAATGGCAGCGACGAACAGTCAAACAGCCTCTCACGTCTTTGGTTTTTAAAGGGCCTGGCACCAGAACCTGACATTTACTGCAACGTTGATGTTTTTAATGGAACTTTTTCTGCTGTCAAATCCCATTGTAGCTGTTGAGATATATTTCAGCCTGACAGTAAGTTGTGTATGATTGGCCATACATCGGTAAAGGAATATGAGAATGTTAAACAGATTAATCATATTAAGTAATTATATCAAAACAATACCAAAGGAGGATGAAGCTGCAGGACTGTGTGTGCGGCTTCTTCCTCCTGCTGCACAGGGAGCCGGGGTAGAAACAGATGCAGGGGTGTTAGGCAGCGGGTGCACATGCGTTACACATATGCAAAAAAAAAAACCCAGACACGTGCACATCTCATTAATACACAGGCTCAATCATAAACAAGTATGTTACACACATTATACACAAACAGACGAAAACATTAGATTGCCCACAATTTCCCCCGCCAATCAGACATCAAACGGCAGTCTGAGGGTTCCCAGCCAGCGCTTTTGATCTGGTTTAAATGGGTGTCATTGGGGCACACGTTTCTCCCATCTCCCTCCATCAGCAAAACAGCCATTTGTCCCTATCGCTGATTATCCATCTTATCTGGAGGCCATCAGTTTGGCTGATTAGGACATTCCCAGAATTCCATCTTTTTCCTCGCTGTTGGAATGTCTGCATTTCTGCTGCTTGTTAAGATGTTGGCTCCGAGCGCACGCTGCACACTGTTCCCAGTAATACTTTTGTTTTCCATTTAATAGATTTCTTTTTCTCTCTCTATTCGATCCTATTGGAATTATAATCACAGTGTCACAATGTATTCGGCACTTCCTCGTAGTTCTATAATGGTTATACACTCAACGAAATTGCCACCAACATGAGAAAATGTTGTAGAGATACAGAATATTTAGTGTTTTGATGTTTTTATTTTTGAATTTTTGTGTCTATAAGAGGAACTATGCAAGATTTTTTACCTTAATTAAACAGCGTTGGAGTAATTGCGATGGTTAAATGACTTGTTACGAGGGAGAATGGAGGCTCTCTGCCCTCCACCGAGCGTCTCTTGGCTCAGCGCCTCCGACCCCGTGTCCCGGCTCTCGTCTCGGCGGCATCATGACACAAACATGTCACGTAATACGTAATCTCTTGTTTATGACAGATACGACACACGTAGTAACACATATGAGATATAACAGCTGCATGATTTGCCCTTTTGCCGGCTAAATTGAAAACAAATGCACATGGAGTGAGGAGGGTTAGCAAAACAACAAAAAAGTTACCAGACTTGCATAGTTCCCCACTTAACCACTGATTTTACTGGCCACTTAAAGCTTGATAAATCTCGGTCTCTAGGAAATATTTGCACATCTCAAGCATGATATAGCCTACCATAATATGACAGAAAAACGACAAGGTGTGGGCAGAATGGAACAGGTGAGTGAGTGGGCTAATGCTAACAAGGTCATGTTTGATCACGTAAGCTTCTGTGAAATCTCGTGTCGAGGAAATCGTCGCTGTTGAATCATTACCACACAAACTACAGGTGTGTGTTCTCATCTATTTCGGAGGTTTGTCATGTAAAAAACCGGTTGAGACCATCTTTTATGTCCATGATCGCCCACATTTAAAAAAATTGTTTGATATTTGAAATCTTGTCTCGTGTGTAGCCGGCGTTATGTGACCTTATGCGTGCACAAACTTTGTGCACGTACTTTTCTTTAAATCTCTGTGTTGTTACAGTGAGAGTCCAGCTCAGTGGAGAAAACCAGCTGTATTTCACCCCGCAGCGCTAACAGTAATGATCCTGTCCAGAGCAGAGTCGTGCCGTCAGCACAACCTGCCAGCCTGTATTTCACTGCCCAGCCAATAACAACATAGATATATGGAGTCCAAAGAGAGTCCAGTGTGCACAGTCAGGAAACGGGGGCGCTATATTTCCTTTTAGTTACACATCATTCCTCTTTTGTCTGCCACTCAGGCCACTAATGGTCAACAAGGTGGTGTTTCCTCTTGAGTTCAATCAGAAACAAACCAATAGCAAATATTATTCTCTTTTAATATTATTAAAGTTAGAAATAGAGTCAAAATCCATTGAAGTTACACTGGTATTGTTTTTTTCTAAATTAAATTGTTAGTTTCACTTTGAATCCAGGAAGAAATGTTTTGTGATAATCATAATAATTAAGTCCAAATAGAAACTCACACACAGAGGGAGTTGCAGTCTATAATTTGCATGTGATCTTTTGATTATTTGCGATAAGAGGTGGAAATTTAAACTTTTGTTTTCTCTGGATTTTCCTTCCACACAGGAAATCTGCTTTTACAAAAACAATTATTTCAGATTTGACAATAATGAAACAAGACACTGCATCACGACTTGTGCACATCAGCGTTTCACTGACACATTGACAGCGAACACTGTGATTTCTCCGTCCTTACGAAAGATTTTCAGATGTTTTTTTTTTGTTTTTGTAAAGAAAGAAAGTAATCATACAAAACATTCACACATTCTTTTCAGCTTTTACTTGTTCTCTTTTAGTTTGGCTGTGTTGCATTCACATTTCATGAAAGGGTAGGAGCGTATATTTACGCCTTTAGCACCGTACCAAATAACTATAAAACACTGAGCTGCGTCTTCAGCTTGCTGCTGCTGCTTTTTCATCTGAATTGCATCAGATAATGTCTGTATGAATCCAGGATGAAGGGCGGATCAGTGCAGAACGCCGGATTTCCTCCATCATAGAAGAGTGTTGATTTAATCTTGCGCGTCTTTCGCCCAAATGTGAAAAATAAACCTTTTTTAAAATCGTGTTATTATGAATCTGACCGTAAAGGTGTTTATTTTGAACCGGTCCTAGAGATCTGGTGCTACACATGACGTCAAACTGTGTGTTCACTTTCCTCCCAAAGGGGGGGGAGGAAGGTAATTGCGAAGTGTGTGTGTGTGTGGGTTTTTTTTCTGTCTCTCTCAAACACACTCAGCCTTCTTGGTGTCTTTGCTTTTGGTTTGAAAAAAGAGAGAGAAAGAGGAGAAACAATAACAGGAGGTATAGCTGATTTCTTATTTTTGCCTGCAGGCTGACTGTGTCCCATTTCCAGCAGACTGGAAATGGGGAAAATCTCTTTCTTCCTCTCTCTCTCTCTTTCTCTTTTTTTTGCCGTCTGACTTTAATTCCTTTTCTAGGTCTTCTTCCTTTTTCATCCTCTCCTCTCCTCTCCTCCTGCTCCTGCTGTCTTCTCTCCGGGCTTGTTTTGAACCTATCATACCTTTGTGCCTCCACTGTGATTCATCGCTCAGAAGTTATCTATCTGTCCAATTTCCAACACATTTTGTGATTTGCATGGGAAAAAATGCACCTCAATATTATCATTTATGTAAATGTTCGCTTATTATTTGCACTTGATTTTGAAAACACTCGCACGCTGTTTGTGAAATCAAAAAACGGCACAAACAGGATGAAGTCGTAATTTCTACACTGACAGAACTCATGCAGTTGAATATCATCCGCCTATTATTTCACTGGACTTTTGACTCTCGGGTGAGAAATCGTTCAGTCCTCCCGAGAGTTTCTAATTACAACCAAATGAAATGAAAAACCTCCCGATACCGCTTGGCTCGGAGAGATCTTCTCGAGCACATGATGTGTTTTGTGTCACCGGCAGCAGCAGCAGCAGCAGCAGCCGCAGCAGGTAATTGGGAATGAATTGTTCTCAAACTTCATTAGTGGGAAATTAGAGGGGGGAGACGTCACCGTACGTGTCACGCTGATCAAGTGAAGTCTCCAGCAAAAACAGCACAGTAATGAGAACAGAGCGCCGGAGATGGAGACATTTAGAAAAAGCCAAGATCGTTCTCTATCTGCAGTCCGCCTTTTGATTCATGCACGTTTCTTCTCATCAACCTTCAAAGACGTTTTTTTCTTTTTCTTTTTTTTGTCGTGTGTACGTATGTGTGCAGGCTGACGTTGATTTACGTCCTCGCAGCGTCACTCAGACCTTTTCACACGGACACCTGATCATCCCTAAGCGATCGCTCCCCTCTGACCTTCACACGTCCACATCCTGCACATCTGAGGAAAGGAAACAGCAGCGAGACACAAAATCAAAAAGAAGATTTAACCCTTTAAACTGCTGCTTTTTTTCCCCTCTTCTTCCTCCCTCTCCCTATAATGAATTAAACAGTCAAGAGGGCAGGTGGCAGCAGCACAGATGGAGCTGTGTGGGCCGATACACGCTTTGACGTACTTGGTAGCTGCTTGGACTGGGTTTACAATAACAACTTATATGAATATTCATGCAGACACACGTACACACGCGCGCGCTCGACACTCAAAAATCCAATAAGCGGCACGTATATGTAGTATAAACTCGCACACTTACACTCCCAAGCTGCGCTGAGTCAGCCTCTCTCCAGTCGAGCTGCCCTGTCTCCGTGCTAAGGGAACCAGTCGGCCATCTGTTTGTCTAATGAGCTGACTCCACTCCACCAAAGCAATTCAACAGCACAGCTTGACCCCTCCAACTCCCTCATCCACGCTGCCACAGTATGTTTTAGCCTCTCATCTTCTCCTGCTCCGCTCAGCACACAACAGCAGCAGCAGCGGCAACGGCAGTGCTTCGGCTTTGTTTCTTTCTTTTTTTTCCCCTTGTTGTTTTGTTTACTTGATGTTTGATGTTTGTTTCGTTTCCTCATTATGTGCAGGGAGCTTTTTTATGTCAGGCTGTCCAATTACCCCATGCAGCTTTCTCTATTAGTTTATGTGAGCTATGCTACACACATCTCCACAAATTATTGACAGGAGCTCAGTGTTTTTCAAAATGTAAATAAACACAGAATAGGAGATAAAAGAGCTCCAGTATTAATGAAATCGCTTAATATATGAACCAATTAAGATTTAAACCACCGTGTAGCCTGGAGAGCTGGAGATTTAAGCTCTATTTCATAGCTCCCATCCAGCCGTCATCTTCATCCACTTACCCAGGGTCAGGTCTCAGTGGTAGCGGGCTGAGCAGGAGGATCCAGACATCGCTCTCCTCTGCGATATTTTCTAGACCCTCCTGAGGGGGATTCCAAGGCGTTCCCACCAGCCCAGGAGGGAAATTCAATCCCTCTTGTGAGATCTGGGTCTGCCCCGGGGGTCTTCTCCCAGTTTGACATGCCTGGAAGACCTCCGAGGGGAGGACCCCCGCAGGCATCCTTATCAGATGCCCCGACCACCTCAACGGGCTCCATTGAGCCAGTTGAGAAGGACTCTTATTGACTCTGCACTCCCTCCGGATGTTCGACTTCCTCACCCCATCTCTGAGGCAGAGCCAGGCCGCCCTGCAGAGGAAGCCTGTGTCAGATATATATTATTGGTGAGGTTAAAGGAGACATATTATGCCCCTTTTCCACAAATTAAAAAAGTTCCCAGGTGTCTTAAAGACATATCTGTGACATGCTGTGGTCAAAATACCCCAAGGATCAAACATCACAGCTCTTTTTATCCGCTCAAAATAACGCTCTTCAGAACGGCTGTTTTCGGTGCCTGTCCCTTTAAATGCAAATGAGCCACCACTCACCCCGCCCCTTCTATCAGTACCTGTACTCACAGGTAGAGAGTTAAAGAGTCTTCAAAAAGTGATATTTCCATAATAATTCCCCTTTTAAGGATAAAATTCCACTGGTACATCAAGATCTCTTCACTACAGTATGTGGACATTACCGCTGATGACACTGCGTCCCATCTGTCAATCTCCTGCTCCATCTTCACGTATTTCATAGCTTGTCGCTTTGAGCTTAAACCACATCTAAAATGGCACTCATATTCACATCTTGACAAATCTCTCTTTTCACTCAACTTTCTGCAGTCGTTCATTATTAATTTTTTAATATACAACCTGACAAATATCAAATGTTTCGGTCCTGAAATGCAGGTCTGCAGTGAGCCCTGCTAGAGTACTTTACTTGAACAGCTTGTACTAACTCATGAGACGAAATGGTGCTTTCAGATGCTCAAGGGCAAAAATCTAACATGCGCTCAATTTAAAGAAACAGACGTTTTATTTGCTTTGATTGATTTGAGGAGGCTGCACACAAAATGAACCAAACTAAGCGCTCCCAAATTCAAATATTAAACTGTTTATTTATTCTCAGGTGTTTGCAAATTACAGGGAAACTCTCCTTTTGAAAACTAAGGGAGTAAACATGCTGCTTCACTAAATACCTCTGTGTGCCAACGTACGACAAGCCATATTTTGGTCTTGGCTTAACCGGGCTCAGTTAAGCTTCACACAGGCCATTGTGTTCATTCATTTAGAGCTGTCTTTGGGTCGTACCGGCCCGGTCTGAGTAATGAGCCTTCATGCACGGGCTGCAGGCTCATAGTTAAGTGGCATTAATCAAGTCTGACCACAAAGCCCAGTGGATTTCCTAAGACACAAAAGGTGTAAAGCCCTCTGTCATAAAGTGAACAATAATAAAAATAGCCAGCTAAGTGGAAAATGGCAGTGTTTAGACCACAGCAAGAAGGAGGAGGAGGAGGAAGGTGTATCTGCTTCGTGTATACAGCCAGCAAGGAGTTTATTGTAGAATAGATAACTTCAGGTCTTTAATTGTGCAGCGACTCCAGAGATGTGCGTCTAATTCCCTTGGCTCGGAGGTTTGACTTGGATAAGGCCGTGTTTATGTGTGCTCTCATTTCTCAGAAATTAAATGATAAAACGTGATTGATACGGAGTTCGAGGAAAAAAGAGAGACACAGAAGCCGAGGCTCGTCCACCAACGTCCTCGTCCTCGTCTCCGCTCTGTCAGCACGTGTTTAGCGCAGTGGCCGTCTTGAATCTGATGGTTTTAACTTGGTTTCCTTCAAGATTAACTGTTCAATAAAAATAAGCAAGTTGAAATACAGTTCTCTCTCTCTCTCCTCAGCAAACTATCATTCACCATCTCTCTCTCGCTCCTCCTGCCTGTCTCTCTTGACATCTGCTGCACAGCACTCTGAACAGGAGTCTTGGAGTAGAGTATTAGTGCTGAGATGGGTGCTGATAGGAATCTGATGTATGCTGTGTGGGTGTGTGTAAGTGTGTGTGTGTGTGCGTGTCTGCTGTACGCTGGTGTTTTTATGAACCCTGTTAGCTGTTGGCTCTCCTCAACAGTATGTCAGTCTGTGTCTAGTTAGCGAGCACACACACACACACACAGATACAGACAAACTAAAAGCTTTCCGACTCTTCTTGCGCCCGGCCGTCACCCATCCTCTGTGCATCCCACATCATGGAAAGTTGGCTCGTGTCCGACTCTTTCTTTCTTCTCTGTACCCCTCTCTCTCCCAAACTTTACTATCTGTCTCTCTGTCTCTCTCTCTGTGATCACACAGCTCCTAGATGTGGGATAAGAAAACAAACTGACTCCCGCTCAGACGTGCAGCTCTTCAGGCAGCTCTTGATGATGTGAGCTCGAGTCCCCGGCTTCCAATTTGTGATCCGTTCTGATTCTGCCGAGGTTGCAATATTAAAACACTTTCTTTTTTATATATATTTTTATTGAAATGTTGAAAACCAAAACTCATACAGAAAACATAAAGCTGGTGTCTGTATTGCACCTTTCCTTCCCTCTCAAAGCCACCTCTCCATCCCTTTTACCAAAAAATATGATGACTCTTTAATATGATTCTTTCCCTACATTGGCATATTTAATATAAAATGTATTTTCATTGATTAATTCGTCAGCTAAATATTTGAGTTACATCATATTCAGCCCTGGACAGTGTCAATCAGAACATCTGCTCGTATTGTTTTCTATATAAACTCAGGATGTGACACTGTCCTTCAAACCTTCTTTATCTGGCTTAATCTGAAAAATAAACATCAAAACAGAGAAGGAAACACGAAAAGAAGTGTAGTGTTTTTGTTATATTTACGTTGCTACAACTGAATGTGAGTCTTGAATTGACTAGAAATGGAGCAGTGCACCGGTGTCAAGGTAAAAACACGTATATCATCAACAGGTCAGAATAATGAATAGAGCCTTAACCCTTCAGATCGAGCGCTTGCATTAGAAAAGAGCCACCTTTTGTGAAGCTTTCTCAGCCGACACAACTCCTCGAACCTTCTGAGGTGAATTCAGGAGCGACAATGACGACGGTTCAGCTTTTGCTTTTGATGGAGAAGTGTGCAGAGAAGAAAAAAAGAAAAGAAAAGAAAAAAAACACAGAGCCTGTGCAGCGCCGTGTCCTTGGCCCGGCTCTGTTTGGTCAAGTAGTTGCTTAGAAATAAAACCGTATGTTTTATCGCTGCCATCATCAGGTAAGATACTGCACTCGACTGGATAAACAAAGGGATTAACTAATAGACTGTTGGCAAGAAGTCGCGCTGGCTTCATCCCTGCTTCTCACTCCTTCCCACCCTCTCTCTCTCTCTCTCTCTCTCTCATCCTGCCTTTCTCTCCTCTCTGCCTTGGTGTTATCTATCTACCAGTGTCGTGTGTGCTTTCATTCAGCCCGCTTTGAGTTTAAAAAGACAACAAACACACCGCTGTAGAAGAAAAGGAATTGATGACAATAAAAACATGATCAATACGTTGACCACTAACTCAATGGCTCAAAGAGAGATAGATAGATAGAGAGTGTGACTGTGCTGTGTCTACTCTCTGTTTGTCATCTCTTCTTTAATCTGCCTCTCCGTCTTTATCTCTCCTGTTTTTATTTCTGATCTGCACATCTTTTCCTAGAAGGAGAAACGTTATTAATAGCTGAGCTCAGACTTTATCTTCCCGTCGCAGCCTCTTCTACCCCGGCTGCTTTCATCCAGGAGAACCTGCTGAACTCCTCTTCACTCATTTTGATTTACACGATTCAGCGTTTTTTTTTCTTCTTGTTGTTTGCGACCGTCCCGCGCTCTTCGTCTTCTGTGCGCACGACCCTCCTGCAATATCTTCAGTCGCATCTTCGGTTGTTTCCTTCTTGTTTTGTTACCTTGACATTAGGAGACATTTACTCATGCACTTCTCCAGAGCGAGCGAGCGACCGGCCGGCCTCTCTGGCTCCCTCAGTTTCTCTTTTTCTCTTTCAATCTCTCGCTGTCTGTTTCCGTTCCCTCCCTCCGTCTTGATTGAAAGGGTATGCATGGTTGGCACAGAAAGAAAGAAGGAAATAGATAATGATACCAGACCGTATTGTGTGGAAAACGCTGACCTCTCACGTACCCAATCCGTCACACACTCTCTCACACACACACACACTCACACACACTTTCAGATGCTTATTTCATATAAACAGTGTTCCTCCCTTTTTCTTTCATAAACACACCTCATAATTCATACTTACATGTGCATGCTACATGTTTTCATAATAACACACACAAATACAGTAAACAACCGTGATGATACAGAAGATTTACAGTCACACTCACGTTCAGCTCTGAATCTGTTGTTTTAAATCTTACATTTAAACGTGTCTTTTGATTTATTATCCACATGAAAAAGCTAAAATCAGTCAAATATTCCTCTGTGCAGTGGGTATTTATTAACTAAGACATTTATCATTCATAAAATCTGATTTCTTTCTGCAAATTTTTAATGAAAACCCGATTTTAAATTATTTTTTTTACAGTGTAACAAACTACTTTTTGAGTACAGTACTGTATATGATCTTTTTTAGAAAAAAATATGAAGTAAACTATGACTCACAGTAACTTCCTGGTGTCTGTAACTTCACTGGAGCATCTCCAGAAAAGGGAAAAAAGTATATATCACCCACACATAAGTGTCACATACTCGACTGTAAACTATAGCAACACAAACTCTGACACCCAGGTGACATTTGTGGACATCATTAAACATGGGATTGTGCAACTGTGTCTCAGATAGTGTCAGTTGAGAAGAACTGTTACGTATTTCTTACACAGAGACGTTGATGAATAAAAGTTAGTTAAAGCAGGTGCAGTAGTTTGGTTTGGTTGGAGACGAGCGTCGGGTCGAGGTTCACGAAGGAAAATCATTAAACAATCCAGTGAATTGTAAAGTCGTTTGTCAGTTTGCTGCACAATCACTGTTACTAGTTACTAGCTGGACTTGTCTCCTCCGTCTCGTTTGCATTTGAACACATGATGCTGATAATAAACCCGCCTTGTGAGTCCAGGCTGCAAATGTCAAATCTCCTAGCAGGACCTGATCTGATTATACACACACACACAGTCACACACACAAGCACACACACATACAGTACACCTCCTCTCCTCTGCTACAGGAGCAGTGCAGGTTTTTGGCTGTATATGCTTTTGTCTGCAACTCCACTGGTCATTCATCAGCATCAAGTCTGAGGCAGTTTGTGTCGGCCATATGCACCGAAGCAGACTCTCTCTCTCTCTCTCTGTCTCTCTCTCTGTTTCTCTCCTTCCCTCTTTCTCACCTGGACCTTGTCCAGAGTCCACGGAGGACGTTAGGCATCATTTCACCAGACGTTTGGTCTGACAGTGTGACGTCAGTGAGGGGCAGCAGCACTCAGATGAAACATTTAACTAAAAGAATTAACTGGTATTCAGAGCGCAGCATCCGAAGCAAATATCCTGAATAGATCCGGTATATACTGTACAATAAACCATACATATCACATTACTGCTGCTCATTTTCTAAAAACCTTTCATGCACTCAGTGACTTTTAAACTAATGTAGCTATAGCTAATGGAAGAGTTTAGTATTTGAAAAGTCAGTTAATCTGCAGATTATTTCATTTTTTTCTGGGAGAGCTGAATGATGGAGAGCAGAAATTTCCCACCATCCAAGGTGACATCTTTATTTTATGAGACCAACAGTCTGAAATGCAGGGATATTTAATTTCACTGTCGAGAGCAACAAAGAAAAGCATTAAATCTTCAAAGTGGAGCAGATGTTTCTGTAAAAAGAACTAAAAATATGAAGGTTTCTTTTCAGTAACTGGCTCTCAGCTCTGCTCTGGAAGATGATTTTCATACTGTAGTGTCGTGTTATGTGAGTTTAAATTAACACTTACTCTTTAATCAAATCATCTACTTTATATATACGTATATATCTCTACTGGACGACCTTTCCTCAGATCCATAAACCCAACACACCTGTCACCACTGATACCTCAGAGATACCTCACAGGTTGATATCGGCAATTCATCTCTGTGAGTGACTGATCAAGTGGCTAATTCAGGGATCAATGCAGGAGACTTATTGATTGCCCATCATCTTGCACCCATCATTCAATATCCGCTTCTCATTCATCACGTCGCCTGCGCCTGCAGCCATCGAACAGTTTCGTCATCAATTGACAGACAGGACACACACACACACACACACTTGAGCCTGGGTGCATGAAGTCATAACATGTTGAATGCATCTGCCAGTGATTTAATAAGTACAAATATACAAGTCCAATCATCGAAAAGTGTCGCATTTTTCCTCCAGCTGTGTGAACAAATACCAGAACAACTGATGCTCAAAAACAATAATCATCTGAGGGCAGATGTTGCGTTTCCAGTCTCTGTCAATGAATGAAAGGTTCAGGGTCCGTCCCTCCTCCTCTGGCAGGTGACGTTTGTCTCACTCAGAGGGGGAAATGCCTCTTAGATTTTGTTTATGATGTAGTTTGAATGCAAATTGCAGAAGCAACTCAATTTCTGCTGCTGGGCCGACGTCTGCAGAGACTGTAATCAAGGTCTCTGCTCTGTTGTTGTCATTGAGGCGTACAGTATTCACTTTGCTTTGCTGTTATTTATTACCTCGAGGTCTGTGAACAGAGAGAGTACAAACAGAAACATGAGGATTTTTCTGCCTCTGTGCCGAGAGCAAGAGCGACAGCCGGAGGCGTTAATGTTGTTGGGTTGTCTGTCCGTCCATCCGTCCATCCGTCCGTCCGTCCTATTTTCATGAATATCTCAGGTATCCTTGTTCAGATTTCGCACAAATGTTCATTCACAAACTGAGGTGAAGGGGTCAAAGTAACCATGAGCTTAGCGGCGTCCCATTATTCTGAATGCAGCGTATGAACAATGCTTTCTTTCATTACATCTCTACGGTGGCCTTGAGAGCTTGAGTAGAAAGTAGTAAAAAGACTATGATTAACCTGGTTGAGACCTGTTCAATGCCCAATTGTGAAATCTGAATCTTTTGAAGGTTTTTTTTAATTTTTATTTGATAATGAAAGAGAGAGAGAGAGGGAGAGTATGCAGCCACGTGTTGAACTTCATTCAAATGTCTAATAGAATAAAATGATTTAAAACAATTTCAATGGATCATCCCCAACATGTGATGACATTTTATATCCAAAGGGTCAAAGGTGCGCTTCACATTGACATCATAATGTTCTGCAAAAACATTTTGATTTGATAAATTCAAAGACTTTTTGACTTTGAGGGAATTAAATAAGTCTTATTTGACTTATTTGGATAGATAAGACAGATAAAAATCTTTCCTATGTGTGATTTATGTTTAATTTCACAGCTTGTACATATTGTACACCCACAGAGCCTGAGTTGTTTCACTTTGTTGAGTGACATTCAACTGAACTTTTTTATTTTATTACCTTATCCTTGTGGGGTGAAATGAAAAGTTGTGAAATTACAGTTTGCTGCCAGATTTTCTTTTATAAATCAATTCTGAGTGTCAGGACCTGCAGTATTTAATCTGTTATTATCCTTAAAACACCATGTTCAGCTTTCAGAAAGAGAGAGAGAGGGGCTCAGGTGGCATCTACAAAATTGTGTGGTTTTTTTGTTCAGTTTCTCAAAAATGACATTTTCAATGTAATTTTTTTTTTCTTTAGAGAATAATTCCAGCTCCTCTCTGTTTGCTCTCCAGTCAGCGCTACATAGAAAACTCTTACATGTACATGTTATTTATACAGACAGTGGATCAAATTTACCTGCACACAGATGCAGTTTGTACATTACTATACTTAACTGCAACATCCATGTTTTTTCTCACCTGTACAGTACTTGCCGTAATGTTTGTAACCACACAGTCAGCACAGCGGTCATTACATTGTTAACGACATGCACTTTCAGACAGTATATACTATATATTATATGAAAGTAGAAAGAAACGCTGCAGCCTGATTTGAAACCACTCTATAAGGTTAGCAGTTGCTCGCTCTTAATGTTTCTTTGTGGCACTGCTCAAGGATTCAACTGCGAGCGCATTGTTCTGTTGTTTCTGCTCGTGTCTCATCAACAGATTGGAACAGCGGTAATTAAATCTGAAAGCAGACAAAGAGCGTTAGAGAAGACGGAGGGAACAACAGAACATGTAAACAAAAATGGCTTTGAATGTTCCCTTTAATTGTCTTTTAATGTTTGGACAAAAAAAACAGCACAAACTGCTCAAAAGTTAAGATTAACCCTCAATTTTGCAAAACAATCTCAACTCAAGATCCACTTATTCACTTTTGTGTACATGGAGAGGTTATTTGAATTAAAAAAATATATACTACAGTGAACTCTGAAGGATCAGTGGCTACACACACAGACACACACGCACAAACACATAGACTTTACTACCACAACTGGATGCTGTGTGTCAGTTTGCTGTCCATGCTGCCTGTCTGTCTGTATGACAGTAAAGAGCGATTAGTGAAGTTGCCAGTATCAGATTCAGATGTGGGCTGAATGTTAAGAAACATCATTTTCTTCTCTGCTGTAAGCTCAGCTGCTCATGCACTCTTCTTGCACACACACACACACATATATATATACACCCACTGCTCATATTCCTCCCGGTTCCCATGGAAAATAAATGGTGGCATCAATCATCCAGGCGAGGGGAGAAGACAAAGTGATGGTGAGGGAGTCCAGGCAGGCAGAGAGATGGAAGATGGAGACGAGGAAACCTGAGGCAAAAAACAAAAAAAAACAAAAAAAAGCAGCGTGAACGATTAAAGAGAAAGTAAGACAGAGGAGGGTCTGTGAATGAGAGGGGAACAAGGCTGAACCTCATTCAGTCCACACAGAAAACAAGTCTGATGATCTACAAAGACCATAAATATCCAAAAAGACAGATGGCATCTTTAAAAAAGAAAACAGTTGAGAGATACTCTGAAGAACAGCAGGCTGCGGCCTCCAGCCAGTGCATATGTTGCCTGGGAGCAGCCTTATGAATTTTAATTTGTATTTGCTCATTAACCAAGTCGCCATATGACTTACAAGGCGCTGAGTGGTTTCCTCGCGGGGCAGAGAGGAGGGGTATTTTGGGTCAGTCAGGCAAGTAAGGAGGCCTTTGATTGGTCCCACGAAAGACTGGAAGACTGACGCAATCTGTGTAATTTATGTTGTAATTAGAGGTTAATATGTTTCTCACTGTTATAGTTGCCTTTCTGTATATATTATATTATATTTTTATATTATGTGTAATGTAACTGCTGCTGAACTGTTTTTATGTTAATGTGACTACGGACAGAAATTAGCATCTTGCTATAATCCGGCATATTTACATGTTATGTCCATTAGTGTGCACCTTCCAATTCAAATAAATAAATAAAGTTAAGTAAAGTAAAGTGAACAATGTTTTATGGAGATTCGGTCTCAGAGTGTGTGCCTCTGCAATCACAACATCAAACGTCCACTCTGGTAATAAGAGGAGCTTCAGTTTCACTGTCATTACCAGAAGACTGCATATTATACGGTATATTATTATTATTTATTTATTTATTTATTTTCTTAATTAGTGAAGCACTTTAAGAGTTTGTTGTGGTGAGCAGAAGCTGTCACCTGTTAACTCAGGCTGTCGTAGCTCTGGTGCTGTTGTAGGCGTGATGGTCCTTGAGTGAGACACTGAACCTGAGGTTGGAGGCAAAACCTCTTAATTTGCATTGGTTATATCCATACGCTGCATGAATAAGCAGAGTCGCCACGGTAACAGTAGCCTAATAAAGCTTGGTGAGGCTTTTATCAGCGTTGGGTCTGATCTTAATGATGCCTAGAGCAATTTGATTCCTGCGTAATGTAGCTCTGCAGAGTCACATCCTTCTGTAGTTTGCTGCTTCACTATCAGATTATCTGTGTGTGTGTCACTGCAGTGTGTGTGTGTGTGTGTGTGTGTGTGTGTGTGTGTGTGTGTGTGTGTGTGTGTGTGTGTGCAACAACAACTAATGAGCCAAAACCTGTTATTCGGTGATTAAATATTGTTTATCACGCATAGCTGATTTGTGTGTGTGTGTCTGTTCATTATGTCTCCACAGGTTTATCCTGGTGTTCGGATGCCTGGTTCTCTCTGTGTTTTCCACCATCCCTGCTCACCAGGAATTCTCCGCACACTGTCTGCTCATTCTGGTACGACAACACACACACATACACGGACACACGCATGCACACATGCACACATGCACACATGCACACACGCACTCATGCATTCATACAAGTGAGTGTTCAATCAAGATGGGTCTCCCAGGGAGCACTTACTGAGTTCATATTATTCTACACTGATGAGTTATGAGTGTCACATGGTTAAATTGATAGTAACGTGTGTGTGTGTGTGTGTGTGTGTGTGTGTGTGTGTGTGTGTGTGTGTGTGTGGTGCTGAGTGATCCTCATGTCTGCATTAGAAATGCTGATGAAGCATCCTCAGCACTATAATGAACTGTGATGATTGGTTCCTTGCTGCTCCAGATCAAAATCGTGCTGTTTCAAATCAATTTAACTTAACAGGCTGTGATTAAACAGAAAATCACCAGTCAGAGCAGATAAAGGAAAAACACAAAAAAACAACGTGCCACAAATAAACTGGAAATGTCAGTGAAGCAAACAGTGACACTCGAGTAGAAGAGCTTCTTGAGTAGCAGAGATCGCAGGATCACTTCACTTAAGTTAGATTAGAAGAAAAGGAGATCAGATCATAATATCCTCATCTTGCACGTAGTTTTGTTTTCATTTGTTCAGGTTTTTAGGTTTTTAATTTGAGATGTTCTGCCTCAAACACATTAAAGTGGGGATTTCTTCTGCGGGGCTCAAAGAAATGATAAATTGCATTTTAGAAATTCAACAGCAGTGTCTTTTTTCACTGTGGATAATCCACAGACCACAGTGTGAGCCTTTTTTCCCAGTGTAATTTAGCATGGATTATCCAGGCAAATGTGGGCTCTGTTGGAAGGAGGAGGATTGTTTTTGTTAATTAATGTAATTTGGCTAAGCTGAGGCTTTAGAGGAATTGTTTAATATTTTGGGAAATTGCTTTAGTTGCCTGCTGACTCCGAGTTAGCTGTCACATTTGTATATTACATACTGTTAGCTTAACATAAAGACTGAAACCTCAGTATAAGAGTCACCCAGAGTCTGTCCAGTGATAAAAACAGTCGGCCTGCAGCAAGTTCACTGTCAAGTAGCTATCAAGACAAGAAAGTGAGAACATGATTAGTTGAGGTTTTCAGGTTCTTTTTGAACACATTAAAAAAAGAAAGTTTAACTTGTTTCCCCCTCCTGTGGGATTCTCTTTCTAGGCACCTTGTATAAAACTTATTGTCATAGTCGTGACTAATTATACTAGGTGAGACATAGTATTATGCAATAAGCCTTTGTCCCTGCAGACATCATGCGCTGTCATCAGTAGGAAAAGCACAAGTGTAACTAATAACAGTAATGATGGCTCCGTTCCACTGAGGTGTCACAGTAAGTCAAGCTGGTGAGCCAGCATGCGTAATAAGGAGCCCTGGAGCTGGCACACCTAAATGGAATACAGCCATTATTAATGTTGTTAATTACACCTGCGTTTTTCTTTCCTTCACACGTCAAGATGTGACTTTAACAGCCAAAAAGATATACTCAACTCCACCACTGACAGTTTAGGCTATTTATTTTCCATTTATTTATATTGACTATTGAAGTTTAATTAAAAGAGTGATAAAAATGGCAAATGCAAAGTATGCAAGACTAACACTCTACACAGTTTCAGCTGCTGAACAAGCTGAACTTAATCCTTGACACTTTGCTACGACTGTCTTTATTGCTTGTGCCTGTACGTTTATGTCATTTTAAGGTCTGAAGTACTTGGGTTTTTTTTTTCCATCTGTCTCTGTGTGTGTGTGTGTGTGTGTCTGTTGCAGGAGTTTGTGATGATTGTAGTGTTTGGTCTGGAGTACATCATCAGGATATGGAGTGCTGGCTGCTGCTGCCGCTACCGAGGCTGGCAGGGACGCCTCCGGTTCGCCAGGAAACCGTTCTGTGTCATAGGTAGGTGTGTGTTTGTGCGTGTCTCACACTGTCAGACGAAAAAAAAAAGAAGATATATTAATATATATATCAGTGCGATAACAATCAAGGTCATCGTCAACCACACATCATCACACCAAGCTGTTTGACTGGATATAATTAGCTGTCTGGGCAGGAAATTAATATATCATGTGTATACTATGTATCACATCACTCTTTATCCAAAAATTACATTAATATAGACATTTATATACATCTCACAGAGGGGTTTTATTGTAATTATCCTCTGATAATGAGGCTGTGAGCCAATATCGGTAAATGTTTTTTGTTAAAAATGTTTCGCCCGTGCACACGCCCATCTCCAATCGGTGTGACTGGTATGAAAAGAAACACATCCATTTAAAGGCCAGTGGCTCTCTGTCTATCTTGTTTGTCCGATGGGGAGGGAGACGGTCTGCTGGGAAATACCAGAGGAGCAAAAGTGTTGTAGACAGAGCAGCAGAAAAAGACTAATAGAGATAGAAATGGAAACAAACAGCTTCTAGTGAATCAATGGTTGGTTTAAAGGTGATGGACGGGCAGGTGGATGGATTTAGAGAGCAGGTGAGTCGAACACACTTCCCGTTACTAATATTGTGCAACTCGTGACCTTTAATTTTCACACTTTAACTCCCCAGACATTATTGTACTCATCGCCTCCGTTGCCGTGGTTTCAGCCGGTAGCCAGGGTAACATCTTTGCCACCTCTGCGCTGCGTAGCCTTCGTTTCCTCCAGATCCTGCGCATGGTGCGCATGGACCGAAGGGGAGGGACGTGGAAGCTGCTGGGCTCTGTAGTTTATGCTCATAGTAAGGTAGGACTTCGCTTTTTGTCTGAACTTGAACTTTAATTTTGGGGTTTGAGATGTTTAAAGCTGGAATCAGCCGTTGCTGTGGTTTCTGTCATACTCACAGATATACCTGACATTGGTTGGTGTCTTTTCCCTTATATTACCACAATACGATATGGTATGATTCAGGATAAAGTTTAGTCATATTAAGGTGATAGCAAGGATAAGATACAACATTCTCATATGTAAAATACACAAGTCGTTAGGTACTGTAATACTATTAAGTTAATCCTAACATTTATGCACATAAACAAACAGCAACAGATTTGAGTCGGTTTACACAGAATCTTCAATACATGGAAATTTAAAAAATGTAATAATAAAGTGTAAATATATATTACAAAACTAAGTTCTCAAAATGTATATCAGTGTTATATCAGAAGAGAAATGTTACAATTAAGAACAAGTACTTCTACCACTGGTCAGTGAAGTACCACAGGGAAGCAGAGGAGAGCTTCCAGTACACTGAGCCTCGCCTTCAAACAGGTTCTGCATTTATTACATGTATCATTATGACTAAAGGAGGCAGAGGAATAACTGAATATAAGACAGACCAGGCAGAGGGAACAGTAGGGAGACAGAGAGGCCTTGGGTAACGAGACTTCGCACTAATGACTATGAACGATTCTACATATCAAACCGAGGGAGCCGGACAAAGACCTTGCTC
Organism: Trachurus trachurus; assembly: GCF_905171665.1. NCBI lineage: Eukaryota > Metazoa > Chordata > Actinopteri > Carangiformes > Carangidae > Trachurus > Trachurus trachurus. The sequence continues at coordinate 9,041,195 of NC_139906.1, forward strand.
CAATAAAAAGTCCAGCACTCTGGAGATGGAACTAAATAAAGGCTCAAGTATCGTGGATCCTTGACGGAGGCTGTGAATAAAACTTTACACGTATGAAATATAATGTAGGCTATGTTATGTGTGTGTGTTTGCTGTAGGAGCTGGTGACTGCCTGGTATATTGGGTTTCTGGTGCTAATCTTCTCCTCCTTCCTGGTCTATCTGGTGGAGAAAGAATTCAACAAGGAGTTTGCCACCTACGCTGATGCTCTGTGGTGGGGCACGGTGAGCATGCACACATTACAAGATACACAGGACGTACCAAACACAAGTGCACACAAAAATAGCATCTTTTAAAAGTCATTGAGGTTTAAACCGATATGATTATTTATATACATTTCACTTATTGCATATATGAATAACCGTTTCTGGGCTAAGCAGATGAACTCTTATAAAGCTACAGTATTTTCTCAGTCTTCATGCTCCATACTTAAATCTTATAATTTTACTGTGGCCTAATCTGACCGATCATTGAGCTGTTTGGACATTATACAAAATCCATGGTTTTAAGGATTTAAACAAAACCAAAGTTTAAATAAGTTTTCTGTTTCAGCAGAGTACAAATGCTTCTTCAGTTCCAACAGGCACAATTGGTGAAAGAAGCAAAAAGCATTTGAGCAGCTTTCTTGTCCTGTTTAGTTTTTTTTTTCTCTGTTTGTCTGACAACAGTGATATATTTCCATTTACAGTTCCTCTGTGACCTAAATGGCACCTGCGTTACAAAACCGTACAGAAAATGGACCTTTGAAGTCACACTTGGTCAGCTGTACTGCACTGTTTCCTCCTACATCTAAAACCCATTACACCTTGAAAACGTGGAAATAGACAACACACATACAACAGAAGGCCCAATCAATAAATTCAATTTTCTCCTGCAGCCAGGAGAGACTGGCCTGTTAGATGTGTGAATTGACACTCAGACACACTGTGTTCCCATCTTCTGTGGCCTTGTAGCATCTTTCTTTCAGGTGAACACTAAAAGCTATTGTATCAGTTTTGCAAAATGCAGCCTGAAAAAGTCTAAAGAAGCTCGAGTCAACACAAAGGCTTTGAAAGGAAATCAAAGAACCATCACCACCGTTTTTTAGACTGATTTTAATCATCTTTGTATTTCTGTGTCTTGGATTTAATCAGTGTCGACAAAACAAATGTTTGACGATGATGTGATGCCATTCAACGGTTGTCTACTGGTTTGTTTGGCCAGTGTGAACTTAAAAAGTACTCAAGGTGAAAAAAATAATTAGACAAAACATTGTGTGTAAATTTCATGTCTAAACAAAAATAATAAGAAACATTACACTTTGTAGATTTGGCGTTCTCCTTCCTTATTACCTTGAATGTCTTCCCCTCTGACCATGGCGTTAGGGAGGGGATAAGACCAAGGACAAGACAGTTAGTGCTAAAAAAATAATGGAGATTTTATGCAGGAAGACGGTGAGTTTGTGAGAAGTATTCAGATGTTTTGTGTTATACAGGGAGTAGTAGATGAATGAACGAGGGACAACCTTTTTAGACAAATCCCTTGGTTACCTGAGTGTTGACCTGTGACCTTTCAGATCACCCTCACGACCATCGGCTACGGTGACAAGACCCCACAGACGTGGACAGGACGGTTGTTATCAGCTGGTTTTGCTCTGCTGGGGATCTCCTTCTTCGCCCTGCCAGCTGTGAGTCAAACTCATCAACACACTGTGACTGATGACATTTATACCCCTTTCCCACTGGCAAAAAAACCTGTTTAAACCCACTAACAATCGGCTTTTGGTGGCAGTGGGAAAGGCGCACCGATCCGTTAAAATTACCTTCAATCAGCTCGGCTCTGATCGGCTTGCAGTGGGAACACCAGACCCGGGTCAACCCACTAATTTACGTGATGATGTTAGGCGTTACGTGACGCCACGCCACAACATGGCTCCAGTCATGTCTCATATCACGTACCAAAACAAAGCTCTGCTCGCATTCGGGACTGGAATTTGAGCGATTGATTTCAGCACTCGAAAATTGTTCATCATCCGCTGCCTTTCGACCGTTTTGAGGACGGGCAAAAGTGCAAAAGCGGAGGCCACGCAGCTTGCCAGCAGGGAGTCAGACCCGGCTTGTTTTGGTCAATGGGAAAGGAGCCAAATGCTGAGTGTTAGCGAGTCGACCCGCGTTTAAAAAACCTGCGTCGACCCGCTAATTTTAGTGAAAAAGCGGCTTTAATGTCCTCACAGCTTCATGAAGCTCATGCTAACAGGAGTTGGAGACCGTCGTGATTTATCTTTGGGAAATTTTCTGCAAGTTGAAATCTGTGTGTGTGTGTTTGTGTGTGTGTTTGTGTGTGAAGGGCATCCTCGGTTCAGGTTTTGCCCTGAAGGTGCAGGAGCAGCATCGACAGAAGCACTTTGAAAAGAGGAGGAACCCAGCTGCCAGCCTCATCCAGGTAGACACGTACACACACTTCACCTTTACTCACAGTTTTTATTTGCAGCAGCTGCAGCTGAGGACCGACCGGTGTGAATACAGAGAAATTTCTCTCCTTTTAATGTTCCCATTTTCATGTGTGTGTGTCTGAATATGTGCGTGTCCACTCTTTACCCTTTGATGAGTGTGTTACTAGTATGTTGGAGTGTGTGAATGTGTGTTTTTTACCATCTGTCCTCCTATCAGAGTAAAGGTGTCTCATTAAGTGTGCACTTAATGGGAGTGTGTGTGCGTGTGCGTGTTGCCCATCTCCACTTACTCTGTCAGGGTGTGTAGGTAATGATGGCTAACAGTGTGCGAGGCGCAACTGTCGTCTCTCAGGTCCAACAGCAACGTCGCACACTGCTGGGATTTATGAGCCGTTTCCATGGCGATCATTCCCCGGGCAGACGCTCCTCCAAAGTGTCACTCATTGTAATAGACAAGACCAGCTGCATTACTTTTTAATGAACAATAAATATCTGCTGTGGAGTGTGCGCTGGGCCCGCAAGTGAAGTGTGGAACTGAGTGTGTGTGTTTCTCTGTGTTTGTTTGTGTCTGTGTGTGTGTGTGTGTGTGTATGTGTACGTCTTCTCTGTGAATCATCCTCCACGTTAGAAGAAAAATATGTAACAATTTGTACAATCTGAGCCACATTATTTTAGATTTAGTCATCATTTCTATCAGTTATGGTCACACCACACTGACTCAACTTTATTGTCAAAATACGAGGCTGTGGCATCTGGTGTGATACGACTTTATCAAAGCAAGCAACACAAGCAATCATACGGAAATTAGGTCCAGATCTTCACAGTTACCCCTGTTTTCAAAAGTACATATTTGGAAGTGGGAATAATAAACCTGGAAATCTAAATTGTTACCCAAACTGTCAATGGTAAATTATGACATCTATGTCCTAATAAAGGGGTCATCCAGACTGAATATGTCACACACGTCATAGTCTATTGTTGTTAAATGAAGCTATTGAACCGTTTATCATGTAGATTATGTCACCAATGGAATAAAAAAAAACGCTGTAAAGTGTTACATAATGGAAACCATAAGCTTCAGTGTGAGTCTCAACACCCTGTACATGTTGTTCATCACCACAATTTCTCAGATGCTTCTTCTTAGTGATAAACTTGGAAATCCTTTTGTTATAGCTACGTCTTCACTCATCCTCAATCTACTAAACTTACTCTCCTTGTTAAGTAATGGGCATGTGTACAATGCAGTACAGCAGCAGTTTAACTTAGAGTACAGTCGGGGTTTATTCACTTGTGTTTCATTTCCAAATAAGAAGTTTAAAGGACACTGATATAGTGGAGATTTGAAAAAGGAAATCATTCTCACCGTGTGTTACCAGATCTTAAAATGACATAAGTGCGATATTTTGATCCATATTTATGTGAATAATTAATTACCTTTAATTGTATCTTGTCTGTCCTCCCTGTTATCAGTTCGTATCCGTTTCTTACGCGAGACAAAGACCAGTTGGAGCCCAATTGATCTTAAATAACCCACTAAGGGAGCTATTAATCGCGCATGTTTTGATCTTGTTTCTGTTTCATTGGCTTCGTATCAAGCACCTGGTCACTGTCTGTTGTCTGCCAAGCTCATAACATTTTCCTCAACAGGTAAAAGGAAACTTGGAAGCAGTTTGATGTCTTAAATATGTGGATGACATTACTGTTCTATCCGTCACTTCACTCCCCCATCTCACACAGCTCTCCCTGCTGTAAACCACTGTGTGTTGTGTTTGTATGTGCGTGTTGTGTGTGTGTGTCTGTGTGTCTCCGTCTGCGTGCAGGGCAGGATATTACCACTGTCTTCGAGCCTCAGCAGCTGGTCAATTCAAAATTTCACCTGCTGCAATAACTATTTTGTCTACCACCTGTAATTTTAGACCAAGATTGAATCTCCACATGACTTTAAAGTAGACGGAGATCGGCCAGAACTGACCAGCGTTTTGGCAGTGGCATGGTGTTAATTTCCCACCCTGTCTGTGTAAAGTGTTTATATAAAGGCTTTCCAGTCATGTCACAAATCTTGTAACCACACCTGGCACCATCGTGGAGGTACAGTTTGGCTGCGAGTAAATAATTGGCCTAAGATGTAAAGAAAACAACCTGTTAAAGTGATCGTGGTGGACGCAAGTCTTTCCTGCAGAATGGGAATAATCAGATACATCTGTTTCCAAATGCAGAGTAGAACCAAACAACATACATGTGCAAAGTAACATAACTGCACTGTATATGCAGAGAGAGACCCCACAAGCAGAACTACTCATATCCTTTTTTAACTTTCTATGCCATTTACTTATCTTTCGCTTGGGTGAAGACTTTAATCTTTCACAATCTTATATATTATTAGCTAGATAACTCAAACAAGTCCCTTTTAGCAAAAAACAACTGTAGCCTACATGATTAATTTTCTAACCCACTGATCGCCATTATTTAAAGGAGCTCTTTGTCAGTTTTGCTGTTCCTACATAGCCAACATTAGCATCAACAGGTGCTTGTTTACAAATCAAGAAGAAACATCCTGAGTCCAACATGGATCTTGATGCCTTTACACAACAAGAGCTGTCTCCAGATTTTCTACACCTTCTTTTCTTCTGCTTAAGTTAACATGCTAGCAGTTAGCCTCAGCCCAGTTGATGTTGCTTGTCCCTCCCTGGTGCTTCAGGGAAGACATTTGAGCCTGTTGTCTTAATTTCTGAATCTCTTGTCACTAAAGTTAAAGCAGAAGTAAGCGATCCGGTCGTTTTGGCTAACTTTCTGTCAGCCGATGGAGTTAGCAGCCCCCACCCTCGTCTCTACGTCACCACATGCACGCGCATCCCTTGGCTGCACACACAGAGAGGACCGCCCCTTTATGCCGTTCTCTCTCCTCATTGGATAAAGGTTGTAGGATACAAGGAAAGTTTTCTCCTCTGCTTACAGCAGAGCAGAGTGACTGACGACCCGTGTTTTGGACCAAACACTCTATAGAAGTGATTGCCGTCGGAAGATATAACTATTTAAGACTTATATTAACACAAACATTCCGCTTACTTCTGCTTTAATACTAACATCGGCTCTGTAGCAACAGCTAATCTTACAAATATCTCAATGATATTGGGAATTTGACTGGTTTATGGCTTCATTTAAAATGTTGCCTCACATGGATTTACATTAATAGCGAAGCCTTCAAACTGAAATTCAAAGAAAGTTGATTGCCGTCCTTTAGCAAAGCTTTCCAATTTCTCATCTTCCACCACAGTGGTTTAGCATTTTGTTGTGTTTGGACACAAAAGCTGCTTGATTAACATAGATGGTGGTTCTCCTTGTCCAAGTCACGCACCTGATCAAGTGATTAGTCCCCATTCACAGTCTGCTCTTCATGGCCATATTGAGGACCTCCAATATGGCTGCCAGCTGGTTACATCACCTTCTGTATGTTGTATGTTCACATAAATCTCAATCCCTTTTTCCTCACCATGTTTGTGCCATTGCCTTTCTGTGTCTTGTATGTGTGTTTGTGTTTGTGTTTCTGTGTGTGTGTGTGTACATCTGAATGCGTGTGTGCGTCCTGTCCATCTCTGCTCCCTGCCCCCCCCCCCCCACCCAGGCGGCTTGGCGTCTGTACACCACCGACGGTTCTCGTCCCTACCTCAGAGCCACCTGGCACCACTACCAAAGCGCCCTCCCCCCCCTCAGGCATGTATCCCCACCACCACCACCTCCACCTTCACCTCCACCACCACCACCACCAGCACCATCACCGGCCCCACTTCCCTCCAACAGGCCCCAATCACACGCATCAACACAACCCCCCAAAAAACTAATCAGCTTTTTCTTTTTTTCCCCCTTCTCACTTTCCGTCTCTCACCTCGTACTCAACTTATACGTTATCCTCCCTCGCCCTCTTCTTTTGTCCCACACTGACTTTACCCCCATTAATTGTTTCATTTATCATTATTTCATTTATCCTGTCGACTCTGCACGTAGTGTGTCTGGCGTAGTTATGCTGCTGATGAGAACTCGGTTTCCATTGCTACCTGGAAGCCTCATTTGAAGGCGTTGCATACCTGCAGCCCCGCCAAGTAGGTAACAACTTACAGACTTACAACCATGGCCGCTGCTGCTCTGCCCTTCTCCATCTTCATCTCTCTTCTTCATCTGGTGCCTGCTCGTCTTCATCTGTGCAGCCTCAACTCCTCTTCCATTCCTCCATGGTGTAACTCGGTGTTATGCTGCATTGTAACCGTTATTAACCTTTTTTCGCCTAATCAGGGATGGTTTCCCAAGCATGCGTGCTCTTTAACACCTGTTTCACATCCAGGCAGATATTCACACCTTAGACTTTCACCAATCCGACATCAGCAGGCGGTGGTTAAATGCCTCGGTCTAAGACACTTAGGGAGTTGCTGAGGTGTTGGCAATTTCACTGACAATTCTGTATTTGGAGATTGTCTAAGTTTTATACATGATTAATGTGGAAAATATCCAATATAGCTCTCACAAACAGAGTCAAGACAAGTGCAGCCAATTAAATGTCAAGACAGGAAAATGGACACTTTTCTATATCGTTGTTTTGAAAGGAACAAATAAATAAAAAAGGATGAATGACATTGAACGATAATCATAAACTGATGCATATACAGCACCACTGGGCTTGAACTGGCTTAAGCTCATTAAACGTTAAATTGATTCAACCTTGGGACAAGATAAAACAAAATCCACATAGACACACACACACACCAGACTTGAATGCTTTCCTTGAGATTTCCATGCCTGTCTTTCTTCCAGCTAACGCTTAGCCTTGCTGTGCATGGCCATAACCTGCATGTGTGCTTTGCAACAATTAACCCTGCTGAATTACTGTTTTCTTTCTCTTTCGCTTCTTTTTTGGCTTGATGCTTCCCATATCCATCCATGTCGTCAACGTCTGTACAAAAGCTGTTTTAATCTGCTGGAATACTGACTTCTCTCCCTTTGTCTCCTCCTCTTTATCCCACTAACTCTTGAAGGAAAGAGCAGGGCGAGACTACTTACAGGTTTGTATGACTCACAGCTCACTCCTCCAAAGACACAAACACACACACACACATCTTGAAATTATAATATTGTCCAAATGTTTTTTGTCAGAAACTGTGAAATCTGGTTTGCAGACTTCCTTAGTCCAATTTTATTAGTTCAGTCATTGTCTGGCTCCTGATTTACAAACTGGGTTTCTCATGTTTGGGAAGATGCAATGATGAATGCATAAATATATTTATTCGTTTGTTTGTTTATTGGCATTTAACAGGTAATTGTGAGTGGTTAGTGAAGATTGCAGTTGCAGTTAAAGAGTTGGGACATATCGACTGTTTGTTTGTCCGTTGCTTGGTTCACCAATTGATGAATTTCATGAATGACTGAACCCTTGTTTACCCTTTAGAACTAATTCTAAGGTCACCATTGGTAAAGAAAGTGGGGGCAGCCGTGGTATTGTTTGGACTTTGTGTTTATTTATCCCGGGATTGAAGACGAAAAGAAAAAAACACATGAAAACTGTTAGGAAGATAAAAGCACTGCGGTACCATGCAATTAAGAAATAAAAGGATAATTAGCATGTTCTTGAGAAATACTCAATGGAGTTGACAGTTGAGCCATAACAAGGTAGATACTGTATGTTGTGTTAAAGGAAACCAGAGGTATCAGGTCGACATTTGTTTACATGGGAAACAACAGTAGCTCATACATTCTCTGAAGTGCAGGTATCGATTTCAGTCCATTGAATTGAGCGCAGTGATTGAGACATTAAGTGTTTTTACACACAAATAGATAAAACCTATTCAGCAAATAAATTGCTTCAAGAGCTGCTCTCGTATGAGGTATCTTCTCTTCTTTATTCTCTACTCCTGCCTCACTTTTCCAACTGTTTCTTATGTCTCCATCTCTGATTGTGTCTCTCTCTCCTCCTCCTCCTCCTCCTTCTCCTCCTCGCTGCTGTGTCTCTCTCTGCACTTGACTCTCAGGCAGGGGAAAGGGTGATGGGCTTCTTTGTCTTTTCTCTGTGTGTGTCTGTGTATGAGCATGTGTGTGTGCGTTTGTGTGTGTGTATGTGTGTGTGTGTGTGTGTGTGTGCCTTCAAAGACAGGAGTCTGTACCATGTCTGTACCATGACGCACTTTTTCCATTGGGATGGTATTTATATAACTCATCAAACACAAGTCTAGGAGAGACAGAGCGAAGTTGAAAAGAGAGGGAGGGGGGGGGGTGGGGGATTTCAGAGAGGGGAGGAAGACAGAGAGAGATTTGTGAGTTTAATTATGCTTGTATAGTTTTTACAGTGCAGCGCTTCTTTGGCAACATTTGGGGGCCGTATGTTGAGCCAGCAGCTTCTCAGGCATTTAAACCTAAGACAGTCTCGCAGAAAAAAAACAGAAGTTTATTCTCACAGTCTGACAACACAAGCAAATATGCTTCTCATCCTTAAACAAAACGCCATTTAATTAGACGTTGTTGCTTCCATGACAGTATTTATCCCTCTGTTGACAGGCCTGTGTTTAATTAGCCTTTCCCTTCTTAGAAACTTTTGTTGCACCAAGTCCAATTTACACTTTTTGAAATCATAATTACACACACTTTTTCTTTTATGACGCTGTTTCTTTGCTGCGTTTTCGCCGCTCCGCCAAGACAGCACGGATCGCTCCGTCCGTGTTATTATTGGTGGTTTTTACAGACTGTCGGCTGCTCGGTGGCGGTAGGTGCCGCGGTTGAAGGGCAGGTGGCTTTCGTTTAAGCAGACTTGTAAACACCAGCAGTAGTAAACATTAGGCGCACCACAAAGTGCTGCAGCGGACATCATGTTGAGTGTAAGTGTGCTGAATAGTGAGAAGCAACGTGAAATAAAGGATAATTGAGGTTTAATCTGGAGTTTATGTGCGTAGGCAGGTGTACTTTGGTGTGTGTGAGTGTGTTTGAACCTCCTGGTGCAGAAGTTTAATTCAGTCCACTGATTGAAACTCTGATTAGTGATAATGAACATGAACTTTTTCTTTAAAGGGATAGTTCAACACTTTGGCAAACTGTCCCATTGCCATAATCCCTATAGTCATAGCAGTAGGTTTGTTACCTTTATTTGTCAGTGCAAGCTATTTTTAGAACGGCGGAGCAGAACCGCGAGCTGCTCAGAGCTACACTACAGAGGCTCATGGGATTTCTTGGTTTCCCTCATCAAACTCATCAAATACACAATCCAACAACTCCAAAACGCTCTGGTGGACAAGTTGTGACCTGCACATTCACCACGCTATGAGATAATAACGAAACGTTACGAGACAGAGTTGTTTTAGAGGCAAATACAGAGACTGCTTGCTGAAAAACTGTCCCTGAAGGCAACGCGCGTCAGCGGTTTTGCATGAATTTACCTCTAAAACAACTCTGTCTCGTAACGTTAATTAAAGGTAACGAACCTACTCCTAAAACTATAGGGATTATGGCAATGGGCCAATTTGCCAAAATGTTGAACTATCCCTTTAAAGTGTAACTCTGACTACTTTCAGCCTGTAGTTGACTTCCAAACAAGGTTTATTCTAAATATACATAACATTACACATACACATACATACACATTATTTGTGTTTGTGTTTTGTGCATTCAAACTAAACTAGACAACACTGGCAAACCCTCTAGATAGAGTTCATTTAAACCGCACCACACTGGATGTGTACGCAGCCAGATTTTTTTTCTTCTTTTTTTCGGGACCGCACTACACTTGAACTTCTAGCTGCGGAAACACACGGGCAGGAAATTTGTTCAACACATGTCCAAAGAACAATCAGCACGTTGAAAAGACATGATTTCAGTTGACTCGCGGCTCTGCTGCATGGATGAAGAGCCAAATCCAAGCAAAGCACATACAGTATCAGTAGTTTGGTTAAAACTGTGTCAAGGCTGTGAAGGTGCAGAGTGACGCTTTGAGACGGATTAGTAGTAGTGATGGAAAACTGAGTTCAGGTGCGTTTACCTTCCACCATGTCCCCGTTCACCCACCCCTCACTGAGAGACGTCTCCTCTCTTTCTCTCTCTCTCTGTGTGTGTTTGTACTGTGACATCAGAAACTTGCTCTTCTCCTTTCTCTCTTTTAATCTCCTTCCTCCTCTATCTCTCTGTTCTCTCCTCCTCCACCCATCTCTCCCTCCTTTGCTCTAGTAAGGGTCTAAGTAATGGGAGGCTCTTCAGAAGGTACACTCGGAAATATAGGAGGTACCTACCTACCCAGCATCCTCTCTGCCCGGCCCTTAGCCCAATAACCTGAGAGAATGACTAACTACTGTAATGGCATGAAGGAGAACAAAGAAGCCACGATTTCTCCCTCTTCCCTCCCTCCCTGACCCTTTTTTTATTCCACCAAGGAGTTTATCTGAGACGAGCGCTGCTGCCTGCTGCCTGTCGAACGTGAACAAGATTTTACCACGTTACAAATTAAAGGGGAATTCCACCAAAACTTTACTTTGTAAAACAAGATAGCTGTAAAAAGGTAACAACTAAAAAAAAAAGTAAAATTGTATTTCTTCTTTGAAATGTTCGGCTTTCTCAGTAAAACAGTACAATAAGTTAAAATCCAGAGTAATATAAGGTCTAAATTCCCCTTTATTTTATATTTCTTAATCTATATTATCCAGTTAAAATGGATAGAAACTGTTTCCAGTCCAGCCACATGAGTATCTTTAGTTTTGTTTTTATTCTTCATTACCTTTTCAGGACCAGAAGTTGGTTCTTGTCTAGGTTTTTTATTTTATTGTAGATGCTGTTCTATGATCAGTTTTAACAGTAAAATATTAAAAAGAAACAAATAAAATGTTCCATTCATGAGGCTGGACCCAGTTTACCTAAAATTTTCTCCCCCGACAACACACAGTGTGCTATTTATGCATATCTGAGCATACAAATATGGGTGTTAAAGCTTTTCCTCTTTTTTTACTGCATGCACCCTGCATTACTGCTGCATTCCTCTTTTCAGTCATTATTTGCTGTTAGAGGTGAAAAAAGAGTGGTATAAATAATAACTGTGAATTCTATACTGGTATTTTTGTCATATCCAGCTTCCTTCACTGTATTTAAGAGACTTTGTGGTTGTTGGTGTATTAACCACAGCAGACTGGCTGCCACTTATTGTTCAGGAGAAATATTTATTTCTGCTTTGAGAAATACCAAATAAGTGCCGGTATGTGTTTTTAAGTGCAAACACGTCTGGGAAAGTCAGAAAAATAATAGGAAAACACGGAAAGTGAATTAAAAAGAAAAACTTCCCATGGTCGGTAAAAGTTTTGGATTATGCCTGGAAAAAAACCACTGCTGCTTAAGTGTTTAAAACTGAAATTCAGGTGATAGAAAGGTCTGGAGAAGTTGTTAAATTGTGGCATGGAAAATGTGTTGGAACCCTGCATCTGTCTCATTGGTCTGCTGCATTGCATGCTGGTCTATTTGCCTTAGAAACAAACAGTTTATTGCAGTGGGTCTCACTGATTGGGAACTGTGTGCATCCCCTGGAAAGTTACCAAACATCATGTGGATAAAAAGTTACTCCACATTTTTGCAACCTTGTGTTATTAAACTGACAAAAAGTCACATTATATAGTGGTTACATTATATACTGGTTAAAACAAGATGGTGGTTTTAATAGTATGATATATGGGATGTATGGTACAGACTGATAAATATATATAAAACTCTGGTGTACAGTACAGTGAACACATGAGACCAAAATGGAGGTTGTGTTTAGTGTTTGGCAAAATTAAACCAAGACATTTCTGTTAAATCCTGATAACTTCTGCTGATTGATTTGGAAGTCATTTGTCATCACAATCTGTTTCTTTAAACCGGAAGAACATTGGAAAGAACATTTTCTGAGAAAAAAGAAAAAACCTCATGATGGAAAACACCATTTTGAGGCTGTCAGGCGCTCCTCTCAGTAATGGTCTCATTTGTTTAAGGTTGGCTCAAAATGAATGCGAGGATGATGTATTAACGTTGCCACGCTTCACAAATCACCTCTAAAAAAAAAAATCTCATTAGCTCTGTATTATTAAGTGAACACATGGATCGGTTATCAGCTGATCAGGCTGAGGATGGCAGCTCTTCAGGACGAGGGTTTGTTTTTGGCGGCTTGGCGGCCAGTTCTGGCTTTGTTCTGGTGCTTTGGGCATGTCAGTCGGTCGGATGGATGGATGATGTTTGGTCTGAAGGAAAAGACAGAACGCTGCCCTGTGTCTGCACTCTGAACTCTTCTCACTGTCTGAGGGGAAATTGGTGTTGACAGCTTACCTTTTTTTTTTCTCTTTCTCTTTCTCTCTCCTCTTGTGTCTCTCTATCAACCCCAACCTCTCTCACACACTTTGTCTATCACTCTCCTTTTCCTCAATTTCTCTCACTTTGTCGTTCCTGTCCATCTGTCCCCGGATCATCCCTCTTTCTCCCCCTTTACCTCTGTGCATGTTTTTCCTCTCCTCCTCCTCCTCTTCTCTTCTCTTCTCTTCTCTTCTCTTCTCTTCTCTTCTCTTCTCTTCTCTTCTCTTCTCTTCTCTTCTCTTCTCTTCTCTTCTCTTCTCTTCTCTTTTCCCTCCTCCCTCCTCCTCCCTCCTCCCTCCCTCCCCGCAGTCAGAAGTTGAGTTTTAAGGAGCGGGTCCGAATGGCGAGCCCCCGTGGTCAGAGCATGAAGAGCAGACAGACATCCATCAATGACCGCCAGCGCTGTTCCCCTGGCAACGAGGTGGTGGGCGGCACGGAGCTGATGGGAGGGAGCCCGGCTAAAGTGCAGAAGAGCTGGAGCTTCAATGATCGGACCCGTTTCAGGCCGTCGCTGAGGCTGAAGAGCCAGACTCGCACTGCGGCCCCAGATGGTGAGTGGCGCTGAACTGAAAGGGCGACCAACCAAGACAACACACATGACAAAACGAGCACTTTCAGCTCAGTGTGCCGTTTTTTTTTATACAGTGGATGTAAAGTGACATGATTTAATCTCTGAAACCCCATCGAGTGGAGCTGCAAGTGGGCCAGTCATTTTAAACCCACGCTGTGCAGCCAGTCTTTGTTCAAATCCACTGGTATCGCTTTATATTACAGGCCTGTAATTTCTGAATAAATTACTTTAATAAAGTTTGTCAGAAAGAACGATGTAATTTTGCACTAATCATAGGAAAAACTGAGAAGGAGTCGAGTTAATCTACTTCCAGTTCATCAGCTCCGATAAAATATTTGTATAATGAGCTTTTAGTCACTCCACAGCAAATTATCTGAACATGCAAAAAAAAAAAAAACGGTTAAAACTCGCCATATATGGAGGATAAACTCTCCCCAATGATAATTAATGTTTATTTCAAGGAAACTTTTCCTGGAAGTCAGTGTCTGATTGAAACTCAATACAGCTAACAAAAATAACTCAAATACCACAACGTTGTCTCTTTGTTCCAAGTGATTAATTCAAAATTACTAAGTTATTTCTGGGAAACATCTTAGTGGAGATCCCAGAGTTTCCAAACATACCATCTGTCATTGTGTCAGGCTGAATTTTGAGAGCATATTGGTGACGAAGATGGTAAACAATAATAAGATGATACTTGATGCAGCGATGTGTCAGGCTTCTGTTTAGAAGTCGTCCTCTAACATTTAAGACATAAACAACCTTTTCATAACAGTGCTTCTATATATTGCCTGTCCTCTCTACATTCTGAGCATTGTGCATTTATTTTTTTATCCAACTGGATGTTTTGCACTTAACAGACTTGAATCATACACTTATGTGCTTGAAATCTCCTACAGTCCTGCTTCCTACAGAAATAGATGAAATTGCTGCCTCTTTTAATAGCACCTCTGCTCCTGCTCCTATTCCCCACTATCATTAATTTAAACACATTTTATAACCTCCTATCGTTATTCACTCTCTTTCTGTTTGCTTTTCTCTAACTCTTTCTCTTTTTCTCTGTCCCTCTGTCTGCGTCTCCCACTCTAGTAATTATTGGCAGCATTGAGGACATACTGTATATATCCTTTTCTCTCACCTTACATAGCTGAGTTGGCGAAACGCGGCCCATTCCTAAAGATCCCGTCCAAGTGAGGCATAAATTTTCACCTCTTAAAAGCCAAAATAGTATCAGTTTGAAACATTCTTGGAGACTTCCTGTCAGGACTCGCTATGCAGAAAGTGTTTTATGAATTTTAAGACTGGAAACAATTTGCCACGGCGCTACATTTATTGATGAAATGACTGCTTCTGTCTCTCTCAGTGGACGCAGGCATGACCACGGAGGATTCCTTCGATGAGAGGGGCTGCCATTGCGATGTTACAGTGGAGGATCTATCAGCTCCCCTCAAGGCCGTCATCAGAGCTGTCAGGTGAGCTCCTGCTGCTGTCAGTCTTTGATGATCCCAACCAAAGCGTCTCTAAATCACCCAAATCCTAGACACGCTTCACAACTTGTAATTTATTCTTTTACATTTTTTTTTTTGCAAACTGAAAGAACTCTCCACAGTTTGCTCCCGAATATAAAACTTTTAACCTGAGACTAACAGTGTGTCATCTTCTGCAATTACTTTAGGGCTTTTATTTTGTCAACCAGACCCACTTATGTCTTATTTCCACAGCTTCTGCTTCCATTTGTCACTAACATATTCACTTTCTTGACAGTTTGATGAGAAAATTGATGCTTACTCTCATCTGCAGCATCTTAGCTTAGCTTAGCACAAAGATTGAAATGGCTACAAGAGTGTTTCTTGACTCCTGGTGTGTCCCTGTGTGGCCACGGAGGTGTATGTTTAGTTTTGAGAAGTCAGCGTTGAGTTGGCTGTTTCCTCCCCCTGGAATCTGATGAACTATTGATTATCAGTGTACCTCCGAGGGTTTATTGGATTCAGTGTTGTTACCGACCGACAGGAAGGTTCATACAGTACCGCTGAAGGCGTCCTGCTCTTCATACTGACTCGTGTTATCTGTTTCCATTTACTCTGTGGCGCCTCGGAGCTGATAAAGGGCATTGTATTGATCAGTCAGATCATTTAAACTCTTCCCTCAGGACCGTTTCTTTCTCACCTCCGTCCATTGATTCTGAATCCACAGTTACAGCTCACCGAGCGAACGCCAGAGTCAGCTGGTGATGTGAATGTGTTAAAATATTATCAAAATACGGTGATTTTCCGAGTCAAAAAAGTTGAAAATTTTAATTCAGTTTTCACAAATTTAATTTAGTGGGAACTATTTATTAGCATGTTGACCATGTTACCAACTATAATGGACAACTATAATATTTTTCTTTTTTTTTTCATCTATCAAACGTATTGAGTTTTCTGTCATTGGTGTTACCATATGGTAACACCAATGACAGTAACACCAATGACAAATATCTATAAAAGGCTAATTATACAAAATAGTGTCCAAGCTAGCTCAAAGCCAGCATGAGTCAGCACCTTAAAATCTATAAAATATACTTATTAAACTGTTTTTTTTCCATAAAAATATTTCATTATAGCGCAAATCAAAGTAACACCAATGACACAAAAAAAGAACCACATTGAAAAATGACATTTTAATTGGAAATATCTTACTTTTTACTCATGAAAGAGACACTCACAACGTATTATCTTAAATGGCTCTTTTTCTTCTAATTCTTTCTGACTTTGGGAGTTCTCTTACATATTCTTAACCTTTCAAAATAATGGTCTGTGATACCAGTAACACCAATGACACCAAATCGAAGGACAGACTTCTTTTTAAAATATTTTTATTATTAAATAGCCAATTTAGATTTGATTTTATTCATATATTAAGCCCAGTGTTTGCCCATTATTGGCCACTTTTTTTTTTTTAAACAAAAAAGAGGAAATATCTTTACACTGTCCAATAGCGTTGAACCATGGCAGTGGGACAAGTGTTTTTTTAGGTACAAAGGAAATTAAAACTGAAAAAAATAAAATAAAACAGTAAATATATAAACTGAAATTATCATCATCATTTAAAATGGTTTTAAATTACATAATTTTGGTTTAATGTGGATGATTTTTTTTAATTTTCAAGCATTTGTGTGTCTGGAAAGTGCAGGGACATGTTTTTCACCGTATTTTGATAATGACTATGATGAAAATACCACCAAGTAACACACAGACACACAGTTTAAGAGCAAATAACATGTAGATACAGTGTCATGCAAAAGTGGTCACAATTTCTGTTGATGTGAACAGTCCAGCAAGTGGAAGATGAAATTATCTCCAAAAGGCAGATGAGATGACACATTCCCTTTACATTTTTATCAATAATTTGTATTTTCATTTTCATCTTTTACATTTTCAAAATGACAGAAAAGGAAAAGGGTCAACAGCAAATGTTTGTCCACCCTGCATAGTTAGTACCTAGTAGCCCCCCCTTTGGAAACAGTCACAGCATGTAAATAGTAAATATCTTGTCTGATACCTTGGTCAAAGTTAGCTGAGAGCTCAAGTCTCCTGGGTTTTATTCTTTTGCAGGCTGCTTTGTTTCCCTTTTCACTCTAAAACTGTAGAAAACAAAAATAATACAATGATATTGCTTTAAATATTGCAAAACAGTGTTTAATCCTTTTGGAGATCATTTAATCTTCCACTTGCTTAAAGCAGAAGTAAGTGATATATTTGTGTTAATATAAGTCTTAAATAGTTATATCTTCCGACAGCAATCACTTACATAGAGTGTTTGGTCTGAAACACGGGTCTCTCAGTCCCTCTGCTCTGCTCTGAGCCGAGGAGAAAACATTTATCGTATCCTACAGTTTTTATCCAATGAGGAGAGAGAACGGCATGCAGGGCTGTGTGTGCAGCCAAGGGACGCCGTGAATGTGGCGACGTAGGGACGAGGACTGTTATGGTGCGTTCAAGGAAACTCGTATTTTTCCGACCGTGAAGTCGTACCAGTTCGATCTGGTACGAGTTCACCGGTCGGAAGTTACGAGTGGCTGTTATAGTGACTTTCACCGGTAAAACAGGTCGGAAAAACACGAGTGGGTTGCCTGGAACGCTACAAAGTCGTAAGTTGTGACTTGAAGCTCACTTACTTCTGCTTTAACTGTTCAACTGTTGACGAGGGGTACCCAAACTTTTGCATGACACTGTACATGTATACCTGTGTTTTATTGTTTTATGCATAGACACAAATGCACTAGCAATCAAAAGTTATGTCTGTAGAAGAAGGTTATAAACATATAAATATACAATGAAAACAACATATCAATATCTATACGTCTCTTCTCCCCCGAGGCTCTAGAGAGTGAACTGAATCCATAATGTAACACCCCCCAACTCTGCATGATACATTCCACCATGAGTGCTGAGACTCACATGATGTTTGGTTTCCTCAAGCGATGCTGCTTTTTTGTTTTTCTTCTCTTTTCTCTCCATCTTTCTGTCTTCATCTATATAACCTACCGCTGAGCTGGAGGAGTTTGCCGCAGGGGGGGTGCAGCAGGCAGCACTCAACAGGGTTTTTTTGTTTTCCGTGTGTGTGTGTGTGTGTGTGTGTGTGAATGAATGATGACTGTTGTGTGTATTCACTGCATCAGCGACCCTCTGTCTCACACCGGCACCGGCACCCTGTGAGCCAACGTTTATCCAACTGGGGCCGACTGTCTTCTTCGACTCCACCGCTTCTTCTCACCCTCCTCATATTTTTCAGTGTGAAAAGAAAAGTCCATTTCATTCTCTCAATGGAGCAGGATTTCCATTATAAGCTGGTTTCTAAGGGTTTCTAATAATCCACCTGCAATGAAAAGACAGGTATCAGATACTTTCTGAATCCTTGTTCTCATCAAGGTGAACAGGCCTTTCTTCAACTGATGAAGCTGTTGATGTCATCAGCTATAAAGGCAGAGTGACCATGAGTCCTAACTGCAGCTACAGTACATACCTGAAGCCACTAACATGTTTTACTCACAAATATGGTTTGAAATAATAATAATAGTAAAATAAAGGAATACAAGCCAAGATCATTAGGAATCACAGTTTTGTGCAAACAAATCCTCCTTCATCATTTTCTGAGTCTGTTCTGTAAACAAACATTTTGCATCTCACCATCACCACCATCTAGACTGTTTCCCACTGGCTTAATCAAAATTGAACAGAATCTGCATATATTATTTTTTTTTATAATAATCCCCTCAACAGATACAGATGTTCTCCACATCGACCACAAAATCTCATCTGCTCACTCGGAGCAAACGGCACACATGACATGTGCACATCTGTTAACAAGATGTATATTTTTACACAGGGTCCTCAAGTATTCATATTAATAATTAGATTCAATAATGATATTTGCCTGCGGTGGTCTCATCAGTGCAATATTCTCACCTCTCTTTGATGATGTGATAATTTTCCTCAGACCACCTGAACCCCACCTGCACAGTATGGGTGTCAGGTGGGTTTAACACAGTGTCACATCCAACTTTCTCCAAATTAGTTTAGTAATAACAGGGATTGTACAAGTTATGTAACAATATCAGTGCAGCCTCTTTTTTTTAAATTTTATTTCACTCTTGACACAAATCAAATTTTGCCTCCAGACCCCCTCCCCCTTCTTTTAAATGATAGTCCAGTTACAGTATCCATTCACCTGTTTTGAAGTTCTCTGATATTTGCAGGTTTGAAAGATTCAACATGCAGAACCCCCACACACATATAGACACACACAGCACCTCTACCACCCGACTGCGTCCGGCCTGCCCACCCAGCAGGCCTCCTCCATGGGTAGCCACAGCCCAGGGTTTTCCCAGGGTGTCAGGTTGAACGTCGGACACCCCCCTCCCCTGTCAGGACTGTTATTACAGAGGGTCAACTGTCACCATTGTTTCCATTTAGACAGTGAGAAAAACAGGCAACTGGAGAGCAGCAGAAGCCGCCGGGGAATCAAAATGAACCGAGGGGCATAGATCCTCTTACCTGTATCAATATTATTCACTCTACAGTGGGTCTGCTCATCAAATACATGGAGACGGTGCGTTATGCTTTAAAGTCGTTCATTCTGGTTGTTGAGGATTTGACAGGGAGCTCTGGTTTCCCATTAGACGCTCCCTGAGGTATTTGAGATTTTAATAATATTTTTGAATCTCAGCACAAAATAAATCAACAAGTGAAACGTAACAGGGAGCGTGCGGTGGCTATCTCATAGATTCTGCTGCCATCTAGTGGTTAGTTGTGGTAATTACAGCCTTTTTCAGGTATCATTTCTTACAATACTATTTGTGTGTGTGTGTGTGTGTGTAGGATCATGAAGTTCCACGTTGCAAAGAAGAAGTTTAAGGAGACGTTGCGTCCCTACGATGTGAAGGACGTCATAGAGCAGTACTCTGCAGGACACTTGGACATGCTCTGTCGGATCAAGAGCCTTCAGACCAGGTCAGGACACACTGGACACACACATGCATGCACACACACATGGATAAATGACAAAATCTCAAAGAGCTGTTCTGTCTTCCTGCACTAAAAAAACATTTGTTTTTATTCTTCATATTTGATATTTGGGCTTTATTTACTGGGTTTGCTTTTATCTTCATATTTGCCTTTCTTGCTGATTACTGAGAGTTGAACAAGTGGACTTTTACATAGATGTTTCTGCAGTCTATTAGTTCTGTAGAGGTTATAATTCATCCTTTAGGTATCCTTTTTCTGTCACTTTTATCTAACCTTCAATGTCCTTCCTGTGTGTATGTGCAGTGTACATGAGTGTCCCCTTTCTCTCCCAGACTAGACACTGTAGTGGGTCCTCCTCCAAGGCCTTTCAGCAGTCGCGCCAAGACCTTTTCCTCTCCCGCCCTGCATTTATATTACAGCCAGGCCCGGAGGAAACACTCTGCACCAGGGTTAGACCTACCCTGTCACCTGCTCGCTGACTGCCCCCCCCCCCTCTACTAACTTTACAAATACTGTCATCATACTTGGGTCAAACAGCATGAAGTCACACACTTCTGGATATATCACAAAAAAAGGGATTGAAGCTGGTTGTTAATAATAGATTTTACTAAAAAAGTGGAATTGTGTAAATGTCCCAGAAACAATAGTCTAGATGGAAACAGGGGTCTACGAGCACGGTCTGATTTTTTTCCCCCACCTGTTTTCACCCTGGTACCTGTCAGAGTCTTAAAGTAGACACTTTAAAGATTAAGAAAAATCTCTAAATGTTTTCATTCAGTGCAAAGGATTTTGGTATAGGGGAAAATATACATACGATTTTAGAATTTTCAGCTAATTTTTGATATTTTTGCCCCAAAATCAAGTCAGGATGTGTTAAAAACTTAAAAATAACTATTCTATTGAATTCCTTGGCCCCAAATTGTGTAGAAAAACGTGTTAATTTGTCTCTGTGAGTTGTTTACTTAAAGAGCTATGCCAATTTATTTTTCATTTTTTTCAGCCTCGAATTTGGGATAGGGGCAGTAAAGGGTTAAAAATAAACACCATGGGACATTTTTTCATCCTGGTACCTGTCAGAATCCTAAAATAGACACTTTAAAGATTAAGAAAAAACAGGTGGGGGAAAAAAATCAGTCCGTGCTCGTAGACCCCTGTTTCCATCTAGACTACAAACCTTTAGATTTCATGTGCTGTTTGACCCAGGTCTGGCTGTGGTTTCATTCATCAAAACAAGCTTGAGCTTGATTGCAGAGGTCCTTGGGAACTTGGCTTTACAAGACAAAGTTCTTGATACAGATGTGAAATATAGTGAGAAAGTATCTGGCTTATTTGTCTTAAACACACTGTTCAGTAGAGTTTTCCTACAAGGGAAATGTTCCTTTAGTGAACACTTTTTTGGTTTTCTTTATCTTTATATGCAGAGTGTATGGAAAACAATGTGTTTAAAAGTTGTGATAATCTGGATTTGAGCCACTTGAAGACGCCATGTAGTTTGATCTGTGGGCATCTAGACATAACAAGAACTAGTTATTATTATCTTTATGTTACAGTTGCATTTTATATTTGTCATTTTTTTTAATCCCCTGTTTCAAAATGATCTGACATTTTTTTTTACTTAAGCCTCCATCAGATTTAGAGGCTTTAGTCTTTGTGTCAAAAGTGTTGGCCATTAATTAGAAATTGTGTAAAACTAGAAACAGCAGGGACCATACAATACAGTTATGGATGAAGATTTTTGGAAGAGGAAGTTTGTTTGTAGCTGGTGGTGTTTATAATGCTGAATGAGCTGACGTTTTTTTTGACATTATAACACAGCACTTGTTTCCTGTTTCTGAGTGTATGGAGCGTGTCGACTGGTTGTAAATACACACAGACACACCCGAGTCACTAGACTTTAATATCATCATAAGAAAAGTGCAAAAATTGTGAAATTGCTGCATGATTTCATTTAATGATTCAAAATTCAATTCAAAAACACACATCCTCCTGCTTTTTCATCTTCTTCTGTGTGTTTCTATGTGCTCTGTCTGTTTCTTGTCATCAATGTGTAGGAAACTGATTTTTCTTTTTTATCTATGCATATATACTGTACTTCAAACCTCCGTGTGTGTGTGTGTGTGTGTGTGTGTGTCTGTGTGTGTGTGTGTGTGTGTGTGTGTGTGTGAGTGTGTGTATCTGAGAGTGACTGTGAAATCTGACTGAGTCTTTCTCCTGTCTTCAGAGTGGCCAGTGCAGCAGGTTCTAGCCGACCCAGGAACATGTCCTCTCCTGCGCTGCATTATTATTACAGCAACAACAGGAAGAAGCCCCCTACCCCCCCAGGGTTACTGTTATTTCACTTAATTTGATTTTTTGCCCGTAGTGTAATCACATTAGTTCCCTCTGTAGTGACCATTAGTTCCCTTGCTGACTGTGAAATGTCACATTCTCACAGGGATGCAAATAATCCTCAGTAGGATTAACTCTCTTACAGTACCAGGTGGTTGGAGTTTGCACCAGAACAGTATTCTAGAAAGTTTATTAAATCACAGAAAATAAATACTGACAGTGAACTGCTTATTAAAGTGAATCCCACGCTATTGCAATTAAATAAAACTTCATTATTCCAATATGTGTTGAACTCCACCCACTTGGTAAAGTTTTAATTAACCCTGTCTGACACATATAAACATTTAATGGAAATGTATAATAAGGTGTGTACAGTACGTGCACACAAATGCACCGTCGCTGCATTAGTTGTCATGCTAAGTTCCATAAAGGTGAAGGATTATTGCGTGGGAGTGACTTTGCTGTGTAATTAATTCATGTAGCTGAAGCAGAGAAGTGGAAATAACAAGTGTGGTATATTTGCATGCTGAGGTGTACAATCATTAACTTCACTAATTCGATATTAGTTGAATGCCAAAGACCGAAGAAGTCTGATCAATGCTCTGACATTAAAAAGGTTGTCCGCAGGTTCACTGGTTGTTTCAGTGGAACACTGCATTTTTCATCTCACTTGGTTTTCAAATGACAAATGTGTTTTATTCCCTCTGTCATTTGTTTTTCTTTTACATTGCTAAATTTAATAGGTATTAATACATTATTGAGTTAAAAACCTTGTAAATTCAGTACTGGTCTTTTTAAACTCACAAAATGTCGACCCTACAGTAACAATATGATGTTTTTGGTGTGCTTTTATTCTTGTTCTTTCTAACCTTTGGAAATTATTTTTTTCACGTGTGAATTATTTCACTGTTTACATTTCAAGAGCCCAGGAAACCTGTGCAAACTACGTAACTGTGTGAAATCTAATCTGAAAATGCTGTTTGTCTTTGTTCCTGAAAAACTGACATTTTGGAGGTAGCTACGGGGTTTTCAAATAACAGCAGTGATACAGTCGAGCCGTGTGTGCTGTGTGTTTTACTAACTCCAACCTTAACATCTTACTGTTGCTTTAGGTGTGTTGCTTGACTTGGGATAACCTGAAATGAAGATTGGGTGCCTGCTCATATTACAACATCATTATTTTCTAATATACTAACACAAGTGTGTGTGTGTATGTGTGTGTCAGGGTGGATCAGATCCTGGGAAAAGGCCAGATACCTGTGGATAAGAAGATGAGGGACAAACTGCACCCGGATGGAGACTCTCTGGAGGGCATGAGCATGCTGGGACGTGTATGCAAGGTGGAGCGACAGGTGAGCTGCGCCAGCACTGAGCTGTAAAAGTGGAAAATACTATTTTGAATGCTTATGTAGATTTTCTAAATGTGAGGTTTGTGTATTTAATGCACCTCCACAAGGAAACCGTAGCGGAAACTTGTTAGATTGAATGCATCATGCAGTGTGGACCTCCCGTTTTTTAGGTGATGGGCACCTGTATTCACCATACTTGAAATTGCACTTTGTAATTTAATGATGATGACTGTCCTTGTCTTGATTTTTTCTCTTAAACAAACCCTTAGTTTTATGATTGCTGTTATTAATTTACCCTGAATTGTTTATTTTAACTTGTACTTATAGTCTGTTTATGATGCCTGTCTTTATGTCAAGGACTACAGATGGAAATTAGCGTTCTCGCTAAATCTGGTGCAGCCATCTTTTTATTTCTTTGAATAATTAATGTCGCTGCACGCTGTCCTGCTATAAACTAAACTAAATTTGTGAGATTTTATCATCATATAATATTCACAATATATCTACAAGATCAATAACAGTGACTCAGGGATAATTTTGCCAGGTATGGACTTTCCTCCTGCCAGAGATCTGTCAGTCTCTCTCTCTCTTTGAGCTCTCACCCTGTTGCTCTCTGCCGTCTCCTCCAGGTCACGTCCATCGAGTCAAAGCTGGACTCTTTGCTGGATGTTTACCGCCAGGTCCTGCAGAAAGGCTCCTCCGCGCTCACCCTCTCCTCCCTGCCTCTGTTCGAGCTGGACAGCCACCAGCACCACAACTCGGACTTCCAGTCCTCCATCATCGGCAGAGATCTCCCCTCTCCCCAGGGAGCCGATCCGGGTCGAGGCGGAGGAGACGGCGGCGGGGGCATACGCCGCTCCCTCAGCGCCAACCCCCGAGGCCTGCGGCTCATCCTGCCGCCCGCCGATGACGACTGCTGCTGCCCCCCGGACTCGGCTCCTCCCTCCTACCCCCCGTCCACGGCCTCGCTCTCCCCGTCTCCGCTGCTCCCACCCGACAGCCCCTACCCGACCCTGGTCACCCCCAACGGCACCTCCAAAAGAGCACACTTCCCTGACCTGCCCCCGCCGCCTCCGCCCGCAACTGGGGGCTTCACCCTCCAGCTGCCCCCCATGGTGCACCCCTCCCACCTCCGATGCCCCGCTGACTCCGTCCCGGATGATTTGACAGAGGGAGTGACGGCAGCAGACAAAAAGAGCCTGCCCCCCGCTGTCGTCGTGGGACCCGGTGAGAGCGCTGCCGAGCGGGAGGCGGACGGCGAGGCGGGCTCTGTTCAGCTGCGGGAGAAGTCTGGCTTGAAGTCCGAGGGGGTTTGGAGGAGGCACATGAGCCTGGAGGTGAACCCCCTGCTGCTGCTCTCGTCGAGCCCCGAGGACGGGAGGCCTTCAGACTGGGAAGGCGGTCTCGGGAAATCCCTCTCTGCGCACAATCTCAGCCAGCCCGTGACCAGCCGTGCCCCTGGTCCCGCCACCGGGCTCAACAACAACAACAGCAGCAGCAGCGGTGGCAGCAACAGTAGCGAACGTGGCAACGCCCACCACCACGGTGACCTCAGCACCTGGGACGGGACAGAACTCTTCATTAGCGAGTGCAAAACGGAGCCGACGGCAGAACGTTTCAACTTCCTGTCCTCCCAGGGACCCGACAGCAGCCCCTCCGACCTTTTACAGACTGTGGACGAGGCTGCACCTCACCCAGAGTTTCTCAGTCAGTCCCCACACATACAGCTGGCATAACCACACACATACACACACACTTACACACACACACACACACTCTTGCATACTGTATTTACACACCGTTGTTGGGGAAGCCACTTTTAAAGTGTTTTTACTGGACAGTAAATGCATTTATGTTTCAGATTGTACAGTTAAATTCTTTGTAAGTGGACAAACAGCATTGTTATATTTTGTCAGACATGATTATGTCCAGTTTCATACATGCTATATACTTTTTATTGGGTTCTAAAACAAATACATACAAAAAGAAAAGACGTATGAAGTACAGGGATGTCTCAATTATCCATGCAAGCGGGAAAATTCATGTGAGACGAAATGCAGAAAACAGTTCACAAATGCAACTCGCCTTCCTTTAGGAGAAATAGATTTGCTCTTGATCTAAAGATATGGAGAAAGGGTAATTTTATTAACTTTATACAAACAAGGGGATGTTTTCATATTCAAGATCATGTGTTACAAAAAATGATGTTGATTAAAAAAAGAGAGAAAATTTGAGATGAGTTTTATTTCAGATGAGGGAGGGAAGGCTTAATGTCTACCTACCGGACATTAGAGTTAAAAGACAAATCAAGTTATTCGGTTCATTACAAGAACTGTGAGTGATGTTTACCATCTAATTCAGTCTCCGTCGGGACCAGAACCTGGTTAAGGCCACTTATTGTTTGACAATTAAAGGATCTGTCATCTGATTTGTGCCAACACTGAAAATTAAATGAGAGAATTAATGAAAAAAGGGAGCTATATAAAGCTCTCAAAATAAAAAAAATAAAAAAATCACTTGATTAAGCCGCTGCAAATTGTAGTCGAACCACTTCTTTCTAGATGTGGTGAGACCAGTGCAAAGAGTGGTAACATGCACACGCGCACACACACAGATACACATAAATAACACATACGACCATGGACCACAACCACCGAGCTGAGACTGACTGGTGACGTTTTTTGTTTTTTTTTCATACAAGTGCTTGTACCCAGAGACTTTCTTGGAAGAACAGGAGAGGCGCTCACTCTCCGTAGTCAATGTCTGCCTTTGGCGAAATGTAAAATGTCATCTTTTACTTATGCTTTCATACATATCACTGCATGGACTGTTTCTGAACAAACAAATGGATGAAGGGAGAATAGAATAGAATAGAATAGCAATTGATGAGTTGAGGCCTTGTGTGGTGGGAACAGCTGAATTATAAAAAAGAGTTTAAGGTCACA
This sequence comes from Trachurus trachurus, assembly GCF_905171665.1. Taxonomy (NCBI): domain Eukaryota; kingdom Metazoa; phylum Chordata; class Actinopteri; order Carangiformes; family Carangidae; genus Trachurus; species Trachurus trachurus. The sequence goes on from NC_139906.1 coordinate 9,067,696, forward strand.
CCCTCAGCATGTGTTCAGACCATAAGCATCTCATTCAAATCATTTCCTGCAGCCACAGGAACGTTAGTCGATGTTTATATGGTTGCCGTGCGTCATCTGTCAGCAGGTTGTCAGTAAATTTGGATGCAGCAAACCTATTGGGGAAATGGCCCATCAGCAGTCACTCAAGACAAGTGTTGGACAACGTCCCACTTGGTTTTTTGGATAGTAGCCTAGTCAGTTAGTTGCTAATGGTCTGAATGCTGAATTGCAGTAGGCTTATCGAGCGGGCTTTCTCAGCCAAGCATGAGACGGTGCATGTCTAAGCTGCTGCAATACTTAAATCAAGAGCAGTCACACTCTTGCTGGTGGCCTGGATGCCCTTTTGCATGTTAAAGTCTTGTTTTCTCCAAACTTTGAACACAAAGGTACGAACAAAGTCTGCCTATATGAACATTATTTTATTCTAATTTGAACTAATTTGATAGATGTTACAAACCTGTGCTGCCAATTTTATGGATAACCCACTTACTTTTAATAATTATGATGCACAAAGCCATTTAATGTTTTTTTTTTTTTTTTGACAATCCCTACCTTTTTACTGGGTGCTGGTTGCATCATGCATCAATAAAAATCAAAGGCTGCTGAACTGACCTTCACTCCAGTGTAGTGTGGGCAAAAAGTGCAATGCACAAAGTCAATTTGTATGAACACAGCAGGTTAGTCTGACCCGAGGAGCCAGTGACAACAATACACCACATCCAATGGTGTCCCAACATGCACTGCTCTGTGTTACTTTACCCTTGTGGCCATTCTGCTGCTGACAATGTAAAAAAAAAAAAAAAAAAAAAGCTATATCCACTTAATAAAATAGAGAAAAGAGAGTGTGAGAATCAAAACTCAAAAGAATTATATTTTCTATGACTTCAGCAGGAGATAAACTGGACAACTAGAAACTGAGATCAAGGCTTTTCTGACACCGCCCAAAAATATGATTTTTTGATTGTTGCATGCACTTCCTCCTCACTGCATTAAAATGAAAGAATTAGGCTACAGTGGGCACATTTATATTTTGGGTGCATTTGATCCACATTCATATTGAGAGGTTATGTTTTTCAACATGGCATGCTGCAGGTGTTTTACATAATGCTGCCCTAACACTACACTGAACAGGAGCGTGGTTTTCAGTGCTGTCCTGCTTGTAGATGGGTTGACTGCTCTTGAAAGAGAATTATGCACAAAAATGTGGCAGCCATCTTAATTTTTTCTCAAGCCATTTCAATTTGTTTTTGCACGTTTGCGTCTTACGGGGTACGCAGTCACAGCAGTCTTAAAAATGTATTCTAACGTGCTAATGACAAACTTTATTCATCATTATTTTTCCGTTATATTCCCTTTGTTTTCGAATGGTGAGTAAGTGCATTGCTCAGTCCCTCCAGGAATTCGCGATGTTGCGATCGCAACAATTAATGCAAATTCAGCCAATCCCCGCGAATTTTTGCGATCTTGCAATTTTGTACAATCACCGCAACTTTTCCGCAAATTGGACCAATTGTCGGTGCTTTCCGCGAGTTACACAGCAGAGAGTGCGAGTCTGGACGGAGCGGTGGTTGAAAGTGAGTTCACGGAGGAACAGCGTGGCTGGGCTGACGGCAAGAAACTTGATACAATGTGCACAAAGTGATAAAGGAACACAAGCTGAGTTGAACGGGTTGAGTGTGTGAGTTGTCCTGGTTGACCACCCGAGGCTCAGGCTGTCAACCCCGCAGCACTCGCCGAGGGGGAATCCAGTGAGTGCGCCACTGCAGGGCCGGAGCAGAGCAGCCGGCGGCCAGGTGCCCCTTCCCCCATCCTAAGGCCTTGGCCCTGGACTTGAGTAGCCACCCTCCCCTTTTTATTCAAAAACTGGACTGTTTTAATAAAACAGTTCTTTTACCACGATTTTTAAACAGACATTTTAATTAAAAGTAAAACAACTTACAACTCTATATAATTTTCCTGTGCCTTTCTTAACAAGTGGAAAATTGCTGGTATAACATGACATCACATTAATTTGTGACATTTCAAAATTTTCAATTTTCCTTTGATTTTTAATTATTCAGAACAAAACTGCAACTTTTTTTTGCAACTTTCGCTGTCTCTCGCAATTTAATCGCAACAAAAGGGCTTAAAACATCGCAACACGCACCGCAATTTTTTCAAAATGTGGCCGCAAATTCAGGCATTTTAGGCCGCAACAATCACAAAAAAAGCCCGCGAAATCCTGGAGGGACTGATTGCTTATTAGCAAATTAACACTCTGTAGTAGACTATAACAAGTATTATCTTTTAACATGACAATTGTAAACACTTGTAGATTGATTCTGAAATACTCTACAGCCCATGCAGGACTTGTTCTGGTATGATGATGAAATATATTATCAACATGAAAGCACAGTTGTTTTTTAGTGAGTTTGAGGAGCCTGAAAATGTGACATGGTAGTTAATGCTTAATATTGGAATAGTTTTGTTGTAGTTATTGAGTTTTGCTGCATATGAAAAGAGGCCAACCAATACTGTCGGTTACTTTGGAGGAAGAGTGAATTATAAAACGAGGAAAGCTATGCCACATGGGAAATTGGATGGATTTTCCTCACACAAAACATGCTCATTTTTTGCAATCTGTAAATTGCTTAAGGGTGCCTTTCTTGCAAATGAAATTTTGATTTTTTTTTTTCTCCACAGGGCTATAAAGGTCTAGTTTGCCTATAGCATACTGTATAGCTGAAGTCAAACTGCTCATTTTGGGTTGGGCATCCAGTTCACGTAAAGTCATGTAGCTTTAGCCACAGACTTGATATGGCTTTGATAATACCATTTCTCTACTGCTTGAACAGTAATTTATTACACAACTGGCCTTAAAAGCTTGATAATGTTAACATTATTATTTCTTTGAAATTAATTTATTAAAGTGCACATTATGTTCTCTGGATGAGAAATGCAAAAATAATTTTATTATTCATTAATAAAGTACGAATTAACTAAAATGTGTTGGTTTCTGTGTCTTTTTTCCATTGATGTATTATATTATCTTAGATCCATAGCCTGACAAGCCAGACTATAAAATGTATATCATTAAAATGCAAAATGTACCTATGGAGCAAATATATTTGCTGCCGCTAGGGTGCGTCTAGATGATCCATGCTTTTTTCACTGAAAGTTAGCATGGTTAAGCCACGTGTTCATGTTGCCTTCATGGAAAATTAGGATTTTATACTTTCAAGGTGGGTGAAGGTTGTGTCACAGGAACTGAGTGTGATAAATTGTGATTTTCGGTCAGATTTGTCCACTTTTTCCTCATATATGATATGGTATTTGCCATATTCTGGTACAAAAAACATGTAGATCCCATCGTTACTTACTCGGAAGTTCTAGTTTACAGACCGGAAGTGAAGGCGACGGCGTGAGGAGTCGTGATTGACGACTTGACGGTTAATTGCCGTCGCAGCAGGTCGGTCGGTTGCAGCAGGTGGGAGGAAGGAAGACGTGTGGTTGGAAATGGCCGACTGGGAAGATGAGTACACCGCGGACGGCACCGCGATCTACAAACCCGCTGAGAAAGACGCCGCCGCTCCTCTGGTTGAATGGAGAAACCCGAGTTATACCGAGGGTCAACTTCATCAACAACAAAATGTGTGTTTTGGTGGAAAAAGGGGAGGAGGAGGCCGGTTTGGATCCGAGTTCAATGGCGGCGACAGGAGTTACGGAGGAGGAGGAGGAGGAGGAGGTGGAGGTCGAGGCCAAGGCCGCGCATCTTCCCCGGGCTCAGACCCCCGTGGAGGGTCGGGGAGACAGCGCTTTGGAGACGGGAAGTCGGACTCTTCTCCGCCGGTGACCCTCACCGTGGAAAACGGTTTAGTCGGGAGGATAATAGGTTGGTTGTTGAAACAATAAATTTACCTTCACAGGCGTCTGTTAGCTTAGCCTCACAAATTGAACGTTAGCTAACGTTAGATGGCTCCAGTCTGCCCCTAAATGGGGGTATTTTGCCCCTAAAACTTGAGAATGGTCCAAGTAAATTTGTCATCTGCTTGCACACCAGTAAATTTGCTTTGCCAACTCAAACAATCTGGTATCTGTCATTACAGGTGGCAGGGATTATGAATGAAAAGGAAAATGTGACTGTTTGCTTTGCAAGTGAACGCCCCTAAATTTTCTGCTAGCGCTCCTAAAGTTTTAAGCTAACTTAGGTGCCACTGTGCTCATAGTAAAAAAATAAATAAATAAAAAAGTTAGTCTGGAGCCCTGAGCTAGCTGTTTTGGTTGCACAAAAGATACTGTATTATTTAAACAGTCTTTGGTTGCACACAGCTCAGAAATATCGCTTCTAGGTGAGGACGAAAACACGGACGACAGAAGGTGAAGCCCAACTACGGTATCACATTGGGATTACATTGGGTCGCTCCGCGGCGCGAAAGCTTTGGGCTTCACCTTCTGTAGTCCGTGTTTTCTTGTTGGAGAGATTTCGGACAGTCATTGAACGTATCTTAATTGTGTTAAAGGTAAAGGAGGAACCAAAATCCGTGAACTTGAAGAGAGCACAGGTGCGAGAATCAAGGTATGTTGACCAATGTTGGTATCCAGATGTACAACAATTGCTGGTGCAGTAATAAGGGAAAGGGACACAATGCTTCATTATTTATATACTACCAGTCAAAAGTTTGCACACTGTTTTTTCTGTGTTTTTAGTTTGACTGCAAAACTATAAAGGAACACATATGCAATGATGTAGTAAACAAAAAAGTGTTAAAGCAGAATATGTTTTATATTTTAGATTCTTTGAAGTAGCCATATTTTTTGCTTTGATGGCAGCTTTGCACACTTGATTCTGTCATCAGCTTCAGGAGGCCGTCACCTGAATGGTTTTCCAACAGTCTTGAAGGACTTGTTGGCTTTTTTGCCTTCAGCATCTCAGTTGGGTTTAGGTCAGTTGACGGATACCACTTTGGTTTTAACTAACACTTTTTTGTTTACAACAAAACTCTATACGTTTTCCTTCATAGTTTTGATGTCTCTAGTATGAATCTAAAATGTAGAAAGTGATAAAAAGAATAAAGAAAAGCCATTGAATGAGAATGTGTGTCCAAACTTTTGACTGGTAGTGTAGCATGTGGTCAATGCTTCAATCAAAGAATGTTCCTCACCCTTTTTAGACTGAATCTAACAGCAAGACAATGCAATTGATGCTGGTTTTATAGTCCTGTGCTGTGTGTAACTGAGTTATTCCGTTTTAGATAAATAAAGGAGACTATGAAGGAGAGGTGCTCCTCTTTGGGCCCCCTGATGCCCAGCAGAAAGCCAAGGAGATGATCGAAGAACTGGTATCAGGAGACAGTGCCGGATTTCGCAATGGTACAAAGCCACAAACAGTGTGTCAGTAAGCGGCAGAGTCGCATTTTGTAGAATAAGATATAACAAAGCGAGACCACTGACGCTTTGGTTTGGGATATAAATCAATTGTAGCTGTAGCAGTGTCACAAAAGCTGTGTTAACGGAGTCAGGGTACCTATGGCCTCTTTGTATGTCTTATTCGTGCTAAATTATGAACATAAATCACTGTTACTTGTTGATACTTGGGTTACACCACTGCTGCAGCATCCCGCTCTGTTTCTCAGGTCCTGGAAGGCCCAGACAGCCGGGAGGAGGTGATGGAGGAAGCCGTGGCTCCGTCTGGTCTTCTTCACAATTAGACGCTTCCAGTGCTGCTCCCGCCCGCGCAGCCATAGACTGGACCAGCGTCCGCGAGAACAAGGACAAGTATGAAGAGCTCAAGTGGAAGGGTGAGGCCTCAGTGTCTTTCACTAATGTACTTGCAGTGGGAGGGCTATGGATTTGGTGGATTTGAAATTAAATCACGAGTATAACTTAAAGAATTGATGTTGTTTGTTGCCCTTTCTATGGGTATGTAAACAAAACTGTTACTTGGTTCAGACCTCCCGCCCTTGAAGAAGATGTTTTACACTGAGGCAGAGTGTGTGTCCGTGTTGACGCCAGAGGAAGTCAGTGAATGGAGGTAAATTACAAACACACAGTGTGTCTTTGTATTGCATAATCATTCTCCTTTTTACGTGTTAACAAAGAAAGAAAGTGCCTTTAGTATCTGCATTATATTATCTGGTTTTAATATTTAATAGGCAATGTTGGTTATTTCCACTACCAACCCAAAGGTGTTCAGTGTTGACTTTTTTTTTTCTACTACAGTCCTAGACAAATACTGCAGGTGGCACCATTTGTCTATGTCTTCATGCATCAGCTCTATGGGTACACCTGCAGTGCTGCTGCCGCCTACGAGCCAGCTGTCTTTGAATTTGGCAGCGGTTCTTGATTTTCAGGGTCTTGCACAAAGGATGTGAGAACTGGGATTACTGTGGAAAACAGGACAAGTATTGGCCAACAAGGGGTTTGAAACTGTTTTTAGCTCTCTGGGTCAGTTCCACAAATTGTTCTTTATATATTAAATGTATTTTGCATTGAAATTAAATATTCTTTCTTATTCAAGGAAGAAAAGAGAACGCCACACAATATGCTTGATGTCCATGTGGTTTTTGGAAAGCTGCATTATTTGGACTGAATGTGGTTTCTGTAATGTAAACTAAAGCTTTATACATGTCATTGTGATGGCTGTCTGGTTTGGTGGTGTGGTTTGGAATCGGCCGCTCTAATGTTTTCATCCAGTTCCTCCATGCTCATGTTTGTGTTACATTTTTCCACAGGAAGGAGAATAACAATATTATTGTGGACGACCTGAAGGAGGGAGGGGAGAAGCGGCGCATCCCCAACCCCTGTCGCACTTTTCTGGAGGCCTTCGAGATTTATCCAGACGTCATGGAAAATATCGTACGAGTTGGCTTCGTCAAACCAACGCCCATCCAGGTATGAGTGTAGCCCCTGGACAAATGTGTTCAGCGATTGATCACTGATCAGTCTAATCGCACTTTGAAGTTCTATGTGTAAATGTATTGACAGGATAGATCTGGATCAGATAACATCTGGCTGCTGCAGCTGTGTGTGTTTACTGTTCTCTGAATCTGTCAGGCAGCTTTTCCCCTGAGACGAAAAGAAAATTACCTAAAAGTCAGTCAAGGTAAAGTTTTGGGTTGGTTACTGTTTAAAGGTTTCTTCGTGTGAACCGGGGAGATACCTCACTCTCTGCCTTGCGAAACGGACCATGCATTTAATTATAGTTCAACTACAAACTTGGCATCTTGTGCTGGAAGAAAAATTTCCATGTTTGTCACTTTGCATAAATGCTGCAAAAAACAGACGCACCTGTAGTGACCTGTCCTGTTGCCACAGGCAATCCCCGTGATGTACGTAGAGTAGATCATATTTGGAAACACCCACGCTAACGGAAGTGTTTACAGGAAAGAATGAGCCCTTATTATCGTAATTTTAATTCTGTAATAGTAGTCCTCCCAAAAAGCAGAAATGAAAGGACATTTCTTTGGGCAAGTTTTTGGTTAATGCTATAAAAATCCCTTTGTATCTGCTTTATCACTTTACTGGCTGAACAGGTGTAAAAAGTTCAGAACAAATGCAGTTGCCGTTTTTAAGAGCGCATCCTGAATCATTAGTAAGTTAATGTTATTTTCTACGGTTTCATGGTTTTACTGACTCATAGCATTAAAACCAGTCTCCAGTTTTAATGTTATGGCCAATCGGTGTGTCTATCCATTTTATAACTTTGTGTTTTATATTTCCTTTAATTTTAGTTGAACGTTTTTTTAAATATCTACATACACACAGTCAACCACTGCTCTCAAAGATGTCTGAGTCCTAACAGTGCTTCAGTGACTGGACTAATGAGATTTGTCACATTGAGCTCTCACTGGATGACAGGAAGTAAGGAATGCAGACTGGTGAGGTGCAGAGAAAGAGTCACTGATGAGGGGAAAGAGGAGAGATGCACTATTTGAGAATCAATGGTCATGAGTGGGGTGGGGGGTTGGGGTAGTAACAGGTTTCACAGGTTGTTTCATCTTCATATTTAATGAACTTGTCCTACAGTGTCCACACACATTCAGTTCATAACTGTTCGATACCTCGATGAGAATCACAGGAGTCATGTTGGATCAGTGTTGATGTATTTCCAGTCAAGGTGTTCGTTGTGCAGGTCGTGGCTCTTGTTTCCTGCCTCTCACTGATGGGAAATGTTGCTCAATCATGTCAGCGTGAGCTGCAACAAGAAGTGAAACTGCAGCATCTCTTTTCAACTTTCACTTCTGACTAAAAGGCTTGTTCACACGGTGTGTCACTGGCCTGTGTGTTCATGCAGGTACAGGTGTTGCCTCACCCGTAGCTCTGATTCACTCTCCTGTTTTACTAAAACCTGCTGGATGTTTCAATGGATGTGTTGTTTGTCTTATATTCTCAGAAAAGAAAAGAAAAAAGAGCTCCAGGGACTGTTAACTGAGAAAAACGACTTTATTAGACCGATGTGTTTCGGCTTGTAGAAAATTTGTAACTTTTGTAACAGAGCCATCAGCTCTGTTTGTTTACAAACATGCTACATAGTGTAACTATAGTGTGAATTTCTGGAGTTGTTGACTCAAGGTCTGTGATTAAACCTACAGGTTTATAACTGTTGGAAAGAAGAGGGTATGCTCCAAAATGTTGTTTTAAATTAATCTTAACACATTAATGTCAGAGCAGTCACATGTTCAGTTTTTCACTAGTTGTGTTTTCTTAAGTATGTGTTTGTTTATTGTGTGCGTCTTTAGTCTCAGGCGTGGCCCGTGCTGCTGAGCGGGGAGGACCTGATAGCCATCGCTCAGACGGGGACAGGGAAGACCCTGGCCTACCTGCTGCCAGGCTTCATCCACATGGACGGACAGCCTATGTGAGACCAGCACCTGTTCTGACTGTTGCATACTGTCTCTTCTTATAGTTTTAACTCATTGAGTGCCAACCACGTAATTTCTCGTTTTTCGTTCCCATGCGTTGAGTGCCAACAACGTAATTTTACGTTTTTTGCTTTTTTTTTAAATTATGAAAATAGACACTTTAATACACATTATATGTAAATTTGGGGACTCTACGACGAGGAGAACTGAAATAGATGACGATCAAAGTCACATGACAGCTCATGATCTGGAAGTTTTTATCATAACTCGGCTTCTGCAAACGAGTTCTGCATGCAGATGCAGCGCAGCTGCTCTGCTCTCACCCGCGCTGCTGCTCCAGCTGCTCGAGCTGCTCGGAGCTGAACCAGGAAGCTCTCAGCCGACAGTCCGCCCGGTCTTCAGCTGGAGCAACACCGTGTCCTCCCCAAAGTCCTCCCGCGGTAAAATCTGATGGTCTCTGGGCCAAAGCAGACCGGCATCACCGACCCGAACCACAGACGGACCGCGACCACCGGCGGGACCGGTCTTCCCGAGCCGCGGTGGCCGACTGACCCTCACGCTCCGCGGCGAGAAGCTGTGACACGGCACGGTGCGTCTGTGTTATTGTTGTTTAGTGGCGCCCCCCCCGCCCCCGCTGGTGGTTTTGTGAATAGAACAACCATTGTTGTATATATTTATCTTATACGAGCCCTTTGATCCAGAAATGCGAGTGTGAGAAGAGCGACAGACACAAACAGAGCACCTTTCATAAAAGACGCTCTATCTCCTTTTCTAGAAAAAAAGGAGGGATTTTGGTGAAACCCAGCCATGTTTAGCTTGACTTTTCTCAGGAACGGAGGCACGTAGAAACAAACGGTTTGTGGCCACTTGAAGCATTAAGTTAAACCTTTCAATTGAGCCACAGTATGTGTTGGTGGCAATAATATAGAATACACTGTGGCTCTACATAAAAAGTCAAAAATGGTCTAAATTGCCGGTACACTTGACTAAAACTTTGGAAAGGAGCGCGGCACTCAATGAGTTAAAATGCCTCGCATGCTTTAATGTCATTTGTCCAAACAGTGAAAGTCTTTTTGTCCTTCATTCCCTCTCAGACCCAGGGCTGAGCGCAATGGTCCAGGCATGTTGGTGCTGACTCCCACCAGAGAGCTGGCCCTGCAGATTGAAGTTGAGTGCAAGAAGTACCGCTACAAAGGCTACAAAAGGTCCAGCAGTCTGATCTTATAAATCCCTAAGAATGAGCTTAAAAACCAATAATCAACTGCAGTGTAGAGGCAACATGGCTTTGACTGTTCCTCCTGTACCTTCTCTCAGTATCTGTATCTATGGTGGAGGGGACAGGAAAGCACAGATCAACCTGGTGAAGGGCGGCGTGGACATAGTGATCGCCACACCGGGCCGACTTAATGATCTACAGATGAACGACCTCATCAATCTTCGCTCCATCACCTACTTGGTCAGCTGCTTGTGTCTGAGCTTGTTTGTTTTTGTGTGGGAGGGTGTGAAAGTCTGAATGGATCCACTGTCTATGATGCAATTTGTAAAGACTAGTTAAAAGTGCCTTGTATACATACACACACCCCTGTCTGCTGTATTTTGTTTTGAATGTTGGGCTTCTATATGTTTTAAAGGGATAGTTCAACATTTTTGGCAAATTAGTCCATTGCCATAATCCCTATAGTCCTAGTTTGCATGAATTTACCTCGAAAACGACTCTGTCTTGTAACGCTCCGTTATAATCTCATAGCGTGGTGAATGTGCAGGTCACAACTTGTTCACAAGAGTGTTTTGGAGTTGTTGGGTTGTGTATTTGATGAGTTTGATGAGGGAAACCAAGAAATCCCATTAGCCTCCGTAGCGTAGCTCTGAGCAGCTCGCGGCTCTTCTCCGCTGTTCTAAAAATAGCTTGCACTGACAAATAAAGGTAACAAACCTACTCCTAAAACTATAGGGATTATGGCAATGGGCCAATTTTCCAAAATGTTGAACTATCCCTTTAATACCTGCTCTGATCATCCTGAGCAGGTGCTGGACGAGGCTGACCGGATGCTGGATATGGGCTTCGAACCTCAGATTATGAAAATTATCCTGGACATCCGGCCAGACCGACAGACCGTCATGACCAGGTACAAGAAGGTTCACACGATCTCCTGCATCCGATGAATATATAACAAGTACGTCATCAAACTGAAAACAAACTTGTCTTCTCCATAAAACCTCATGTTTCAGTGCCACCTGGCCCACTGGTGTGAGACGATTGGCCAAATCCTACCTAAAGAATCCCATGATGGCTTATGTGGGCACACTGGACTTGGCGGTAGGTGGACATAAACGTATATCTTCATGTGTTACTACTAGGGCTGGGACGATATGCTTTTCTCCCGATTCGATTCTTCTACGATTTTTTGGATGGCGATTCGATTTAAATTGCGATTCTACGATATTGCCGATTCTCTCGATTTTTAGTCTGCATTTTTAACATTTATCTGCACACAAATACTGTAGGAGCCTATAAATTAACATACTCCATTATAAAGTGAACTTAAACCCTTTTCAAAGCCTGTACTCTCTGTATGTAAAAGAGGCTAACAAATACACATTGCACAATATTTTAAAAAATTAAAAAATAAATAAATAAAAATAAAAAAAAAAAATATAATTTTTCAAAAAAAAAAATCGGTTTTTGAATAAAAATCGTCAAAAAAGATATCGCGATATCTATGTGAATCGATTTTTTCTCCCACCCCTAGTTACTACATACTTGAGACACTGTTCCTCTCTGGTTTTAGGTGATTCTGTGTGTTTACATCTGTAACACTGTTTCCTCTGTCTCTATTTCTCAGGCAGTTAACACAGTGCAGCAAACGATACTGATCGTCCAAGAAGAGGAGAAAAAGTCCTACGTGTTTGACTTCATCAAAAACATGTTGCCCGATGATAAAGTCCTCATCTTTGTTGGCAAGAAGCTCCTGTGAGTGCAGAGTCGATCACCAAGACGAGAACTGTAAACAAGAGAGTTACTTTGGTTTTTCTCTGAACCCACAGTTTGTGGTAAAAACCAGAGTTAACCACAGAAAACGTCACTGCGTGCCACATGCACTAATGGTGTCCTTGTGTCTATTTGCATGTGATCCCAGGGCTGATGACCTGTCGAGTGACATGTGTCTGCAGGGTTTGGCTGTGCAAAGTCTCCATGGCGACCGTGAGCAGTGTGACCGTGAAGAAGCCCTCAAGGACTTCAAAGACAGTATGTGACATGAAGGAAATGTTGCTGTTGTACATTTGGTGACAAGCTGCTGCTTTTATCTTGAAGCTTCTGAGCTGCCACAAATATAATGTCAAGGATCAAACATGCTGCAGGATGAAAAAGGGTTTTAAAAAAATATATTTTTCCAGGTCGAGTTCGCATCCTGGTCGCCACAGACCTGGCATCCCGAGGGCTGGATGTCCACGACATAACGCATGTCTTTAATTATGACTTCCCCCGTAACATAGAGGAGTACGTCCACCGTGTGGGCCGCACCGGCCGAGCAGGGTGAGGAGTGTTTACAGATGACTTGTTTCTGTTTTGTTTATGGGTCACTGGAATTAAAATCTCTGATTCATTAACTTTCCAGACGTTCAGGTGCAGCCGTTACCTTGGTAACAAGAGGAGATTGGCGGATGGCCCCTGAGCTGATTCCTATCCTGGAGCGTGCGGGACAGGTTAGCACATGACTCATTTTGAAATATAAACCACAAACTGTGTGGGTGGGTGTTACAGGAAGTTTATTAAAACCTTCAAGGAAATCTCAGGCGTGTGCATGGGTTTCTCTTTTTCTATTGTGATTTCACAACACACTGACTAATAGGATGTTATTCATGAATGAACGTCTGCTGGTAAAGGTTTCACTTCATGAGAACCACAAATACAAAGTCTTTTTTTTTACTATTTAAAAATGTTCATGTCTCTAATGCACTAAATCAATTGTATTTGTAACCTGAAAGTTGAGATGTGCAGTGAATATTTAATTTTTTTTTACCCATATAGATTGAATAGAAATATCATAGATCAGTGTGTGTAATTTTTCTGCATCGTGTTGCAGGAGGTTCCTGAGGAGCTGGTGCTCATGGCAGAGAGGTACGAGAAGCACAAGAGGGAGAGGGATTTAAACAATCCAAGGGGAGGACCCGGAGGACGAGATGGTGGAGGGGGAAGGAGAGACGGTGGAGGGGGCTGGGGAGGGGGAGGAGGAGGAGGAGGAGGAAGGAGAGACGGTGGAGGGGGCTGGGGAGGAGGAGGAGGAGGAGGCGGAAGGAGAGACGGTGGAGGAGGCTGGGGAGGAGGAGGAGGAGGAGGAGGGAGAGGAGGCCGGGATCGAGACCAGAAGTGGGGTTTCTAATCCTTGAGCGTTCATGTAAAGTCCACATGTACCTCAACAAACACAGGTCGACATAAAGATTTATATGATCTGTATAAATGGACAGACAAGAAAAACTTCAGTGTCCACACTTTCAACACTGGACTCTGTTAACATAGATTGAAATTAATTTATCTATGGTGGTATTCTAATAGGACAAATGTTGATTTTCTTATCCTTCCTTTTTTAATTTATTTTCAAAATGATGGAACAGGATCTGAAACCGCCTGTGTTGTGATTCCCTTTGAATCTGTGTTTGTTTGATTTGAATGTTTGTTTTCTTCTGAATTGTCAGAGGTGGTTCACCTCGTTATGTTGTCCTTCTGTTTTAAAAAATGGTTGAAATGCACAATTTTTACAGTTTTCTTGTGTTTGTAATCACCAACCACAGCAGTGTTTTGGTGTCTGAAAATGTTACATCATTTCTTGATTTGAGCAGAAAGAAATCTGTCTAATAAAGAAATGACAGTGTGGATCTTACTGGCTTCTTTACTTGAAATATTCACTGTATAACTTTATCTGCTTTGCACCAATCCACATCACTACAATCATGGTAGAAATGGGCCTCTGAGATACTGAAGGTGAGTGTTATTTTATTATTATCAAAACCTGGAAAACAGTCATTTCTTGACCACCTAAAATTTGTTTTTCTACAGGAAGTTCTGCCCTAAATCCCCACCAAGAGCCTGTCTGCAGTATATGGATTAAAAAAAATACTGCTGTCCTTGGACAATGTAAGATTTCCTCTTTTCCAGCTTGTGTATGTTTTCAGAGCAGGAAAGATTTTCGTAACTTTTTTTACATTCAGAGTATTCTTGGGACAAAACTGCTCATGTTGTTTCAAAACGATACAAGGATAAGTTTTTTTTTTTTTTTAAAAAGATCTCAAATCAAATATAAAATGATCTCTATTTTCATATGTCAAATTTCCGCCATCAGAAACCTGGCTGAAGCTTGATATTCACATTGCCTTTAATATTTTACTTTGCAGATTGATTTGACCTCAACAGTTTAGTGGTGTGTGTGGACAAACACCCTCTCAGCCTTAGGTAAGATGCTGTTGAATTTTCTACGTAAGACATACAGTTTATCAAAGGAGGTTTTTAGTTCGAATGGAAACAGCACATGTTGAAACATGGAATGTGAAGGAGAAACACCTGGGTTGATTGAAAAAATGTTTAATTAAAATTGCCCTCATAATTTCATAATTCATGCAGCACATTCATTTGCAGACTCATTTTTATTTTTCGTATTAGTGTCAGAACAGAAAAGCCAAAAGAAGAAAAACATGAAATTGAAAAACTGGCTTTGGTAAACACAATGAAATGGTTACAAATTGTTTTAAATAAATGCCATTTACTGGAATACCCAGGATTCGGTTGCTCAGTTTTCAGGCTGTTCAAAAATATAATGGTGGTAGAAGAACCATCACAAACTCGTCACTGCTCGTTCGATCTGAAAATTGGAAATCCATGGTCTCGTTCCCCCTTGATACGACGAGCGAGGGAGTCGCACTTCTTCTTGCCAGGAGCAGCAAGAAGGTTCTGATTTGGGATGAAGAAGTTGGGGAGAACACCATTTTCCAGATGGCCTACAAAGTTGTCCAGGAGCTGCAGAAAACAGCGGCTCAGCTCTGAGGCCCTCCATTCGCTGTCTTTGGTTCGAGAGCAGCAGGCGTGCAAGAGGGTGGTCTTGGCCTGGTAGGAGTAGAACTTGTCAAATGAAGAGTCCTGTTCCTTCAGCTGACTCAGGAGATGTTTCAGGAGCTTCAAACAGTCCTTCCTGTTTGTAAAGAGGAGAGTATGGCAACAATTACTTAACTTGGAGGATTTGAAATAAGATGACCACAGGGCATCTGCAGGTTCTGAAAAGTCAAAATATCATCCCATATAATGGGTGTCCTGGTCAAAATGATTTAATTACATTAGAAATTATTTTCATAACTTCTGCTGGAAAGTCTTGGGTAGAAATCCAGTTATAATAAAAAATTCTGGGTCATATTGTCCCCACTGGTTTTCCATCATCTGCTGATTGTGCAACAGCAGCATTGTGGTACTAAAAATGTCTTAGTGTTCACTTTGACCTTGTTAAACTCTGCAGGAATTCTGCACTTGAGTAATAAAAAAACCCAGTCAGTAAATCTAACCTGCAGCAGCGTTCGCCCTCTCTCTCACAGCACGTCTTCTCCGATCCGTGATTCTTCAGAATGGCCTTTTCAATGTGAGAGAATGAAATCCTCCAAGTGTCTGCATGTTGTAGAAGAAAAAAATATTTAATGGGCAGGGCAAATTGAACCTGCCACCCCCCCACCACATGCATGAATCGGCTCATGTGAAAGCCAACAAACCATAATTCATAATTAATTACATAATTCAAAGCGCTGCTGTTTTTCTCACAAAGAATCAAATGAGTTGTAATGCTAGAACATACAGTACAATACAGTCATAAAATATTTAACTCAAGATATTTCTAAGTGGTGGGTGGGTGTTTTCACAATACTGCAGAGTCAACACAAATCGGTCATACCTGTCTTACCAGTTATACCTCATTGGTAAGTGAGGCAGTTGCCAGTGAGTCATATGTATTTATCACAATGTGATTGTGGTTTGGAGATAGACTTACCTTTAGCTTGGACTCCATCAACTTCCACCATGCCACTGCCCTCATATTTGGGGACGAGATAATATGGCTTCCGCTTGTGTTCTTGCTTTACTTTAGTCCCCAGCCATCTTTCTATTTTAAAGCCGTCGGTGGTAAAAGATGGCCAGCTGGATTTAACTTTAATACAGAGAACAAGATCCAGTGAAATGGTGACTGAGTCGACTGTTGTGGTCAAGGTCACTGCAGGGCAGCCTTTCTTCTTCCTCGTCACTGTCCATTCTGAAAGAACAAACAGGAAAAACAATCTGAATGTTCATTATATACTGTATATAATCATTTTGTTAGGGAAAAATTCTGAGGTGATGCAGGAAGAAGAAGCACGGGAGTCCTAAACTGATTAAGTTTATTAGGGCTTGATTGATCAAGGAGAGCAGAGGAGCCATCGACACAACATGAGTGCATGATGCCACTTCAATTCTTAGAGGCCAGACCACAAGCTCAGATTCTTATACTAGAAAAGTGGACAGAGACTGCAAGGGGAGATGTGTTTACATCCTATTGGCTACTGGCCATACACATTAAGATAAAGATTTCCCTCCTAGTAGGATGGAGCCTGTTATAACCTAGGTCTGCAGCTGTGTTTGGACACCGCCAAATTGTGAGATTTAAGATGCAAAAGGAGGGGAAATGGCCTTGGTATGTTCCTGGGAGGGAAGTGCAGGGCGGATAACTGTCTCTAGCAGTATATCTCAGAAAGGGGCATCTAATTCTCAGCTTTCAACTATAAGAGGGTGTTACGGCCTTTGACCTTTGACGACTCAGGACTGCATGAGAGATTCAAATTCTTCTCCAACACATTTCATTGACCAGTAATATACAGTATATCTCCGTCAGACAGATGTCACAGTAAAATGTACATGGTGGCTACACGGTTTTACTGTTTGATGAAATCTTATAATTTATGAATGAACACACTACTGATAGCAACACTCAGACTTCAAAGTGTAGATGATGACGGTTTGTCTTCACAGTAACTGGTTCCCGAACTGCTTCTGACCAACTCTGCTCAATTTCTAAAACCTATAATATGCAGATTTTGATACTCACCTCTAAATGTCTTGACACATTTCTTCACTTCTTCCCTGAATTCATTGAGCATTGCACTGGAAGATAAAACGTCTTGGTCCTGAAATTTTTTCAGAGGGTTGTTGCCACGTTTCAACCCCACACTGTAAAATGCTCCATCTTCGTCAAAGGGGTTAATGTCCACTCGGTCAACAGGGATGGCCAGCATAACATCAAATTCATCAGGATTAGAAATCTGTATAAACAAAAACATCACATTGCAAATCATTCAATAACCTAATAACTAGAAGTACTGTATCATTTCCTCTAATTTGACTACTTTGCACAATGCATTGACCACTAACTCAGGACAGTTGGTTAAACAGTATTGGTTTATGGGAAACCAGAACAAAAGTGACTTACCTTCAAATTTTCATAGTAACTTCCAGTAGGTATCTGTTCTACTTCTTTAAACCAGTCAGTGTTTTGTGTGACATGGGCAATTACGTCTTTTGTTATTTGATTGACGACTTTTGCAGCATTTGATTGATCAATCTTCCTAATCTTCAAATTTTCCAGAGTTGTGCGGAGGAGAAAACCCATTTCAGTAGTGTGTTTATGTGTCTCTGGCTGCATCCTCATTGTGTCCTCAGGGATTTTTTCTGGTGATTCGGCTTTGCCAGCAGACTTTTTATCTTTTTTGGTCTTCGGAGAATCCTTTGTGGTGTCCTTTGGTGTTTTTGGTGTTGATTTCGTCGTCTCCTTATCGAGTTGCTCTGTTGATTTGGACTTGCCCGCATATTTTCTTGGTTTTGTGATGTCAGGAGAATCCTCCGTCTTATTCTTTGGTCTCTCCAGCTTCATCTTTGACATCTCTGCAGATTGTTCTGTTGTCTTGGCCCTGGCGACACAGGTCTCGGCTTTTGTGCCTTTCACAGGAGCCTTCACAATATTTGTAGGTGTCCTTTTCGTAGTCTCCTTTTTGATCTTTTCTTTTTGTGTGCTCTGTACACATGGCTTCTCATCAGTTTGGTTTGGTATTTTCTGCGCCCGTTGCTTTGGTTTCTGTTCCTTTGTGGCACCATTATGCTTGTCTTCTTTAAAGTCTTTCCTTGGATCTCTTGGCGATAATACTTGGTTAATTTCTTCAGGTGTGGTTTTGCTCTTGGCGCGCTTAGGCTCCAGATTTTCTGCCTTCCGTGGTCTCCCTCTGCCAGTCATGATGTTGTACCACGAGCAATGAAACCACTCTGTCAGAAGTACACTCAAACTTCTTCCGCATTGCATATGAAAACACGCCCCTTTAGTTCTTGGCAGACTGCCCCTGTGTGGGCCTTTGAGAGGAAATTACATTATATTCTGTCTTGTTGTTGTCATAGATTAATAAAAATTAGTTTATAAAAAAAAAAGTTGATATGGTCCTTTTGAAAAAAAGTTGAAATGTCACTTAACATTTGCTATTTTATTCCTGTACCAATAGCTACATCTTGTGGACAGATGTGTGTATCGTAAATATGCTGTGACACTCAGAGAAAATGAAGATCACAGACCAACTCCTTGGTTGAAACATGTTTAATGTTGCAAAGAGGCTCATGCCATCTTACAATAAGGTGCAGTAGCTTATGCCAATTTAAACTTCTTCAGTGCAAAGTTAGCAAAACGCCAATCAAAGTGCTTCAAGAATCAACAGGTGGTCTACTCTGAGCCCCTGCGGAAGGGCAAATATGGACCATTTGTTTTAAGTGCCATTTAAAGCTTAAACACAACAAATCACTAAGTTCAACTAATCTACTACTTAGAGGAACATAGTTTTAAATTCTTCCATAGGCTCCTACTGAGCACCATGTAATTACAAACAAACACTAAAAGCAAGACAACACACACCAAGTAAAGAGACCTGCACTCCAGGGAGCTACAGAAGTGATAAATTACAGTACCTCTACTTGTTCAATGTCTCAGTATCACAGAAAAGGTATTGCCATGAACCAAATCAACAGTGGACATTTTAAACTACCTGGTTGATATTACATTGTATGTAATGGTAATCTAACCAATGAAATACGGTCAGGAGTACCGTGTCAAGGACTAAACATCTAAACGTTGTTCTTTCCTTCGAATGCTTTTGCGATGCATTGTGATGATTAACCAGTCTTTGATTATTAAGTTGAAGCAGCCAATTGTAGGATGGAGTTGGATGACTGATGTCCTGCCCTGGGAGACCTTGGGGTCGGCAGTGTAGCACAACATTCATTTGTTCCTCTGGGCCTTCTGGGCAGACTTGGTAATTTTACCAGTGGTGGAGACCTTCTTCTCCACACCCTTGATTACGCCGACAGCCACGGTCTGACGCATGTCGCGCACGGCAAAACGACCTACAGGGTGAAAAAGAGTGAAAGAGAGAAAAAGAAGGTAATTTAAGGAGATGGTACCATCTGATTTACCAAGGCTTTTATCAGGGTACAGTTTCCTGAGAAACAGTTGAAATTCAACGAATCAATTCACTTGAACTTACCCAGTGGAGGGTACTCGGAGAAACTCTCGACACACATTGGCTTCCCAGGAACCATATCCACAATGGCAGCATCTCCAGACTTGAGGGCTTTGGGATTGTCCTCCAACTTCTTGCCAGAGCGGCGATCAATCTTTTCCTTGAGCTCCGCAAACTTGCAGGCGATGTGAGCAGTATGACAATCCAGCACAGGAGCATAACCAGCACTGATCTGGCCTGGGTGGTTAAGGATGATCACCTGTAAAGCAAAGGGACAACAAAGGTAAAATATAACATGATGCCATTGTTGCTGTGGGTGAGGTAAGATTGAGAGATTCCTTCCATTTTAGCTCCTAACAGTAAATGTTTCTCAAGGCTTAAGACTGAGCTGAGTATTTTTAATCACGCTGACGTTTCATCTCTGAAAATAGACCTCATGCAGTGTCTACCTGAGCAGTGAAGTTGGCAGCTTCCTGTGGTGGGTCATTCTTGCTATCACCAGCCACATTGCCACGGCGAATGTCCTTGACCGACACGTTCTTGACATTAAAGCCCACATTGTCCCCAGGGAGGGCTTCGGTCAGTGCCTCATGGTGCATCTCCACAGACTTCACCTCAGTAGTCACATTGACGGGGGCAAAGGTCACCACCATGCCGGGCTTCAGTATGCCTGTTTCCACACGGCCGACAGGCACTGTACCAATACCTGAGAAAGACGAAGAAGGTAAGCACAGGGGACGTAGATTAAGGACATTCGGGAAACATAAAGATAGGTCAGTCCTGTGCTTAAGTGAATGCTGCTGGATGCTAAGTGCCCTGAATAGGATGCATTTTCATACACCATATCTGAGAGTTTATTTCAGAATAACACAATCCTCTCTTCCCACAGTGTTTGGATATTATGTGTCTTTATCAGTGTATTACATGCCTCCTATCTTGTAGACATCCTGCAGAGGCAGACGCAGAGGTTTGTCTGTTGGACGAGTGGGAGGCTGGATGGCGTCTAGAGCCTCCAGGAGAGTGGTCCCTGATGCATTGCCTTCTTTCCTGCTGATCTTCCACCCCTTAAACCAATTCATCTAGAAAGATGAAAATAATGAGGCTTTTTAAACTTTTATCACAAAGTTTCATTGAAAAACTGTTGTTTTTTTTTAAACTTCCCATCACTCACTTAAGCAGGCAATTACTGTAGGGGGGTTTGTTTGTATACAGCTTTACTTGGTCTGCTAAGAGCACTAACCTGTGGTGGCTGATTTTAGGACTCTTAAACAATGTCAGTACAAAGGCAGAAGGATACTCAGACTTGTTTACTGAGTTGAGTTGGATCTACAGTCATAGCAACTGGTCGACCTGGGAGCCTTGGCTTTTCGCTCCAGGCACCATACAAATTAGTATTCAAATCCAAGGCTGCATAATTTTATTATTTCTAAAAGCAACTGCATTACTTTTTCAGTGTGGTCTACTTACATTGGGGCTGGGCTCAAGCATGTTGTCTCCATTCCAGCCAGAAATGGGCACAAAGGCGACGGTGTCTGGGTTGTAACCAATCTTCTTGATGTAGGTGCTCACTTCCTTCACAATTTCCTCGTAACGTTTCTGGCTGTAGTTCGGCTCAGTAGAGTCCATCTTGTTGATGCCCACAATGAGCTGCTTCACTCCCAGAGTGTAGGCCAGGAGGGCATGCTCACGGGTTTGTCCATTCTTGGAAATGCCTGCCTCGAATTCTCCCACACCTGCTGCCACAATCAGTACGGCACAGTCGGCCTGAGGATGCACATGAAACAAACGGGAAACATTAGTACTGCCTGTAAAAGATTGTTACCCATGGGACAAGTCACTATAGACAAACAGGTTGGATGAATGCATTTACGTAGAATGGCACATGCTGTATGCAAATACAATGACGGGGTGCTCTCATGTTACAGACCTGTGAGGTCCCAGTGATCATGTTCTTGATGAAGTCCCTGTGACCTGGCGCGTCGATGATGGTCACATAGTACTTGCTTGTTTCAAACTTCCACAGCGAGATGTCGATGGTAATACCACGCTCCCTCTCCGCCTTCAGCTTGTCCAGCACCCAGGCATACTTGAATGACCCCTTCCCCATCTGAGAAATAACAGAAAAGCGATCAAGAAATTAAGAATTTACCTTTTTGGTATGTTTCCTTAAACGGTTGTTTTTATGACAAATGGATGTCATTCTGCTTAGCCATTAATGATGTCATTTTATTTGTTAGGATGATGCTGAATTGTTTCTTTTTCTATGTTATTCGATTACACTATTTTTGTTGTTCCAGTATCGTATCAGCAATAGTCCAATCTTGAGGGGAATAAAAAACATCAGCAGATAAAAGGTGCCCCCCCTCCTCCTGTCCGCATCCTCTTACCTCAGCAGCCTCCTTTTCGAATTTCTCGATGGTTCTCTTGTCAATGCCCCCACATTTGTAGATAAGGTGGCCCGTGGTGGTGGACTTGCCAGAGTCCACATGGCCGATCACGACAATGTTGATGTGAAGTTTCTCCTTTCCCATGTTGGCTGGAGCTGGCTGAGTTCACGAGACAGACTGTCTGCTAAAAAGCCAGGGTTAAGTTACAGTTAGTACGAGTCACAGATGGTTTGCAAGGCAGGAAACAGAAACCTTTGAATAGGCATTGCAAGATTACACACTGGAGAATCAGCAATTGTCAAAGCTCTAGGTTTCAAAACAATGCCTCTACTGGCGCAGGATGAATTTGGGGACATTAAAATGCTACGAAAGGAGGGAGAATTTAATCCCTTTTTTTTTCTAGTCCACCTGACCTTAAAAGAGCTATGCTGTCTGCTCAGTACTGGATTTGTTGGGCTGAAGTTACTGACACTGACACTGAGAGCTCTTCACTGGTAATAGATGTTTTTGTGAGCGGTGTGTCTCTGAAGATTAGGGATGGTATCAGTGGCCACTGAACTGCGCCAAGCACAAAACTGTCTGCCCCCCCCCTACTCTTTATTCCTCCATCCATCCACTCCACCACCACTCTCTCCTGTCATCGCTGCCCCACTCTGCCCTGACACATCAAGACAACAGGGCTCTGATGTTTCACAGCACCGTCCGTCCTCTTTTCACAGCCACACACTTCACACAGCTTCACAACAAGCCAGAATCCTCCATTTTGTTAGGTCCCATCCGCTGACAGTGTAGCAGCCATTTCTCAGACACTGCAGTGCACTGCACACAGGTTCAGACAACAACACAGCACACACAGTTAACAACTCTGCAGGAGTGTCACATGATAACAACACACAACAACAAACTTCTCTTATAAATAACCCAGCAGAGTGTGGCTTCTTATATTTTGTCTGAATCCACTTGTTATCTGATAGAAAGCCCAGAAGCTTAATCCAACTGTAACATCCAACCCTCACATGATCTTGTGCAGGTGAACTCAGACAGGGACAAACAACCTTTAACATGCGCTCGTGAACTCATCCCTTGTGTGTGTGTGTAACGTCACCACGGCTGCCGCAGTGCGCTTCATGTGCAAAAGATGATAACACAGAGGACAGTGCCCGAAAAAAATTAGCACAGCTACTACGGTTAATCTAATGTCTGAAGGATTTAATGGAAATGCCAACCCTCCGCCATGTTTTATCATCTGCTCCGCTCACTAACGCCAGGATGCGCATTAACAAGCAGCCAGCCGTCTGCCCTCCTTTCTGCATCATAACAAATATTCCCAGTAGTGCACTGCCTGGAGACGGAGCCGCTCAGGAAAACAAAACAAACACAGTTCATTCTCCCCGTTTGCACCAACAATTGAATAAAACCACCTCAATGAATAATTTCATGTAAACGGTGTCGTACCTGAGAAGCTGTCCGGTGTCAGGTTGGCTGCGGGACCGGAGAGGCTGAGGAGAGACGCTGATCCGGTTATAGCGCACAGGACAGGCGGGGGTGTTGCGTAATTGCGCGCACCCGCTGCTGCACAGCATCACAACTAGGGACCAGGAGAAGTTGCCGTAAATGACTTTTCTTTTTCTTTTCACAGGACAGAGCCACTGGCGAAGCATCCGAAACGACGTGTTTACATTCAAAACTAGGACCACACATCCATGAACGTGCTCAATTATTTACCAACGCACATTTGCAAGAAATAAATATATTAGTGATATTTCTCGCAAGCGTTTGTTATTTATATTTATGCACCGGTGCGATCTTTGCTGTGCATTGCTTATTTAAGGTCGGTTACATAAAGAGTAGATAGGTGTTTTTGTTGAAGGACATTATATTTGCGTTTGCTGCAGTTTGAAAGAAAAATGGAGGGGAGCGTAGATACGAGGTTTGGTTTGATCCGAGTTTCCGAGGTTGTGTGAAGTGGAAGTGTGTGTGTGTGAAGTGGAAGTGTGTGTGTGTGTGTGTGTGTGGTCAGGCGGGGGCACAACTGGGGCGAGGAGCATCGATCACGCGCAGCAGGTGGAGCGCTCACCTTTCCAGACACTCCCTAGTTGGATTAAAATTAACACCGATGGCCTAAACTTCCCTCCAGCGCGTCTGTCTGCACGGCAGTCTGCCTCTTTATCACTTGATACAGGGCTGCAGATTTATCCGCACTTAATCACGCACTGGTTGTAAATTTTGATGTACATTAATGTGTGCTCTGTGGTTGAGGTTAATCACAATCAGGATGAAGAGTGATGCTTTTCTTTATGTTACTTGTACCATCAGCTGTTTGACATTTTTGTCAACTTTTAACTATTACAGTCAGACTTTAGTTGTTTGCCGACAAGAATATTTGAATGAGTAGGGTTTGAAGAGTGCAAACTATGAACTCTTACAGACATTGGGGTTATATAAGGTTAGTGTAAGATTTTACAGCCTATAGTAAAGAGGCTCCTGAACCTTTTCATCAGAAATTCAAAGAACTGTGGTAATGAAGTGTCCTGTTGCTGAAGTTGGTTGGAAGCTTGTGAATGAGACACCACACATCATCAGAGCTGATCATTGCTGTATATCATGACGTATTTACAATACAAGACAGTGATTTAAGAGAGATTTCTGGAATGTTTCCAGGGTCAAAGTTTACAATGATTTCACTCTTACTGCAGTGTACATATCATACAAAAGTCCCTTTTTAAACTCTGCATAAAGATATTAATGTAAAACAGAAATAAGAAAAAGCAGGAATCCTTCAACACAGTAAGTCAACAGTCCATAATTGTCTGATAATATTATTTAAAAAAAATGGAATAAGGCACCAGTTCATTTCATCTTTAGTGTGGATGATGGTGCTACTTTTTGACAAAATGTTGTGGCTTCGTTTTTGATTTGTCTCTCTCTGGTAAACACTCATATACACAAGTGACCTGAGAATACAAAGCTAAACCGGTTACATGGGTAAAAAAGCTACTATTGTAGTAAGATGTATCGCTTTCATGGCAATGACCTCATGATATTTAGTTGACATTAAAAAGCTGAGGACACATACCTCAGTCTGGTAACTCAGTAACATAACAAACATAAACATCCTTTTCAATCCTTGTGTGACACAAGAAGATACCTGAGAATTGGCACAAAGTGCAAATCCTGTGACTAAAGTACTGTAAGGCTGCGTGTCCTGTCCTCCAGGAACCTGTTTAAAAACCTCTCTTCCCGAGAGTTCAGCGTCTTCTTAGTGTTACAGACCAGAAATATCAGGACCTGTCTGTTAAAGGCTGCTATGGAAATTAAAGAGATGCCTGGTGGACCAAACCCAAACAGAACAACATTACATTGTGGTTCACACAAAATCCCTTAACCAAGTATAAGACAAGTAACTACTTAAAAAAATGGTCCATTTTAAATCACATGAAACACAAAGAGCTTTAAAATCATTGTAAAGAGGTAAGGCATTTTCCCATTTTGTCTGTGCTGTGCAGTCACAAACGTCTCTAAAGAAAGACAGTAACCAACATGTGTCCAGTTGTTTAGGATGACATAATCATTAAAAATCTGTTATCCCTTTCTAACACAAAAAAATCAACACATTATTGGCACTTTCTTGTGCCTTGCAAGGTGGCACATTGTGTCGTCCTCAACTTTACTCAATGTGGGACAACATCCTTCTGAAGAGTGTGTAGACTGTTACACTGGCAATACAACTCAATGTTTCAGTGTTCAAGGGTAAAAAGAACAAGAGGCTGAAGTGCTCCGGAGGCAGAAATAACAATTGAGCCAAGCAAGTACGCTACATGACAAACCTGAACACCAGGAAGTGCCACATTCTTTCACAGCTTGTTTGTAATGCAGGTTTGATAATTAATAAGCTATTATAACCTATAGCTATATGGCTGATTATGGGTATACATGTATATTGTTTCGATAATTGGCAAGAGTTAAACATTTGGATATGAAGCATCCGAAACCTCTTGGAGGTTCATACTGTTTCTTCTCAATTATTATTTTTGCCTCCAAAGCATTTCTGCTTAACTAAAAGTGCAATCAGCGTTTTCTCCACTGTGACTGCAGGAGCATCTGTCAACAGACTCCACATTCACAGTCAGGAATATCCTTGAAGGTATCATGGTTGTTACTCACTGTTGATTAGCTGTGCTCTAAGAGGAACACATCTCTCCCTGTCATTACCCAGTGAAGGAGCCCATGACTGAGATTTGTCCTTCAGACAAATCTGAATCATGAACTGCTCGAGTCGACTTCTTCTTTGCCTTCCACCTCAGTCTCCATGAGCGGAGGCTGTGCGAACGGCCCAGGGCTGCACCGTTCCTCTGCCGAACATCGTGTAGACCAGCGCTCCAAACAGGTTGATGCCGGCAGCGATGTAGAAGACGGTCTGCCACTCCTCTATAGTGTTCTGAAGGACAGTCAGCAAAGTTAATTAGTACTGATATTAATGGGGGGGAAATAATGTAGGTGAATATCTGTGCATTGAAACAAAACATCCATAGGTTATTGTTTACTGAGCTTGTAGCTGTAGCATTTTTACTATCTCTTACACTTACACTACTGTCTCACTACCAACTGTCTCTGCTCTTTGTATATCGTCAAGTCAAATCATCTTTATTTCTACAGCACATTTAAAAACAGATGTTGACCAAAGAAGATTCAAATTCAAACAAAACAAGACAGACAAAAAGAGAGAGAGAGATAAAAAAAAAAATGTATATACTGTATACCGTATTTATAAGACACTAAATGCATTATTCTGTTTCACCTTGTTACCATGGGCGATGGTCCTAATATTCACTGGGTTATTTGGTAAATAAACTTTGCAACAGTGTGAGGAAGGCTCAGGCCTAAAACCTACAACTTTATTTAAATGCAGTACATTACATCAACAATGAGTCCTGTATTTTAGATATTCTCTTGCTATAACTGTTACTTTTTATAGAGGACTATCGGTGCCTCCTGGTGGCCAAATTATCATTAGCATGCTAATCTTGAACCAGCTAAACCAATTAGACATTAAATGCAGCATCAAGCCAAAGTAAGAATCCCATCTGTATAGGCAACAACACTGCAGGTCAGGAAACCCAGAGTGATTGACCTCTGTTACTATGTGAGGAGCAGCATGCTGCAGTACATACTACAATTTACGCATACAGTTGGTATGACACTATGTTATGTGCTGTTCAGGGGTGTAATTATCATTTATATCAAATTTAGACCTCTGAAACACAAGCATCTCAGTCTATATTCCCTGTTAAACAAATTAAACCCACTGTGCCGACTGGTCTGAGTATGTTTCTTACATGTGTGGTGAGGGCTGTCGCTATCACTGGTCCCACCATGCCAGGAATCGTGGCAAAGGTGTTGGTGATTCCCAGCAGAATGCCAGCATATCTACGAAGATAAACAAAGTGATTGTTAAATGTGACAAATATTTATTTGTGTACACATGAAGGATGTATTTTTCTTTTATTTTTAAAGGTAAAATTGTTAGGTCACACAAGTTTCTTCTGAGGCTGCACACAGTGATCACTCCTGCATCTTCATCACAGAAGAGCATGAAAAGCATCAACTATTCCCTCCAAAATGATGCTTAAGTGTGAATAAAAGATTATTATTTTAGTGACAGGAAGGGGCCATTCTTACGAAGGAGCAATGTCGAGATGGTTGATGTTGAAGCCGGAGGCTGACACTCCGCCCAGAGCGGAGGAGAGGGTGAGGAAGGTGACGGCCAGGGTGTAGTTACAGCCTGTGTATCCTGCTGCCACGATAAACACGGCCGGCCCAATCATACCTACAGCACCACACACAATCAGGGTGAAAAAAAACCAAACAGTAGAGTTAGACATGGTGCACTGGATGCTCAAGAGCCTGTTGTCTGTTTCACACCAAAAACTCAGCTGACTCAGGTGAGATGGTGGCATCTCTTACCAACGAGGGAGAAGCACTTCCTGACAGTCACTGTGGGGCACTGGCAGGTTTCCCGCAGGTAATCTGCTACCTGACCGCTCAGCACAGCTAAAACTGCACAACCCAAGTAAGGCAGAGCCGACAGTAGACCGTTCTGTGGTGGACAGAAATAGACAACAGCTTGTTAAATGTCTGTGTTGTGAGGGCCTCCTGCCTTGGAGCCAGATTGTGACAATGTGTATTTGTAATTATATAGTTATTTCTACAGATGTCATTAGGCAGCATACATTAGTTTTGACTTTTTAATGATATTACTGCACCCAAGTGTTCCCAGTTTTTTCTACATTATTCTCGATACATTTTTCTGTTCATACTAAAAATATACACATTTTGAGCCTCACCTGCTGTATGCTGAAGCCCAGTATGTCACTCATGTAGGTGGGCAGCAGGGTGAGGAGGGTGTAGAAGGTCCAGTTGTAGGAGAAGTGAGCCACGACGATGGCCCACAGTGGTCTGGATGTCACGATGGCTCGCCAGGGGATGTAGTTTGCAGATGTGGACAGCTGGGCCACAGGGGAAGTAGGAGGAGGAAAAAATATATTAATACATCCAACCTTGAAAACGAACTGCTAAATGAATATACAAATAAAAACTGTATTACCAAATAGGAGGGTTAGCCCAGTTTTGTAATTCATTATAGGGTTAGCATTATGTTATATAAAAAAAAACATAAATATCAATACAGTACAAGTATTTTTTCATGATTTCTTCAGCTGCATTAATAGAAACATGTCCATTAGATCAAACTCTGTCTTGATTTGTAAGTCTCACACTAACTCTTTGTTGCAGTTAGTGTTGGTTTTATTTCTTGTCTTATCTTTTTCTCCCTCTGCTGGCCAAAAGATAAAAACACATTTCCTTCCTTCATTTTGTGTTCTTGTTTGTTTTCAGATTAAAAACACCATTTTCCACATTTATTCACATACAATTACATGTCTCACTATGTAGAAAATAAAACAATACACCAAAATACCATATAGGGTCCTAATCTCACCACCAGGGTTCAATCACCTGCTGAAATAATGAACCTTTCGTTATTGTTCGCCGCCAGCTCTGTCATCATAAATTGCAGAACCACGAGTGAGTGTTAAAACTTAACGGCTGAATAAAACAGATAAGACAATAAAACAATGCAATATGCTGAAATTATGTAACATTATTATCTGATAACTCTGCTGGAGCGGAAATGCCTGCAAGTTCTCTGCTGCTACTGTATTTCCCCTTCTCTACTGCTGCCTTACCCTACTTCTTTTTTTTTTTAATAGACATTCTGTATAGTCTGTGTTGCTGTTACTTACCTCGTTCTTCAGTGAGGAGGTGATGTAGAGTCTCTCCTGCTCTGATATCCGTGGGTGAGTGTTTGGACTGTCAAAGACCAGGAGGGCCCACAGGACAAACCAGACCAGGCCATTAACACCTGGACACACAGATGAGGACTGGTTGAGTGTAAATGCGCCATCACATGAAACCAGCACATGTGCAAAATACATTTTTTATATTGTCATTTCCTGGAACTGAACTAAAGTCTGTGCATCTTATTCCTCCGACTTTAATCTCATCCACAGAGAGCAATAGGTGTGTCTGACATCTGCTCAGTGGTTTAAGATGGAGTGAGATTAAAGCAGTTCAGGCAAACAAGTAAAAAAAAAAAAAAAAAAGCAGTGAAGGCACCATCTGTACATTTTCTCCCTAAACTTGCTAAATCATCGTTTCCACAGAAAGAAGAGGAACAAAGGAGCAGACACTGGCAACAGCTCATCTGATGCATAAAAATAGTGCTGTGGTGGAGTGTTTTCTTCTTCTATTTTTTGTTGTTTTTCATAAATACTGGGTTGTTTTGCTGTGATGTGAAGTTTTTATTACTTATTCTTTACAGCGCAATATGGCTTGAATGTTGTCTAACAAATGCAAATGTGTGTGTGTGTGTGGGTGGGGAGGGGGGTTGAAAACAACTGCTGTCAGGCTAATGTTCAGTGAAAGTCACTCAATATGAAATCTACACAGTGCTACACTATAAAAACCTGGATATACAACAAAATATTTAGAAGCCAATGACAGATAAAGCTTTGTGTTTGAGGGAGAACAGCTTGATGAAACACCTTCTGACTGAGTCTGACCCCCCACCCCCCCCTCCACTAGTGCCACCCAGGTGTTTTACCGAACACATAGAAGACGTAGGTCCAGTCGAGGTAGAAGCAGATTTCACCAGACAGAGGAAGAGAGATCACCGTCCCCAGCTGGGCTCCTGGGATTAAAGAGAGAGAACAAACATCTGCATCACACAGCTGTCTGAATGCATGTGTAAGTACTGAGTGATGGAGCACAAACAGCG
This sequence comes from Trachurus trachurus, assembly GCF_905171665.1. NCBI lineage: Eukaryota > Metazoa > Chordata > Actinopteri > Carangiformes > Carangidae > Trachurus > Trachurus trachurus. The sequence continues at coordinate 9,097,833 of NC_139906.1, forward strand.
ACCAATCAACACCAGCAAATTATGGGATGGATGATGATGATAAAATAGACAGAAATTCAGGGAAATCAGTCGGTCACAGTGATACAGTATACTATACGTTTGGGAAGATCCAAACCACAGGATAATTAATAGATTAATTGTTGGTAATTGATATCCTGTGGATGGATTAACCAATTAAAATAAAATATTTAAATGTTTTGGCAGATAATCCAGAAGGTTAAAAGCTTGTACCCCCCATGTCTCTGTCTTACCTAGGTATGAAATGGTGAGCAGTCGGCTCCTCTCCAGCGGCGGCGCCCACGCTGCCCACATGGTGTACATGGCAGGAAACGTGACTCCCTGAAGACAAACAACAAGAAAAGTGGACTGAGCGCAAGGTGACACCAAAATATCACTTTATTGATGTGTGCGGCTTCATCTACACCCCCCAGTAATGGGAGCTCAGATATCTCAATATTACAAGCTCAGGGAAATGGAGCTACATTGTTGCACAATCTGAACTTCCCCTACCTCTCCTATCCCCTCCAGCACCCTGACTGCGATGAGATAGCTTGCACCCAGGTCAGCAGCCACGGGGGTGAGCAGCGTAAAAACTGTAGTTCCCAGGATCCCAAAGCCCATCAGCCACTTGGGTCCGAAGCGGCCGGCCAGGTAGCCCCCGGGGATCTGTGTTATGATGTAGCCATAGAAGAAGGAGCCCAGGATCCAGCCCTGAGTCTCGGAGTCCCAGTCGTACACATTGGCCTGCAGGATGTGACATTCACAACTATATGAGGTTGTGAAGCTGTCACATTTTATAAAGCCTCAAAGGGATAGTTCAACATTTTGGCAAATTGGCCCATTGCCATAATCCCTATAGTCATAGCAGTAGGTTAGGTTTGTTACTTTAATTTATCGGTGCGAGCTGCTCAGAGCTACGCTACAGAGGCTAATGGGATTTCTTGGTTTCCCTCATCAAACTCATCAAATACACAATCCAACAACTCCAAAACGCTCTGGTGGACAAGTTGTGACCTGCACATTCACCACGCTATGAGATAATAACGGGCCGTTACGAGACAGAGTTGTTTTCGAGGTAAATTCATGCAAAACCGTTGATATGCGTTCCTGTCGGGGGCAGTTTTTCAGGAAGCAGTCTCTGCATTTACCTCGAAAACAACTCCGTCTCGTAACGTTCTGTTATTATCTCATAGCGTGGTGAATGTGCAGGTCACAACTTGTCCACCAGAGCGTTTTGGAGTTGTTGGATTGTGTATTTGATGAGTTTGATGAAGGAAACCAAGAAATCCCAACAGCCTCCGTAGTGTAGCTCTGAGCAGCTCGCGGCTCTGCTCCGCCGTTCTAAAAATAGCTTGCACCGACAATTAAAGGTAACGAACCTACTGCTATGACTATAGGGATTATAGCAATGGGCCAATTTGCCAAAATGTTGAACTATCCCTTTAATGACTAAAGACTGGAGACATGTTTCTGGTTGTTAGGTTGCAAAACTGACTCATTTTTAATTTACCAGCATGCATGACTCAGTCACCATCAGCCTGATCAATCTCAATCTTATTCTTTCTACTTTCTTGCTCACCGTGTGGTTGTGTTTGGGCCGTGGTGGGTTGGTGTGAGCGGGACACACTGAGATGCTGTGGTTGAGGCTGGACCGGCGGGTGTTGTTCAGCATGTCTACCATCGCCACGCTGAGGTTCACTCTCAAAGAGTAGACCACGAAGAAGCCGTAACAGGAGAGCAACGCCAGGCCGTAACGGGTTGAGCAGCACACGGGGGCTAAGAGAAGTAACAGCAGTGAGATGACAGTGTGAGTGAGTCATCTTGTTACCGGCTGCAATTCACTATGTGGATGATTTATCAAGTCATATTATCTGAGGTGAGTGTGTCTTGCAATACAAGATAAACTTCAGCAGTGCACCAGGAGATCAGTCACTTCCTCTGTACAGTGACAGAAATGACATGTTCATTTTTTACTTCAAATGAAATTAACTGGGAGCGATGTCCATTTTGCCTCTGAACTCTCCTTTATTGACTCTTACAACTAATTTTTGCCCGTTCATTCACTTGCTGATTAACTGATTACTGCATTTGTCAAGTAACACAAAAAAATGTCAATAGTGACTTTGATAACCAATTAAAAAAACCGAAGAAGAAAATTGTTTATTTTGTTTTTAATGGAATTTATTGGGAAAAGAATTAGTGGATTAATTAAATATCATCATGACATGACTATAACAAGTTACTTTTTGTCATTTAGCAGGTGATGCACTTCTCCTGATCTTTGATCTTTGTCCAGGTTATCTTCATAGTTAAACCTTGATACCCAATAAATCTCTGTATTTTGCATGATCTGTATTACTCCATCTACTCCGCAGTCGTTAAACAGAGATTATAATGTATCAGTGTCTCTCTCAAACAGACGGCTCATTTACTTAGCAGGTGGAATTTGAAGATCATATCGCTAAGTCATGGTTGAACAAGGGGGAACCGCCCTGCTGGCTTTACACAACCATACACTGTTACACAAGGCTACACCTTTAAAATACTGTATGAGCATATATTTTTGCTCCATTTTCCTCAGACTGTCTCTGCATATGAACTCAGCCTTCAGGTAGGCCTGTCCTGTGAGGACTGTGAACTCGTGACTTGGCATGTGCTGTGCTGAAACGTCAGCATGTGTGCACAGAGGCACAGGATGGAGGTGGAGGGGTGTCAGGGCCAAGACAAGACAAACATTTTATGAACAGGTTAGGTAAGCTAAATACCACTGCACGGTATAATGGTTGTGAAGATGTCAGCTGATGCACTGGAGTTTGATAAAACAACATGAACACCTGCAAACCTTTTTGTAGTTAATGCTAAACAGTAGACGCCTGGGGTAAAAAGTAAAGTAGAGGTTGTAGAGGTTGAATAGGTTTCGGCTCTACATTTATTACGATTTTAATATGAATATAATACACGTTAAAGACAGTATCCAGCTATAAAATATGATACTTTATCTTACATTATAACGACCATTGACATATTGTAAAATGGACCAGGGACTTTCTCCAGAACCTTTACTTTTAATGCCTGATTTGCAATGCCAGTTCTCCAATATTTCCTTTTTGTACATTTCTGAATGAATGCATATTTAAAGTTTGTTCTTTTTCTGTTTTGACTGAAGTAAAATGTTTTTAAACTTCCTCCATCATCACTGCTGTTTCCCTTTTTGCAGTTTAAAATTATGTTGTATTAAATTGCATTATATCGTTATAGTTAGCGTCTACTTAGTGTGTAAACACGCGGCTGTTAAAATGTGAACCCAGACTTCTTTACCGACTCAAACGTCTGAAAACAACCGGACGTACCGTACCGACTCATGTTACCCGAGCTGAACCTCGCCGTTCGCGGCTACTCGCGGTGTTAGCTCCCGGGGGCTAGCTTAGCTTAGCTTAGCTTAGCTTATCTTCGCTCCCTTACTAACTCACCTCTCTGTACTTTGTTTTCATGTCCTCGGTGCAGCAGCGGTGTCTCCTGTCCGTCCCCCTCCGTGTCCGACTCGTACCGCTCCATGTTTAGTGACTAGCAGAGCGGCAGTGGTCTACTCCAGCTAGCATCACACACTGAAGACAACAGCGGTGACAACAACAACAACAGAAGTAGCAGCTCGAAGCTAAACCATAGAAACCGCCCCACTCGGCAACGTCCAGTCAGCTGAGGTCATCACCTGCTGACTGACGTCACTGACGTACGGGCGTCAGAGAACGTCAGCGTTTCCCCCTGGCAATTAAAACTAATGAGCAAGAAAAAACACACTAAAAATACGTGATAGCAAGCGAAAGGGAGTCTTTAAATTATGAAGTTAAATAAACACAATGATACAACATTACTAAGTGGTAAGAATATAAGAATTACAAACAGTAGTGTACCTACAATAAACTTCATCCACAGGCTCATTCCCCCACGTTGCACCGCAGAAAATCACTGCTGCCTCTTCCCCCTGAGAATCAGAAATCAATGATGATTGATCCGGGTCAATGACGTGATGCAACCCAATGTCAAGTGGTGTAACCGGTATTTTTTCATAAAATTCTGGAAATAAAACGGGACTCAAATGTGGAATAAATGTAATTCATTTTTACAATGCAACATTGTGTTTCTTGACAAATTTTACATAATTTGTCACATTAATTACAGTAGAAGAAAAGCGGAGTCCTGCCCAGTGTTGCTATACTGCATGAAACTTCGCATAGGCCTATAGAAATAAGGCAACAACAAAAAAAAAACTATTTCAATTTAATGTTTTCAGAAGAAAGTACACTTAAATCCACTCTGATAAAATATCTTTTGTGGTACACCATTTGACATTCTCAGGGTAGTCTTACTTTTGTTAAAAAAAAAAGAAAAAAAGGTTCAAATGTTATTTCAAATAACATAAAACCAACATGAATACAAAATGTACATTCATACAAATCTGATGCATGCTTTTAAACCAATATTTATTTATTTTAATTTATTTAAAACTAATTTTTATTTGTCACCGACCCATCCCTGAACAATTTGTGCAAATACCCTATAGTAATTCAATGAAAATGTTAATTGTATGTATATTGTTTATTACTATTAATAGACTACAATTCATTTTATATTATTGTATTTCTTTATTTCTTAAATCATATTCATATATTTTGAATGTATGACAAAACTGTTTCCTTTGGGGGAAAACATTTTCTTATCTCATCTGATCAAAAGTAGGAGAGTTCTGACCATTGCTCCATCGTGATTCTCATTGTTCCTGTACTCCGAATAATCATATTAGACTCAGTCCATGAACCCAGGATATGACAGCATGTTCATTATAATAGTCTGACAAAGGGCTTCCTTGATTATGCAAAAAATGAATAATAATACACTCCAGTGTTTACATTTCTTTCTCCTCCTCTATCTGAAAGCAGCAGATATTTCAATGAGCCATGTGTTCTTCCTTATCCCCACAGGTTGGTTCATAATAGTTTATAAAATGATCTGAATCCTGCTTTGATCCCAAAACATAAAACACAACTTATCTCACAGATTTATGTAACTTGTGATCCTTCAGATAATGCATTTTCCATGAACATTGTACAGAGGACACAATGTAAATTTTGCAACAAACAGGCAATGAACAAAGCTCGACCTTTTATCTTGTGGTTTAGTTACATGATGATGACATTGATAATAAATTGATTTTCTGGCCTAATTGAGCCAAAACATCAAAAACCACATTTCCAGTGAACTCTCTTCCAGTTAGTGGTGAATGACAACTTTTGTTTTGCTTTTGTACAGAGAGTAATGGACAATTCCTTCTCCCCGCACACGCTCACGTGCACCCACAGAATCAGATGATGTGTGGGAAAGATGCAACCTTTACACACACACACACACACACACACACACACACACACACACACACACACACACACACACACACACACACACACACACACACAGGTTTGTTGTTGAAATGAAGAGAGGAGTGGCTCAGCTGTTTTTCCTCCAGGCTTCATTGTCTCCACTGCAGGCAGAGGGACTGACGATGAAAAGGAATAGAGAGACAGTCAGGACCGTGACGTACACACATGAAGGAAGAGGACGTCACGGCTTTTAGGCTTAATAACACACACACACACACACGCACATGGGCATAAATCTCCACAATATTTATGAGCTCAGTCATAAAAGACTCATTTGTGCAAACAAATAAACTTGTATTGCCTTCTGCTAAACAAGAGAAAGAGTGTGCCAATTTTTATCAATTTATTGACACAATATCTTGTTTACTGTAATATCATTTAGTATTATATAAATTCTGAATTAAGTTCAAGCAGAAAGGGGGAAATTAAGGTGTTAATTTGACAAATTATGGTTTATTATTGCTTTTAGAATAGTTAGAATTATTAGATATTCAAAAGCATGATCATTTAGATTATAGCATTATAACAACAAACAATATATTTAAAGTTGCAGGAGAGTAAAGATAGCAACCCTCAGGAAAACATTTGAACTCTTCCTTTAAATATCTCTTAATGTTATTTGACATAATGTTGAAGAACTGAGACTCTTTGTGCAGGAGCCCTGGAGGTGTTTACACTGCTGTTCTGATCTTATCTTAGAGTTTAAGACGTTGTTGTTTATAACTGACCCTGACATCTGACCTCTGACCTCTGACTTCCCTTTAATGGAGACAAAGTGTCAAAATGAACATGAATGATACCGCACATGGTGAATTATAATGTGTGTGTGCTGAGAGTGTAGAAGCTCATTGATGTTTGTCGCTCACATTGTTGACCTCTGCTTAGAAAATGTTCCCTGGACAGACAACAAACAACAAGTCAGCAACAAACTGTACGTCAGCAGCTGCTGCTGCATTAAAGCTCTGATTTGGTCTCAATCAAATGAGATTGAGACCAAATCAGAGCTTTAATGAGAGTGAATATTGATTTACACTGATCAGATCATCTTAACTATGAGCCCAAATGGGTGTTAATGTTACTTTTAATTTGCTGGATGTGATAGATATGTAACCATGATGTGTTAAAGAGCTCGCTGCACTGCCCTCAAGTGGCCAAAAACATATTTATTGCAGATTTAAACTTGTTTGACTTTGGCAAATTGCACAATAGTTTCCTATGGCAAATTATCTAATCTGGTAAAGGAGTAGAAAAGGAAAAAACAACAACATGATAAAACCACATCAAGTTCACATGTTGGACACACACATCCAATGAATAATCTCTTAACTATCTTCAGGGTTTTTCTGACACTTTGTTGGAACTGGTCTAATGTGAGGAGACCACAACCAGCTGGTTTCACCACTGCAGCCACTGGCTTATCCATTTCTGATCAACGCTGCTGCTTAAATCACTTTATTAACAGCAAGTCACGCCTCCTTTAATCTAATGAGTTAGCTACAGTATGTGACTGCATGATGAACAAAATTCTCCCTCTCTCTCTCCTCCTGATCTCTCTCTTCTGTCCCTCCACTCTCTGAAGACAAGGGCCTTTTTGTGCAAAAGGGAAATCATAGGACTCACATGCTTTGGAGGAGAGAAAGTGAGTGATCACAGCAGAAGACAGGGTTGTTCAGAGGAGGCGAACAGTGGCAGAGGAGCGGACTGAAGTCATCTTGAACCGGATAAGGACTTCAGAAGTGGACGGTGGTGAACTGGACCGGACCGAACTGGACCCTAAACATGGAAAATGGCAGAACAGAAGAAAACATGGAGCACCTGTCGCAAGGTAAAAACAGGTGCCAGAAAAACTCTGGCTGTGTCTTTTGGTCACATGCTCACAGAGGAAACTTTTCTGCTTTGAACTACAGCTGCAAATGATAATTAATCAATCAATGGGGGAAATGATAAACAAATGAATGAATAGCAAATCAGAACTGTTTAGTATGTAATCAGAAAATACTGAAAAATGCCCATTCATATTGCTTATTTGGTGAGAACAACCAAATACCTAAAGACATCCAATGTACGGACAGCTAGATATATACATATAGAGATGTTAGTGCCATATTGAAGCAGGAATGATTCAACAGTGAATAAGAAGTTTTCTTTTCTCTAATGGCTGTGGATTATTTTAAAATGCCACAGGTTTTCCCCACGAAATTTTAATTTGATTGAATGAAACCAGCTGCAGTCACGGCCCCATAAAAAAACTTCAAAGAAGCAGAACTCACAAAAATCGCTTCTAGGCCAGAGGCTCCCGGCCTGTTTATCATTTCATCTGCATTAAATTGGATGTTTTGCAGTTTTCAGTGATGGAGCTGAAGAGCAGGAGTGGTTTGTTAAAAAAAAAAAAAAAAAAGGAGCTGCACTCAATGACACGGGCACGAGCGATAAAGGGAACTTTGCAGCTGATGTTGATATGGATATTTTGGGGATTTCAAAGCGCTCCAGGGAACTAACAGAGCTTTTTCACACTGGATGATTCGACTTTAAGAAGAAATCATTAACAGTGGCTCAGTTTCACTGAATTTCTCAGTAGGCTACACATGCGCAACATCATGACCCTGGATCCTTTTTAATCACACCTGCACTTTTCTTGCTATGAGTATTATGTTTATGACATTAGCTGTCAGAAAGTGCAAAAATGATAAACTAATCTAGGCCTGGGTCGATCCGTTGGGCTACAGCTGTAATGATTTTTGCCCTCTGGCCTGTGTCAACAGAAGCCAAGTCGTCTGAGGACCATATGTCCTGCAGACAGAGAGACTCTGTCGTTGGACACTATTTTCCTTCTTTGGCTCTCAACAAACGTTACGCAGAACTGACGTGGCACACTGCGCCACAGGGCCTCGCCAATTATGCATGATAATATATGTTAAGTACGTGTTTTATATGACCCCCCCGGCGTTGTTGACAGCAGCTTCCAGTGGTGGCATTTCCACCACAACCAGAAGCATTGTGCTTTTATACAACCAGCCAACTGTCTCTAAATGTCTCGAATGTAAAAGAAAACACCATCAAAAATCTGAGCTTCCTCGTCAAGAAACAGGAACAAGAGACTGTAAAACTCTAGAAAGCAGCTAAAAAAATGGATGCAAGACACTTCCTCAAGCTTCTTTGTTTACAGTGACTGAGACTCAGAGTCACCACAGATGGACACAAAAGGAGTGAAAGGACACAAACATGACACTTAGGTGGTTTGAGGACTAGTTCCTTGGAGAAGAAATGGGACTTTCACATGACGACTGGAGCAAATGTTTTTATATAGCCCACATCACACGCTGACACAGACACACAGACCTGCTTAGATAAAGCTGTAAATGACAGCACATAATTTTTTAATTTACTTTAATTCAATTTCCTGTCTAATGATTCATATGATTCGGTGTTTGAACTGAGGTATTTATGGACTGTGGGTTTGTGGAGTTTATTCTAGTGAGATCTAAAAGACAATCTCTTAGTTCACCAGCCTTTACAGTAGATTTAATAAAACCAGTGAACAGTTTGGATTTCAATCACAGTCATGTTTTCAACTGAGATAAATGTTTACAAACCTTTTGACCTTGGTCTCTGTGACATGTGGTACTGGTGGTGAGCTATCACAATGTATCACAATGAATCAAACAGGAAGTTACAGTATAAAATGTGCTCCATGTGGCACTGACAGATTCTTCTGCTGAATAAATATATAAATAAATAGATAACTTAAAGATTTTTTGGGGAAAACACCAAGTTTCTTTCTTCATAATGTAAATGTAGTGCCAGTGAAATTTTCTCCACTTTTACATGTTTTATCAATACACTCTTATGTTTGCTTATGGAGACATGAAGTAACTATGAATGAACTTGTATTTTTTCTTTCCTCATGTTTCCTTGTTTAGCTAAAGAAGAACACATGGAGGAGGCAAACCTGGAGATTGCTCAGGTAATCAACAACTCTCACTCCGTTTATCACCTGACTTTGGAAACGTTAACAAGGAAGTGACAGAAATGGTGGTGATTGATACTTCCCCAATAACTCCACCTGTCTGGAGCCAAGGCCTAAAACTTGGTGTTGGTTTGATCTTTACAAACTCTGGTTCCTGCTCACCTATTGAAGTCAGTTGTGTAACGTTTACTTTTCAAATTTTCATGGGAAAACATCTGACCGTTAATGATGACATCCTCTTCTTGGGAGGATGTCGAGGAAACACTGGGGTCAGAAGTCACAGAGAGGTCAAAGGTCAATCTAGTCATGTGACGCAGGTGTTCTGAAAGGTCATCCTGTAGTTCAGCTTCTATAATTTTCCTCAGGCCTTTTCACACATTTGATTAATGAACTGATAGACCAGGATAAAGAAGCAGTGTCACAGCAAATTATAGACAAGTAGCCTGAAGCTACAAAGGAGAGGACATCTATAACAACATATACTGTATATACTTGTTACTTGTTTCATGCTTTTCTGGTGTTTAATTTGCACAAGATCTTGTGGTATTTGATCAAAAGTTACTCAGAAGTAGAGAGAAAAGGGCAGAGCTGCAGGTTTGAGGTGAACTGTAACTGCATAGAAAACATTTTTACAAATGTCCTGGAGTCTATAGGTCACAAAAAGCAGGTGTGAGAAAAATGATCAAAACTCACTAGTGCTCCTAAAGGTGAAACATTTTAGTTTCCAGGTTGAGTTGTGAATGGGTTTAAATGAGGTCACTTCAGCTTAAGTGAACTTCTTAACAGTCAGCATTTCAACCGTGCTCTTGTTTGCTTAGTCAAAAGGAACCGACCGCAGCGTTAGCAGCGAGTGATGCAATTAAATAATGATGATCTGTGAGCCTGAGCCTTTAGATGTGCGGCCCTGAGGTGAGCGGACGTACAGTGGGACTGTCAACCACACAGGGAAAAGTGCAGGGGGCAAACAGGACAGACGCTCCATTCAGTCGACTCCCTGATGCCTTTCACATGACTGAGAGAGGGAGCGAGGAAGAGAGAGATGGACAGATAAGGAGGAAGGAGAAGGAGAGAGAGAGAGGGGGACGTAGCTGCTCAACCCATGTTCCCATGAGCTGATTCGGTTATCCCCCGCTGAATAAATTTAATCAGCTATGAAAGAGGAAACAAAGGACGGAGCTCCAGAGAATAAAGAATCTGCTGCTTATAGAATATCATTAGGGAAAAGAGGAGAGAGAGTGACGTTGGTTTTGAAATGAGCAAGACGATGTGAAAGTAATGATGACAGCAGGGCGGAAGGGAGTGCTCGGCTGGACTGAAAGGACACGAGGAAATAAGTCACCAAAACCAAAATAAGTTGTAAAACTAAAAAACGACAGAATGGAGGAAATTAAAAGAAGAATCTTACAGAGGAAACAAACTGACAGACTTTGTTGACATGTCATGCTTTCAAATAATCAAATAAAGAAGCAAGGATATTAATAGGGTTTAATAATTACCATAAAAAGAATTCAATTTACTCATTACAGTAGAAAACTGTGGAAAAAACACTGCACGGTCATAAGTTCCTCATATCTGAACTCTTCGTGTTTATTTTTTTCAACATGCTGCAAAACATGCCGCAAAACATACTACCGAAAACCTTATGTATTGATTTACGTCTTGTGATGCAGCTGCAGGGCCTGGTGGCTGAGCTGCGCGAGGGGCTCCATGCTGCTCTGACAGAGCTGGGCGAGCTGCGTCACAGGGACCACAGCCTGGAGGAGAAGCTGCAGGCCCACCAGACTGACGTGGATGATAAGATCATGGGCCTCAAGAACTCACTCAACACATTCAAGGTGCTGGGAGACGCTGACCAGAAAAACACACACACACACACACACACACACACACACACACACACACACACACACACACACACACACACACACACACACACACACACACACACACACACACACACACACACACACACACACACACACACACACACACATATACACAGGGTCTATTCTCAGAGAGGTGGGGAGGTCGCCTAAACATAATTTAGAGCATCTGACTGGAACTCTGTTGAAAATGTAAACTAATTTCATTCATTAGGCAGGAAGGCTCCGCTCTCAGACACTCACTCTGCTGCTCACTGCTCGAGTACTGTATGTGCATACAGCATGCAGGAATGTATGTTTACTGTTTATTATAGTCAATCCACACACACACTCACACACACACTTGCATACATCCATGCAGCAACTTTATAAACTCACAAATAAGCGATTTATTTGCAATTAATGCATCGTTATGGGTGTTTTAGCTTCCCCATGGTGCATCTGCACAGATATTTTTGGTATGTTTATGACGGCTCCACATGAACTGAATGGAGGTTTGTCTGTATGTGTGTCAGTTATATCATCTGTAACATGATTATGACAATTATGTCTGTGGTTGTGCATGTTGGTGTCATTTTTTTTTTTTTTTACTGAAAACGCCCTCTTTATCATTTTGTCCCTCCAAATCTTTGCACGATGTTCACATTGGAGGACAAGTTAAAAGCACAGGGATGAGAGAGAGTGTTTTATCTGTTTATAGCAGACAGACACTAATGCAGTGATTATGTATAATGTGTTTGCAGGAGGAGCTGAATGTGGCGTTGTTCCACATTAAGGACGTGTCCAGTCGACAGAGGGAGGTTCAGAAGAGGATAGAAATGCTGCAGTCAGAAAGCAGCAAGGAGATCATCTCTGTCCCTCACAGGTTTTACAGATATATACTTTGAATTAAAACTTAAAACTTGATCATTTCACTTCCTACCTTCAGACAGATTGGCCTTGTTTAAATGTGAGCTCTACTTGTATCCTTACATTGCCCCTGAGCAAGATGCAGCATGTGAATTTGCTCCAGTGCTGCTTTGACTTGAAGATCAACTGTGTTGTGTAACATTGCAAAATTAAGGTTTTTCTTGTTCTTGTGCTGCCCCCCCCCCCCTTTCTCACTTGGTCCTAAAAAGCAGGAAGAGCTCCAAGGCAGATGTGCTATCGGCATCTGGGGATGAACACATCTGCATGCCCGGCCAATCAGAACTCAGTGTTATTCAGCACTTCTTCTCCAGTCTGCCTCACAGCGGGTCGCCACAGAGGAGCAACACGTCCACACAGAGTGAGTGTGTGCCTGTGTTTGTCATTTACTTAAAGCCTCTTGATTTAAAGTTTAGATACATTTAGTGTTTCTTAATGCACGGTATTTGTCTAATGAGGACATTTTTTCATACTTATATCATGCAACATATCTTCTTGCATGGTCTGCTTGCACACAGGAGGTGTTATAGTCACAAGAAAACATTTTTAAACACTATCAGCTTATAACTACATTATAGTGTATTAATGTCAATATAATCCTGTTAAATACAAAACAGAGGGACTTACAATAAAGACTGGTTATAATTTTTAGTCTATTCACTAAACCAAGAGGCTGCAGTGAAGGAAAGAACAATAAGTACCATTTACTTATTAAAATGTGTGTGCATGCATGTGTGTGTTTGCAGCCTCTACCTCTGAGAAGGAGGCCAGTCAGTCCAGGTCTCCAGGATGGGGAGATGGGAAGAACAGCAGAGAGGACACGGAGACCCCAAACAGCCAGACTGAGAACAGTGAGAAACACACAGTATTACTGCTCCACTGTTGTTACTGCAACTACTACTACTACTACTACTGCTACTATACTGCTGCTAACACAAGATCTACAGTTTGCTCATGTGATGCATTTAGAGTTTAGAGGAAAAGATAACATCATACATCACTGTAAAGCCTCATTTAGCTTAGTATGAAGAGTTGTTCTCTTGGCCCACAAAAATAAATTGTCTAAATTCCTTGTTTTTTTTGTATGAATTAAACAAACAATATATAATGTGTTATATAGTGATTGTTCACTCATTAACACTAAACAGCTTGACACTGAATCTACAGTGATTAGAGTGACATTAATCTTCTAATTAAACTCTCAGCGGGAAAACAAACAAGCGTGTTTCATGAAGTGTTAATTAGAAAAGACATTTAAGACTGTACTACTGGCAGAAATATAGTTTTAGTTCACACAGATGACACAGTTTCAAACGTGTATGAGAAAACCCCGAAGGACGACTCGTTCAGTCTAAAGTCTGACACCTAGTGGAGAAACTGTGTCCATCATTGGTACAGATCCCTGGTTTTTAAAGCCACATGTTGAGTTTGAGAAGAAAACCGAATCTGCAGAATATGTTAAAGTTAACGTTGATCCTGTTTCTGGTGTGTGTGCAGATAAGAGGCAGCGAGCGGCTCTGGAGCTTCTGGAGTCTGAGAGAGTTTATGTGTCGCACTTGTCTCTGTTACTGAAGGCCAACATCTCCTTCAACGGCTCAGAGGCGCTCGCCACCAAAGAAAAACGGTGAGACAAAGACAACTGAGCTCAGTCTGACATAAAAACCCACAAACGGTCAGATCTTAAAATCTTAGAAAAACAGACATTATTGAAACCAGCCAATAATGAAGGTAATTGAATAAGGAGCAGACATTTAAATTTTTATCTTTTCCTCGTTTTACAGACGTACTTAATCAGTTTCTATTTAAAAATGCGCACACACAAACTAAGGAGGACCCAGAGATGGTCTTATCTGAAGAGGAGAAGGTCTCCCTGATGTTATGAGTCATTTCTTTTTTCGTTCATCCCCCTCTCTCACACATCCACAGAAACACACACACTGAATTTATTCCAGGAGTTGCTACTGATCTAATTTGAGAGGCTGCAGTGAGGGGAGAACAGGAAATGAACTAATCAAATAAAAGCAGGTTATATACACACCAGCGGGGACAGAGAAGATACTCTTTTTAAAAAGACTCTAATGAAATCAGGGCTCAGCTTCGGCCCACGTGTTCCCAATGACCCGACGCGCAAATGAAAAGGTGCAACTGCTGAACTGGGTCAAATGGTATTTGTAAATGATTGCATTTGTTTTAACTCGATTTACCTGCTGCCAGATGTCTGTCACATTAGATGGCACAATAATTACCAGAAAGTTTAACATGTTAGAGCAAAGTACAACCATGAAGGATGTCTGCAATTACTTCTAGGTATGAGACGGACGTGGGAGCAGGAAACGCTTCCTCCTCTGTGTTGTTTCATGGTCACACTGTATGTATGCAGGAATAACTGCAGATAACTTATACAATCATGACAGTGTAAAAACAACAATGATATTTGGAAAAAACATATGCTTTAACATGTTTTACTTTGGTTTCTTGTGTGATTTCAGACCTTCGAAGTCAATATTCTCTCTAACTGCTTCTCCTTTTCTTCTCGCTGTCTTCAGTCCGTTCCCCAGCTCTCTGAGGTTTCTGATCCAGCAGCATCTCGAGCTGCTCCACACTCTCCAGGACCGTGTGCTCAAGTGCCAGTGGCAAGGCATCATGGGAGATGTGTTCATGAGGCTCACAAGCAAAGAGGTAAACACAGACTCAGACTGCACAATAACACATGTATGAGCTAATGTGCATTTTATGGAATTAAAATGGTCTTTGTAGATGTTAACTCAGCAGATAATGTGTCCCCTTGTCACCAGTTTCTGTCGCACAGTAAACAAAAGTCTGGTCGTCCATCTTACTCGACTGTAAATCAAAAGCTTGATGTTCAACATCCAGGCCACTTCGTGTGGAGCGGTGGTTTGAACTTGTGACTGGCCCATTTATAATGAATCAGAATCACTTTGGCAGCCATGACCAGCAGGAGAGGAAATGTCAAATTCCAGTGGAGCCATGTTAAGCAGCACTGATGTACAGATGTGATACAAACTGTACAACATGACTGATGATATTACAAATACACATTTTCACAGTGTTAAAAAGACAAAAGACAAAGCGATTCCTCTGTGTTTTCTGATACAGAGAGGGTTTTAGTGTTAACCGATCAAACCTGAGCTGATGAGTCTATTCTGTTAAAGCAAATGTTTGACTAATTGGCTGTAAGTGAACTGGAGGAAATGCTGTAAGTGATAAGAACAATGACCCATTTAAAAGAAATAACAAGGGTGAACAAACACTCACTGGGGGAAAATACACCCCACAGAAAAGAGAGGAGGTGGACAATGTGTGTGGATGCTGTATCGTAGATGCAAATTCAAACTGTATTTTCCTCTCTCTCTTCCCCTGCAGAATGATTTCTTGGACTTTTACGTGTCCTACCTGAAGGAGCTCCCAGACTGTTTGTCAGTCGTCACCATGCTCGCCTCCAGCTCCGTGAAGACTTCTGCTCTCCTGGAGGTAAAACAAAACAAACGAAAACGACGGGGTGAAACAAGGAAGCACAGTTCAGGGGAGACTGTGATTAATCATTAAACTTTCACACTGCCTCTACCTGCTGCACTAACTGCTTGTTTCTCCTCCATCCTAACTGGTTGACCTGCTCTGCCCCTTTTCACTGGTTCCTCTGTCAGAGCGACATCATGGGTGACGAGTCCAAACCCTCGCTCCACACTCTTCTGCTTCAGCCGGTTCAGAGGATCCCTGAATACCTGCTGCTGCTGCAGGTCAGATTAACACACACCGTCAATACAAAACAATACTGAATTTACCTTGGGATAAATCTATCTATCTATCTATCTATCTATCTATCTATCTATCTATCTATCTATCTATCTATCTATCTATCTATCTATCTATCTATCTATCTATCTATCTATCTATCTATCTATCTATCTATCTATCTATCTATCGAAAAGTTCATTCATGAAATATATATAATATATAAGTAACTTAACTGAATATTGAGAAAGAAGACTGACAGTGAGATGATAATATGATGATTATGATAATAAAGACAGAAAAAATGACCATAGAGCAGAAACAGAAAATAACTCTGAAGACTGCATTCATTCAAATGGGTCTGAATATACACTGATAACTCATATGTGTGTGTGTGTGTGTGTGTGTGTGCAGGGGCTGCTGAGGCAGACAGACGCGGAGCACCCGGACTACTACCTGCTGCTGGTGAGCATCCAGCAGTTCAGGTCCTTCACAGCTCAGTATCACCACCTCCTCCAGCACAACCAGGAGCTCCTGCTGCACAACCGCAAGGAGGTCAAGAGGTCAGAGTCACCAATCTACATATCCATCTACAGATGGATACATAGATCAATAAATAACATCAAATACATGCTCCGGAAGGATAAACAAGACAAATCTGGTGAAATGAGGTGGAGCAGTCTGTTCACTGTGCTGTGTGCGCCCCCTGCAGGTCGACCATGAAACAGCTGCTGAAGACGGTAGAAAGTGGGATTCAAGTGAACAACATTGGCTCACCGTACCCTTGCACCAGTGCAGCCATGTTGTGAGTATCAACAGCCATGTTAATAATTGGTTTGTAGGAGAGACTTTAATAGGTGAAACTGATTTTTGAGTGAAGGACTAAGATTTGTAGCCGCCTGACACATTTAAGAGTATTATTCCCTTTGTTTTAGCTCTGGTTTGGTCTCCACCTTCTTGTGCATGAAAGCTTCTAGTCGACTTTGGCTCTCTGTGTTGTTTGTTGCTAAAGAGGCAACAGACAGTTAGTTGAATCTGCTTCATGATCATATTTTCCAAACAGGGAACGTGCAAACCAGGTGAAGCGCAACAAACAGCAGCTCCTGGAGCAGATCCAGTCACGCCATTTCCAGGAGTGGGAGAGGGATCGGGATCCTGCAACTCACTGTTATGACACAGATTGGCCCGCCCAGCTCCCGTTCTTCAGCCCTGAGCTGGACCCACGAAACCACAAGCAAACAGGTCTGTGGGCACAAGAGTTTCTGATTATTGAACCGGATGATCGTAATGGGGTTCAACTTTGCACATGAACAGGAAAGCTTGGTTGAGCTTGGGAAGAGTCAGATTCAGATGCAGTGCTTGTCAAATAGTCAAACATTATCTGAGCTTCTTAAGTTCAGAAAAGTGTTTTATCCCATTTTTATGATTAATTAGTGTGAATGCTGAAAGCACTCCAATTCATGGCAGTGAGAAACTCTGCACTTTGTATGTTCTCTGTAGCTCAGTGGTCAAAGCATCAGTCTGTACTTCAGGAAGTTGTGGGTTACATGTCAAATTTTACAACTTTAACACATTTTAAGCTACACACTCCATTCAACTTGTAAAAAGTTCACAAGACATTCAGCTAGCATTCAAACAGCTTTGATGTATCACAGTATACTTATATGAGGGTGTGCTCTCTGTGGCCTAGTGGCAGAGTAAAGGTTCACTGATCATGAGGTCTTGTCTTGATTATACCTCTGCATGTCACATCACTACTTGCACTCTTTGCCAATTTCTTTTGTTAATTCAGCAATGGCGTTCAGCTGCTTTTAGCATTCACACGTATTTCCTTCAGGAAATGCATTTTCTAGTTGCACTTTGACCCTGCATTCAAATGGTGTCATTAGGATCAGATACAAACATGCTGAGATATAAACTACATTGTCTGAATCATCCTGAACCTTTTCAGTAGCACATCTGGTGCAGGTATGAAGGACAACCAGTAAACCAACCTTTGGCTTCCAGGTCTCGGCAGCATCCCAGAGAGCGAGGCCTCCGAGAGGTCCATGCCCTGTCAGCATCATCTCCCCTCCAGACCTTCAGACTTCCGTCAAGTTCAACCGGGCTCCGCTCTGGCCGATGCTCTGGGGGAGTTCCTCCTCCCTCCGGACCCCCCAGGGATGGAGAGCCTCTATGAGGAGGATGGGGGCTCCCTACGTGACGTCTTTGACCGTTGCTCATCTGGCTCTTCGGATTCCTCTATTGACATTGCCTTCGTTAAATGTGCCAAAGCCCCCTCGGCGTCGCATCACGCGATGGCGGCCAACGTGTCGACCACCCGTGATGTCTTTGGCAATGGTGGAAGCCATGGCAACGGTTACAGCAAACTGCCCAACCGAGGATGCGTGTCTCCTGATGAGGCTGTGATGATGCGCCGCAATCAGCATCGCCCCCTCCAGGCCAGCCAGCGTAAGAGCAAGGTGAGTCTGTTTTCTGTATATAAACCTTATTTTTTACAGTCTATGATATACACAGAGACAAAAAATTATAATTAGAAACAATTTATTTCATGTGTGTCAACTCAAAATGTTCGTCCTCTCTGTTTTCCAGTCACTGAACGGCCTGCAGATGGAGAACACAGTGAGTAGTGTGGACGGTGGACATCTATCAGACCCCCTCCAAAGGGTGGGACTGGGCAGCCACGCAAAGCTGGAGCGCCAGGGCAGCAAAGGCAGCAAAGGGTGTCCAACCCCGTCCCGTATGATCCACAGTCCCCTGGGAAACAGACTGGACACGGACAAACAGAGCAACGATCTTCACGGGCTGCTCAACATTGTGGGTGTCAGGATATATATAGGAAACAATTTAGCTTGATATCAGCTTTTATCAGATCATAAAGTCAATTTAATATTGTGTTCAACCTCAACAGGACTCTGGGATCCAATCATGGGGCGACGAGACAAAGTGGAGAGGTGGGACAGAGGAGAACAACCACACACCCTTCAGCGAGAGGAGTCGGAAGCAGGACAAAGGAGGCTTCAGGAGCTCCTTCAAGAAACTGTTCAAGAAAAAGTGAGTGCAACATGAAAACATACACATTAACTGTTGCCACAAAGATTGTACATCAATTATTTCAAGAGTAAAATAGAAAAAAGTGTGAAGGGCTGAACGTTTGACCTGCAAGGGTTGTATCATTGTCGCATCACTGTTGACGGGAAATGCATGACTTCATGGAATTGCATATAATAAGTACTTTCACAGAGGTATCTAATGTACCGCTGCTCTTTCTTTCCAACAGGAGCAGCGATGAGAAGAAAGAGAAGGGAGGAGAGAAAACACCAGAGAGCCAAAACAACAGCGAACATGAGACGTCGGGGAAAAATCCCAAACTGGTGCATCTGGAGATAAACCGCGGCACAGCTGTATGAAGGCCTCTCCATCACACAGACTGATCAAATGAAATGTAGACAGCCATGCTTCAGCATAAAAACATAACTGACTTGTTTTGTACTCTCACAGCTGCTGTATAAATGCTGTACAGGTAGAAGCCATTAAGCTAAAGCAACATTAAGTCATTTTTATCTGACAGACAAAGTCCTGCCCCCGGCCCTCACACTGAGGGAGAGCACTTCACTTGGTTTGTACTTTGGATGTGATTTGTTTGATATCAGAGTAGTTGGTTGAATTTTTTCACCATGTTCAGTGTTATTTTGTAAATCTTACAGAGTTTGGTATCAGTTGGTCAAACTAAACGACACAGGAGGAGAAGGTTTGTCAAGTAAACTTGGATTATATATGATTACAGCTACAGTTAAAGGCCAAATCAAACTTTTTGCCAGTGACTATGTGAATAGGTTGTTACAGACCAAGACCACTAGATGGTGTAGTTTGAGTTTCAATCCCTACACTATGGTGGCCCTGAGAGGTCAACATACTGCAGGTTAAGAAAAAATATTCAGGAAACTGAATTAGCAGATCATGTGTTGTCAAAGTGAAGATGTTTCCTGTCTTGTTTATCTTTGGTTGTAGTTTGTTGAGCCCTCTGGGCCACCGTACCACACTGTAAATAGCTCTGCTCTACCTCCAAGTGCTGAAGTTTTTCAGACAACTAACACTTTTCTTTCTCTTTTAGCCATTTTGCACCTCAACCTTCAATTCTGTGCAAACTCACATTTTCTTTTTTTATGGCTGCTTAGTGTCTCTAGCCATAAACAGATACTATTATACTGTGCATATACTCAGGAGAACAACCATTTAACAGTTTCAACTTTGTGTATGTTTCTATATATTTGAGCAAACAACTCAATGTTTTTGTGCACTGAATATAATTTTTTTGTTAAAAGATGAATCGGGACAAAAATGTTCATTAAAGTTGACACTGAGAATCTGATTGTTGGTTTAAGTGGTTTGATAAAACACATGAAATTGAAATTATTGAAACATTACTGAATCACACTAAAACTCCAGTAGATATTAAACACTGAAGCTATCAGGGTCTGCACCCTTCAAGGAGACCAAAGGTTAATATGTTAACAACTCAGCTGAAGATTTGGAAATTATATAATAAACACAAAGTACTGTACATTTGGGTTTAGTTGTTGAAATATTTCAGTCTGGAACAGTTTTATACAATTTAAAAATGTCTCTAATTAAAAAGCTTCCACATCCTCATTCCCAAAATTAAATGATATCATGTAGGGGAAAAACCCCCAGCTCATTTTAAATTCACACGCTGAATAGGTTCAGATCTAAACAGCAAACAATTATACCAAGTATTGGCTCAAGTATTCTCCAAATAACAAAATACAATAAAGTGTGTATGAAAATTAAGAACTGAAAAATTATAATAAAAACTTTGTGCAAATTATGCAAGTTGGACTGGAAACGCAGTTTGGTAAATCAACGATTTTAACTAGACGTGGATCCACTCACACCAGTTTTATCATGTGTTGATAAGACGGATATGAAAACACAGCCCTTTGAAACCGACGCCAGCTACAAAAATCAGACTGTTTTGACTTAAACCATCATCTACATCATTATTCACAGTATGAGCCTCTCCAACTGCGACATGTGAAAGTCCACTCTCATCAGAAATGACCAGCAGGAGACAGCAGGTGGTTCAGTTCCTTCTTTTTAATGTGTTAACCTGTCATCTCATAAATCTGTTACACTTTTGAAACAAAATATAGGCAATTATACAGTATGTAAAACAAACCCATTTTATTTTACACTATGTACATTTCATAACGTGTGCATTGCATCATGAAAACAAAAAGACAAAGGTGATGTTAACGCGACAGAACAGAAGAGACTCGTGTTTTGTTTTAACATCAGGAGGAAAAAGGTCTTATTCTTAATTTTGTATGTTTGTGTCTCTTTCAGAAAACCCAGACATGTGATCATTTCATCAAATCATCTCAATACAGCAGGAGGCCCTGTTGGCATCTGCATTAGAGGATTATAATTATTAATTTTGTGTTATCAAAGCATTATTCAATCTGACAGAAACGTAGTTTGTTATTCTGGTAAAAAAAAAGGGACAATTTCCCCAAAAGTAAAAAAAAACAAAAACAAAACAACTCCACAGAAAAAAAAACGAAGCCGCTTGTATAGTGTATTACGACTAGATCAATATGTACTTCTAATGATTTCAAAATGAGCTTCTATGAAACAGGATGAGTTTTGTTCTCGGGTGTGAGATGTCATGAGGTTTCTCAGCTTTCACTCATTTACAACAAATCAGCTGAGAGGACGCAGACGTTTGGACGAGAGCCTCGGGAACATGTTTCATTTCACACCGACTCTGCACACGGATGATGGCTGACAAGTTGAGTTTGTTTTTTCGTCTTGGACATACCACGAGGTAGACTATCTAAAATTGGCCATAAAAATTAGTCAACAACATATTTTGGCATTATAATTAAAAAAAAAAAAGAAAATGTTAAATCCATAAAACATTATGTTATTTGACGTAAACTGAGCCCTAATATAAAGGAATGTTTGATTTTTTCTTCCAAATAGATGATGACCTCGTAACAAAGGGTTGGTCATGCAATGCTGCTAAAATACAGTTTCACTTCAATTGATCAAATGATGAGGAATCCATTAAATTGTATTAACTGAGTCCAAATACTAAAAGTGATGAATTAGGCTGATGATGCCAATACGAGGCTATGCAATATATTTGGTTTGACTAATGTCTCTTTGAGGCTGATTGAACAGACTGTTCGGAAAATATTTTTTTTTCTTTGTAAAACAACCTGATTAAGTGAATGAAACTTGATTGTGGCCCTGGAACTGGAACTGAACTCGTCTATAATGGCGGATGTTGGCCAGAAGCACATGTACGTATTAGCATGATCGGAGCTAAAATCGCTCGTCTCTGGTCTCGTGGTTTGAGCAAATCTCTGAATCAACCCCTGGCTGCTGCTGCTGCTGCTGCTGCTGTGCCAGGAGGCTGAACTGATCTGACGTTTATCTCCTCCACGGCTCAATTGGCGTTGGCAAATTTACAAATAGCAACTCAAGAGTCTCACTACGAAGGAAGACGGTTTCTGCTCCCCACTGACTACATGGCAATTTACTATGTTGTCATAGTGTCTTGTACGATTAGTAGTTGTTTTGTTTTCCAGGTGCAAAAAAAAAAAAAAAAAAAAACTCTCTGAGGGCATCTTTTATACAACACAAATGTGCACAGCTCAATAAAAAATTGACAAATAATTTATATCCTCACAGTGGATTCACGCTCTCATCACTTAAGACTACACTTGTTTTGGTTATTTCACCACAACAGAGCAGTAGGAGAGCATCAGGAGCTGGAGTCCAGAGAGAGGATATGTTTACTCATAAATAAATCATAGTGGAAACACAGTGAAGTAGTGTGCGTGGGGGGGAAGGGGGCATTGGTGTGATTTCCATCTCTCTCTCAGGTCTGGAAGAAGGACAAGCCGCCATGTTGGTGCACGTTCATGTCACAACATGGCGACGTGTCCCCGTTACAGCCACTTTAGTCACATCTGTACAGAGCTGAAACGTCCATGTTGCCCCTGTTTTTAGTTTGACGTTAAACATTGAGAAGATGAAATTACTCTTTAAATCCTCAGCCTGTGATTAAGTGTTATATTCTAGCACTGGGCTGAAGATGAATTTGGGGTGTATAATATATTAATGTTATTATATTATTGCCATAGCATCATTAGATTAATTCTAGTGTCACATTGATCTGGTTGAGTGTTTGTTTGTATGATGTATTTTCTATTCATAGCTGGTTGGATTGGTTTACACTTCTGTATATGAAGAAAGGTTTGAGACATAAACATCTGGAAACCAGGTGAACATGAACCCAAAAGGCTCAGGATTCAGCTCTGTAAGATGTCAGCATTATTAGAGATGGTGTGTTGTTTTTTCTTTTTTACGTTGACCTAAACTACTGTTCGCCGTGTCCTCTAGTGTCACAGCTTGCAAAGACTTGTAGTGTGTTGCCACCACATGTCGACTCTCCAACACAACACAACACAAGCACGCGGTGCACATCAACATGCATGTAGTGTGAGCTTTGGTACAGATGTTGGCCTTTAAAAAAGTCACAGCGCTGAAGGTTGAAGACAAATACGTCAAAAATGAACCAAATGAAGCGCAGAATTAAAAATGTGATAAAGAGTTAAACTCCCCCCACCCCGGTTATTTCTGGGCTAGTTTCTGTCTCGACTAGCAGCTGCTGCTAAATGTGTTTAAGTGTTTTTACCGACGATAGTTACATTTCTGTCTATAAGCAGGTTTTTATCCGGACAAAATGTGAATACTGTCCTACTGACAGTTTGTTTTTAAGCAGTGTCTGTGTTTTATCCAGATGGGTGCTGTTTTCTGCTGCTGGTTATAGATCCTGTGACATTATTACACTATTCATTAATACGGTACAACTCCAGTTAAATTGATGTTGGCTAACAGTTAATATACACCAAGTCTAGTGTAAAAATTATAAGTGTTTTTCTTTCTGTGTAAATCCTGCTTTTTTTTTTCTTCTCTTGGTGCTTGTTTCATGGGGCTTCGGGCAGAAACACGACTGTCACTTATTAAAGACCAGACCTGTACACGATGCACTCGTATGTGCATATTCTATGACTACACACACACATACACACATACATACACACACACACTGTGCATACACACAAGGTCATATATTATGACATCACATTTGTTTATCAAATAAGTTTTTTCTCTGTGCAAATTTTTAACACCAGTGGTTCAATAAAAAAAAAAAATACCATTTAAGAAAAAAAAAAAAAGAAGAAGAGGCTTTTTGATTAAAAACGGAATAAAAAAATGAGACAGATGATGTGAAACAGGAAACAGAAACTAAAATGAACAGAAATCAAAAACGTCCGCTGCCCTGGCGACTGCTGCTATGGCGCAAACGAGCAGGAAGTCTCCACGGTGACTCATGCAAAAATGAAAAAAAAATGACCAATCATTGCCGCTTCCTGCGTTTGCTCAGTCCGATCCTGAGCTCCGGATTATTATTAGAATAATATCAGATTACTAAAGCTGTCCACCTGAGGAGACCGGGGTTGGGGGGTGGGGGGTGGGGTGTCCGCTTCCTGTCACATGATCAGGGAACCAGGAAGTGAATTTACGGCCCTGTCACTCCTCCGAGCCTGTCTGTCTCTCTGTTCGTCTCCACAGTTGTACAGAGCAACTATACACACGCCTATCTACAACGACCAGTCTTTTTAGTGTTCGTCTCTGTCAAAAAAATACTACATTTATATTTACAACAATTAAATAGAGGTCAATTAAGCACTTGTGTGGTGTAGTGACGGGTATTGTAAATTTGATGCTAGCAGAAGTGGCGAAGCTTTTTTAGTCGGTTTTCTCTTTTTTATCCTTTTAAAAAAAACAAAACAAATAAAAACAGGAAAGCCATCCTGGTTTGTTAAAGTTACATCATGCCACAATAAATAAAGGTGTAGTTAAAAAAAAAAAAAAAAAAAAGGAGGTTAAGGAAGGAGAAAGAGAGAGAGAGAGAAAGAGGAGACATACGGAAAAGACGACGAAGGAGAGGAAGGAAGTTTTTCTGTGCAAGATGGCTGTTCTGTGAAGCTTTAGCACAAGTAGCAGTAGCAGTAGTAGTACTAGTGTGTGTAGACGTAGTAGTAGTAGAAGTAGTGTTGAAGTCAAACTTCTGTGCTGGATGCTGTTTACCCAGTGTGCAGTATGCAGGGAGGGGAAGGTGGGATGGTATCAGGATTCTGGGTTGAAGAGAGAGAGATCGTCCCCCACCGGCTATCGCAACCTTGAGCTTGAGCCTCGGACCAGCTGCTTCAAACCCCTCGTTGTCGCGCCTATCTCCATGGAGACGGGTCCACAACGCAACCCGCATGGTCCTACTACAACACGCTTAAAATCATACACATTTAACACTGCGGCGCTTTTTTCCAACGTCTGCAAGTTGGGAATCCACATCTGCACCCGCGGACTTGCTCATCTCCCAGTTACACTGCCGCCACGACGACGGCCAGGTGGAGGCTGGGGGATGTGGTGTGTGTGTGTGTGTGTGTGTGTGTGTGTGTGTGTGTGTGTGTGTGTGTGTGTGTGTGTGTGTGTGTGTGTGTGTGTGTGTGTGTGTGTGTGTTTGGGGGTTGGTGTTAGCGGTAGCGGGCTGGGCTGGGCTGAATGTGTCTCCCGGTTGCTTACTCCCTTGTTTGCATTAGTGGTAGGCTTTTTTGTTTATAGTGTGATTTTATGTGTGTTTGTGTGTTTGTGTGTGTACGCCGTGTGTTTCAGTAGCTGTTTTCGTGGCCCGCCAAGATGTAGAGGTTGCTGTGGGCTGTAGGGTTGTCTGTAGGCCTGCTCTCCAGCACCACCACTCTGCAATACAGACACACACACACAAAAACACACATATCCAGTTTAGTTTCAAGAAAAAAAAACATAAATGGCTTTTTTTTTTTTTTTTTTTAACCCCCTAATAAAAGAACAGCCTTGTCTGCTTCAACATGTTCTTGGTATTCCTGACAGAAATAAATAAATGTAGCAAAATAAAGTATGAAGACATAGTAAAGACCCGGGATTTATTGTAGCAACATGTACAGCCAGCCAGCAGCAGCAACCCACACAGGATATGGTCCAAAGCCTTAAAAAGCCCTGTTATTTGGAGAAAAGGCAGCAGGAGGGATGTGATTTGTTTTGAAACTAAGCCCTTCATGAAGTACACTCTGTTTACCCAGAGGAAAAACTGTGTGAAAGCTGTTAATACCGTTTTAACGGGGACCCAAAAGGCTCAACACATTCACACATCATCGCTCAGAGGAACTCAGCTGTTTGGTAAAGATGAAGCAGAAGCCACCAGAATGATCCAGTCCAAACAAAAAGAACTTCTTAATGGGTCAAAACAATGAGATTTTATGCAGAAGACTGGACGAAGATGATTTTGACTTGATTGGTAAAATCAACCAAAATATTCAGTGTATTTTCTCTCTCATACACACACATACACACACACACATATACACACACACACAGACAAATTCTTCATATCAAATAGTCTTAAAGCTTATAAATCAGTGGCATCTGGCGTAAAGCACACCTCCAGAGTCCCGACAGAAAGAGGGAGAGTTTGGGGCCGTGTGTGGCCGGGGAGCAGTGAGTGTACCTGGGCAGAGTGCGGCCTCTGTCCTCAGTATCTGGATCTCGACAGTCAGCGCGTCTTCAGTGACAAGAATCAGAGCGGGGGTGTTAACAGGAGCCTAAGTGTGTGCAATGTGCATGAAGTTGAGAGGTTAGTGTGTATGTGTTGACGTGTGTGCGTTCTCACCTGTCTGATCCCAGTAGTCTGAAGATGCGTGTGCTGTCAGAGATCTCCTGGGTGATCTGACGGAGGAGGGAAGAGACAAAGACAGAGAGACAGGAAGTGAAGGTCAGACCTCGCCAGGTGGGACCAGCAGGCTGAGTAATCTGATGTCGGGTGTTATGGAAACTTCAAGAATGGTGTTTAAGCAAACTAGGGAAGATCCAATTAATGGCCACTCAGGTCATATATTTCATAATAAATTGTTTGACTCCAGCCAGATGGTTTAAGAGATCAGCATTCCTGAATAAAAGTTTCCAGCTACTTTGCAGGTCTCAAGAACTTGTACCATTAATTTAAACTCATGCTCCACTAACCCACTTACATTATAGGAACTCATAAGATACAGTAACTGTACTCAGAATCCTATAATAGTCCGAGGTTAAATAACATCCTGCCACGATGTCTGCAAGTGAATCTCATTTCACACTGCACAGGCCTCACCAGTGTGCCATTTCCTCTTCGACAGGCATGAACGCACACACACACAAAAAAAAAAACACACTGTATCACTCGCACCTCATTGGTCTTGAAACTCCGCCCCTGCATGCCATGCCTCCAGAAGGCCAGGACACTGTCTTGAAGACAAACTGCAAAACAGCAGAGAAACAAATGTGTTTGTATTGTACAAAAGAGGACATGCTGTACAGCCTTTATTCAGTCCGTTTATAACTCTTTGATTCTTGCTGTGGCCCTGAGATGCATTGTTATGACAGCATTATATTGCTGTGATTAAAAATATGCAAGTCTTTACCTATGGATTCAATCTGGAAGTTAAAGGTCAGCTCGGCTGACAGCTTTCTGCTGGATTTCAACCGGCCCTGGAGGTTCACTATCTTTATACACCCTGTGGAGAGAGAGGTGGAGAGTGAAGAAGCAGAGTGTGAGCGAAAATCTGCTAAATCTGTTAGATTCTGATCTGAAATCACTGAAGCTGCAAAGAGAAAATACAGTGACAGGCTTTTAAGTGTGTGTGTGTGTGTGTTTTACTCACTGTCGAGGCAGACTAGGATGGTGTCTCTCTCCAGCTGAGTAACATGGATCACACACGTCTGTGGTGTGTCTGCAGAGAGAGAGACGGCAAAGCAAGGCATCTTTATTTATATGGCACATTTCATACAAAGAGGCAACTCAATGTGCTTTCCATAAAGACAAAGCAATTAAAAAGAACAGCATAAAACCAAAAGATGTATTTTTCATCTTAGTCTCAATAAATCAAGACATGTCACATTAACACAACAGCAATGGTCACTCTGTCCTCACCTGCTTCTGTGAACCAGGAGGAGGTAGAGTTGGGGTTGACCGTGCCGAACCGGACCACCTGACTCAGTTCGGTGCCTTTACTGACAGCAACGCAGATCAGAGGGTAGGTCTGCTCCGGGACCACCAACATCTCAAAGACCTCCAACGGACATGGCAACGGGAAGTCGATGTTCTGTTGAGTAGATGAAAAGAAAGCAGGTTAAACCTCGGTAACATGACATAAATCACACTGACCTACTGTACTGTTTGGTGTGGTGTAGGTAACAAACTCACCTTGATGAGCATGAACTTCTGCATTGACTCCACCCACTCCAACAGCATGACACTGGACTGGAAGGCTCCACACAGGTACTTATGGCCTGTGTACGGGTTACGCACTGCACAGAGAAAACAACAACCTGTTACTTTTTGAGCTAATGCTAAGGACATAATATACAATTTAGTTTATTGGTAGTGTGAAACTATGTGTTATGATGCACAGGTTACAGAGGATTAAACTAGAACATCCTGAATTTGCAGTGCTGGTCACAAAAGGTATGAAAATCTCCTTTCAATGACTCACCCACACAGCACTTTTGGCACCCTTTAGTGTCTGGAATTTTATTGGACACAGCAAACTTCCTGTGAACAGATAAAAACAAAACAAAAAACAAATAAAAGAAAATGAGTTTCCCACAGAAAAAGGCTTTAGTGTTGGTTGGAGTTCAATATATCAGATTAGATGAGTAAAGTAGGTGGAGTTACCTGGGAATCATCTTATCAGGCAGCTTGTGTGTGGGAATGGCTACTGGTAACTTCTGTAACTGTCTGGCCTGTTCGAACAGACCACTCAGAGTATGGGAGTACAGCTGGGAGGCTTTTCCTGGAAGTGCATGAAACAGAAGTGAATAAATAATGTGGATTTAAGATTTTTTTTGGGGAAAAAAAGTATGTAATACATAACATGTTCTGACAAATGAAATAATGAAGAGCTCACCAGATATGGAAAGAAGACAGTTGTTCATAACATATAACCAGGTACACCGCCGAGGGAAGAGCTGCAGGTGCAAAGTAGAGAGGAAACAGAGACACAGCCAATGAGCACCACAGTGCAGCATATGTCCTAGAATAAACATCTCCCACTGGAAAGTATCATTATTTAGGCTTCTCATAGAAAAAAAGAAGCAAAATGTATATAAATGTTAACATCCATTAGTGTTAACATCCTAAAATTCATGATCCTCAGTCTCACCTGTTCCATTGTGGTCTCGTGCAGCTCATTCAGGTTTAATGTGTAGATCCCCTCCTCAGCTCCAAATATCAAATACTGATCTGAAATACACACACACAAACATTTAAAGCAGTTTTAACAACGTTATTTAATATGTTTCTTCAAGAGTCAGGTTAGTTTTATTCAAGATGTAACTAGATACATGTTAACACTGTATCTGGTTTCCTATTGGTTACCTCTGGTGTCGGGGTTGATCCAAGAAGTGGCACAGTGGATCTTCAGGGGACAACCGTTGAACACCTTGGAGAAACATGCACCCATCTGCAAATAACAGGACAGCACATTCACACAGTGCAGAGGAAGAATTGGACACAAAATATGGCGAGTAATGCGCAGATTATGATGCAGAAATGTTTCAGGTTTTTCTTTCCGTGAACATGTTTTTGCTCAGAGAAATCAGAAGTAGAAATTCCCTCCAGGGTTATTAAGGTTTTCCTGGTGAGGTTCAAAGGTTGGATTAAATGTCTGGTGGTTTTTCTACTGTGTAATCCAGCTAATGTGAGAAGCATGTGATTTAATACGGTGGTATATCCTTGCAAAGTTTCAGCAGTTTTTCTGAAGGAGGTTGTTACTCACATGGACTTTGGGTGTAGGAGGGAGGCCGTTACTGATTGGCATCTGGGTCAGAGGGATAAACACACGCGAACACACACACACAGAAACACAAACACAAAATCAGTCAGCACATGATGGTGAGTGATCCTGGTAACACCCTGTAGGTCAACCTGACACAGTGTGTCAGAAGACAACTGAAGCTGAAGTTGCACAAATATTGTTGCAGCAACATGAAGTCAGATTTTCCTTCAAGATCACCAAATCTTACAAAGTATCTGGACATTTAAAGGGATAGTTAAACATTTTGGCAAATTGGCCTATTGCCATAATCCCTATAGTTTTCGCAGTAGGTTCGTTACCTTTATTTGTCGATGCAAGCTACTTTTAGAACGGCGGAGCAGTTCTGTCTCGTAACGTTACGTTATTATCTCATACCGTGGTGAATGTGCAGGTCACAACTTGTCCACCAGAGAGTTTTGGAGTTGTTGGATTGTGTATTTGATGAGGGAAACCAGGAAATCCCATGAGCCTCCATGGCGTAGCTCTGAGCAGCTTGCGGCTCTGCTCCGCCGTTCTAAAAATAGCTTGCACCGACAATTAAAGGCAATGAACCTACTCCTAAAACTATAGGGATTATGGCAATGGGCCCATTTGCGAACATGTTGAACTATTTGTTT
Organism: Trachurus trachurus; assembly: GCF_905171665.1. Classification (NCBI taxonomy): domain Eukaryota; kingdom Metazoa; phylum Chordata; class Actinopteri; order Carangiformes; family Carangidae; genus Trachurus; species Trachurus trachurus. The sequence goes on from NC_139906.1 coordinate 9,128,376, forward strand.
AAGAATTTATTGGGACTATATTCTGCTGTAACAAAACTAGAATGACAATATCCGTTTTCAGTGTGGGCTTTGCAGAGGAATGGTGTGATTTAGCATCTCCCAACGCGACAACAAAAGCACCTTGACAGTTCAACGACAAGAACATAATCCCTCTCTGGCACTCTTCACTCCACAGAGAGTCTGACTCCTCTGCTCTGAGCCACAGCACCGTGGCAATTTTACTGATTAATTAACAAAATAGAAAATTAATGAAAACATCTAATTTTAAAAACGGTTCCACTGGAACTTCCTCAGACATCTCTGGAGGTCCCCGGGGTCACGGCTCTAGACCCAGGTCTGCTGCTTACCGGAACGTCCTTCTTGTCTTTCCGTATGGGGACACTAGGGGGCATGGTGGACTGTCGCTCTGCTGGACTGTCCCTCTCACCATTGTGTGGAGAGTTCAGCCCATTACCTACGACAACAGAGACAATGCGTTGGAGTGTCAGAGAGACTGTGTGAGTGTGTGAGGGACAAAGACAGAGACAAGAGTGTGTGTGTATGTGTGAATGCAGATGCGTCTTTGAGGGGATAAAGTGAGTGAAAGAACAGACAGAGACTCTGTGACAGAACTTCACGCCACTCACACGGACACGTTCTTATAAAAACAATGTTGGTTTCAGTGAATACAGTCTGATCTGCGGGACTAGAGACACAGAGGAGAGTCACACTAAAACAGTAACAAACAAATACTGGGAGCAGAGAGGGAGGGAAGGAGCAGGCTAGCAGGAAGAATGCAGAGGATCAAATATAGTCATGATGACCAAGAGGGAGGTGTGAATGCCCCATAGAGTTTGTCACCGGGCAGACGCGGTCAATAAGAGATTAACTTTGGCTGGATAACAACCAATCAGCATGCACTACTGTGTTGAATGAGTTTGTATTGGCTGAAAAATAACGAGACTTCTTTTTTTTTTCTTCTTTTTTTTAAGTAACAAGTCTCAAGTGTAGCTGCAAACCAAATCATTTCCTGTAAATATTGAAAGGACATCACACATACACACACACATTTGTGCACACAGCATGCTTCGCCGCCAATGCCTTGCCTGCTGAAGGCTTTAAGGACCGTTCCAGCGTAAATGTACGGTACTTTTCTTTCTAGCCCTGTTTTCCCCATCCTGTTGGTGCTGGTTACTGGTTTTTAAAAACACAGTAAAGGTGCAGTTCACCATGTTCTCCAGGGTGTTTCACCGTCTTTCTGTGACGCGACTCCAAACACCACAAGAAAACAACTACCTACACTTCTACAACAAGAAACTGTTAAACGTTTCTCACAGAAAACTGATCTGAGAATCAATAGCCAACCTGAGCTGATTGTCATAATCTAACCTGCCTTTTCTCAATCTTTACTAAAAACCCGGTTATGTGGACAAAATCACAACTCTATTAAAATGTGCTTTTCCTTCTACGGAAGCGGTAGCACACTTGTAAATTGTACAGGGGTATCATCACCGCTGCTGCAGACAGTATGGGGGAATGTGGAAAATATCTGGTGCATTTTTTTGTGTTTGATTATTTACATTAGTAAAGCTGCAAACGGGAACAGGAAAGACTACATTTAACTGAAGAGAATCATATATGATGGGAGGAATGAGTTGGTCTAGTACTGAATGTAAATAGAGGATTGGTTTCATATGTGCACCATCATGAGAGTGTATGTTGTTGCCTGTGTTTAGATCGGCCAGGACGATGTTTTCTCCTCTTCCTTCTTCCTCCTAGGAAGTGAGGGGGAAGTGGTAGCAGACTACTAGCTGTTGTTGACTGATTGGGTTAAAGGACCAATCAGACTTGACAAAAGATGACAAACAATCATATTGAGCAGAGGCTGATGGACGGAGGGAACTACGAACAAAAAAAAATAAAGAAAAAAAAGTTAAAAAAGCACCATTGTTAATGAACTCATGGAACAAATAAATTAACCAGACTACGAGGACTGACTAATGGGAGGTCACACAACCAGTCGAGGGGGACGAAAGGGGTCTGCGGAAAAAACGACCAATCTACCAAATCGGCTGCTCTTACTCTCTTCCTTTTCCTCTTTTTCCTGCTCCTCTTTCACCTCCTTCAGCACCTCCCACGCCTCCTCCAGCTCCTCCTCTGTGTGAGGCGTGTGGAGCCACTCCCAGAAATGCCTAAAGCTCCCATCATCCTCTGGGGCAGAGTTTTCGGCGTCCGTAGTACGCTTCGGGCTCTCGTTACCTAGGCTACTGCGGCGGTGGGGCGGCAGCTTCGGGGGCGGGGGCCGCGGGGGGACGTTAGAGGCGGGCCGGGCCGGGCTCGGCGTCTCTGGGGCCGGACAGCGCTTGATGGTCCCTCCCCCTCCGCCGTCGTCCTCGCTGTGCGATTGGCTGTCGTCCTGTTTTTGTAGTTGCTGCTGCTGAGACGAGCAGATCGACTTGGGCTGAGAAAAAGAAATAGACAAAGAGTTTAAACCAAAAAAAAATCTACAAAAAAATAACTTACGATGTAACTACTTTGTTAAACAGAAGTAAAACCAACCACATTACAAAATGACCCAAAATGGAGCCATTCAGTTGTTCATACCTTGGGGGGAAGCGGAGGCGGGACCTTTGGCCTCATGATAGTACTTGATTTACTGAAGAATAAAAAGACAGATGATTTGAGGCGCTGCTTGATGAAACCCTCATAAAATAAACTGGAAACTGCTTTTTATTACAAACTTGAGTTACACTGGGAACAACACCACTGAGGCTATGGTTTCACTTGACATTTTGAAGCGTTGTTTTTTTTTTCCCTCCCCTTTCTTTGATCCGAAGGCAACATTTTGGTTCAATCACATATTACTGTTTTCATACTTGTTAGAGGTCGGTTTCTTGAAACTACTGAATAAGCTTGGCAAAGAAGCACAATCTCACTGATTAAATCTGGTTTTAACGTTTGTTCAATGTGGAAACATTTTTGTACATCAAGACCAGAGACTGAAATCCTGATTTATTTTCCAAACTTAAAAAGAAAAGAAAAAAAAAACTCTGAAATGACAAGTCTAACCATAGCCTGAAACTTTCTATAACTATAGGACAGAGACGAGGTAACTACTGTAAAAGGTTAACTACTAATCACAACGAGAGACTGACATAACAGAGATTATTATGAAACACTAGAGATAAAACATTTGTAAAATCTCTGAGAATAGTAGTACTGTTACAGAAAAACTGATGACATGATAGAGTCACACAGGCCTTTTTGTTAAAATACTATTACTATTTATTAATTACCACAATATATATACTATTATTTTTACTTGAATCTAACATTTCAAGTTCAATGTATTCTCTTATATCAATCTGTTAAAAATAATAGTTAAATCAAGCAAAAGTGCAAAAACATTGGTGGTTGCATTTTACACTTTTTTCATTCAAAATCATATCATATTTTGAATGCAGACCAGCACTCTATTCGCAGAGACTTTATTATTTCTTCTTAGAGACTACAGGTTTAAGGAGAAACTTGTTATTGACTGACAGACAATGAAACAATCAGAGAGCAGAGAGGCTGGGAGCCAATCACACTGAACACAAGAACGAAGACGCTGGCAAAAATGAGTCACAGTGATTTGGCTGAATGACTGTCAACAGACGTGTATATATAGACACTCAATAGATTTATCAATTCACACATTCAGGGCTGGGAGCTAAATATCTAATATGATGCAAATGTCGTATTGTAATGGAATTGTAATGGAAAATGTGGCATGGCGGTGGGACGCGAGTGACAAAGGTCCTCCCTTTGTGAAGCAATTGTTGAGGAGGGCGAAGAAATTTGTTTCTAACACAGTACATCAGTACATACAAGAACTTGTCTTCCTCTGGAGCTGGTTTATGACTTCAAAAAGGAAATCCCAAGAACCATCTTCTGTGACAGAGGTGAGTTGATATAGTTTGCTTCTGTACATCGTACTCAGTGACAGTAGCCTACATACGTAGCTAGCATATTTTAGCTTGTGAAAGAAGCTAAATGTGAAATACTCTACATAGCTAGCATGGTTAACTAAAACACTTAATGTTTATATTTATGTGATTGATTCGCTGTTTATAGCTAGCAAGCATGTTTAGCTTGTGAAAAAAGCTTAATATTTTGGTTTATATTCTAGGAATAATGTAAGTAATCCTTCCCAAATTGGTCACAAGTAGACAAAATAACCCTAAAATAACCCAAAAACGTTTTAAATGTGTAAATCTGCTCTCTTTAACTTAATGCTAAAACTGGTGGCAATAAAATTAGGTATTCAGGTCCTTCCTATTTTTGAAATTAATCTACTCTGAGCAAAAAAGCCTAAAACATAAAGTACTAAAAAGGCCTTTTTTTTTTTTTTTTTTTTTACTTCAGTGGAAAATGTCTGTGCAGAGGAAAAGCTCCAGTCCGCCGCAGACATTTGGCTTTTGCACAATCAGGGACAAGGCCGGACGCCAAATACACAGTTTTTTAAAGACAGGAGACAACAGAAGGCACCACACACGCACGCACACGCACACAGTTGGTAGCACAGGCGGAGAACAAAACAAGACACAGCAAATAAGATGTCAAGGTCATGAGGCTCTTAACACCAAAACTACACCCAGGCCTCAGATTTTGCACTTTGCACAAAAATCTAACCTTAAAACCAAGGAAAATTAAATAAGAAGATGTAGCTGGATTTACATGTAGCTATAATGTACTATATATATATATGTGATGCTGTGGATTTTGGACCAATCCCTGTTCCTACTTGACCCTGTGCTTACATGGAAGTATAAAGAGTCGTACAATCTTCTATATCAACAGCCTCGAGGTGAGTTTTCTTTTTTTTGGGGGGGTTAGGGTTACTGTTAGTAGTTAATAAACTTCACACAAGTAGTAACAGCATGGAGAACACACGGGCTGTAAACACACACACAAACACAGGTGGCATATGTGTGGCATGATGGTGGGGTGTGCCGCATATAGAGATGCATGGATGAAACTGTGGCAAAGAGAGGAAGAAATCCTCCTTGTCCTACTCCTCCTCATCCTCCTCCTCCTCCTCCTTTCCTCTTTAAATAGAGGGAGGGATGTGTGGAGAAAGAGAGAGAGAAAGAGAGAGATGGGGAGACAGGGAGGGAGAGGCTTCCAGCTCTAAGACTGGGAGACAACTTACTGGGTGTGAGTTTCATCATCATCTGCACCATCATCATCCTCATCCTCATCATCCCCTAAGTGTGCCACATGGCCCCTGGGAGAGGAGGTGAAGATAGGAGTGGGGGGGAAGGGGGGAAGAAGGGACAAGGGGGAGGAGGGGGGTGGAAGACGGGAAGGAAGAGAGTAGAAACAAGGAGATGAAGAAGGGAGAGCAAAGGAGGGAGAAAGGGAGCAAGCAAAGGAGGGAGGAGATGACAACAGCACGAGGAAGAGGAGGAGGAAGAGGAGGTGGAGGAGGTTTGGGGGGGGGGGAAGAAGGGAAAGGGGAGGGAGAGCTGAGTGAAGCTCGGTTCACAAACTACCTCGAACCCCTGAACCCAGATCTGAAAGGACTGAACAGATCCAAACAGAAAAGTGGAGCCTCATGTTCACACACAGAGATCAATATCAATATCAATAGCAACAAATCAAGTCAATTTTCCACAGTGTGTGCCCCCGATAAGCTGCTGATTACTTCCACACCGCAGACTCAGCTCTACTGTGTAAACCTATACAGTCCTTACAGATGTACGTACACGCCCCTCCACAATAAACTTAACCCCTGATGATCAGTCAATTCAACTCCCTGCAGTTTATAATAAGTCCAGTAAATCCTCAAATATCAACTACTGCACAGAAAACCAGGCCAGTTTTGAAAGTGGTTTCTATCTGTACTTCTCTCTTTAAACAGAAACATTGTTCACTGTCAGTCAGTACTTTAATATAGGCTATACACTACTCACAAAAAGTTAGGGATGTTGATTACATTTCAGAATGCACCTAAAATGCACTATAACCTTAATTTAACCTTCTCTAAACTTTTGAATGCACATGTCCAATTGTTCAATGTTTCAGTACTTATTGAATAACAAGGTGATTAACCACAAAAAGTCACAAGCACCGTCTGATTTAGTGGTTCTGGTTCAATGACAATTTGTATACAGTCCTCTTCTCTCTCCCTCTCCTCTCCACCAAGTTATTGAGACATTGAGATTCTTGTTGTGCTATAGCCACCACTGTTGTTAGCTTTTGTTTGAGATAAAGAAATTACTATTGCATCATTCTACTTAAAAGACTTTCATGATTGAATATCACTGTAGCATACACTTTTATAGGTATATTCTTGTCAAATATCCCTAACTTTTTGTGAGTAGTGTAAATACTTTGCTGTGCTCTTGAACAGTGACTAAACACCTGCAGATATTTCACAATAAAAGCCTGCCACAGAGGCTTTTAATGTGAAATGTCTGAGCAGGAAGTGGTGAGTCTCATTGACAGTACTGGTAGTTTGACACTGATCAAAAACACAGCAAAGCAGAAGCATGTGGAATTAATCAGAATAAAACAGTGTCTCTGTTTAAAACGAGAAATCCTGGGCAGACAGTATGTTTTTTTAATCTTTTATTTGCTTTATTAGATTTTATTCATTTGAACCTGACATGACCCGGGCTATTTTTGAACACCTTTACAGCGATAACAAAGCCAGCACTGTCTGTCTTTGGAAAAAGAAACGACTGAGCTCTCCCCACTCAAAGTAAATATATTGCACTCCCATTAAACAGAACCTTCAAGCCCAGACCATATACAGTATACTAATCCTTTTCTTCTATTTAGATATGGTTAACTATACAAATATACTGTGACAAACAGTCAAGGTTGCGTAGTTAAGCATCAGACCTCTGTCTAAAAGCCTTTGTCAATAATTGTTAACAGTCTCTCTCCGTCCTGGCGTTGGGTTTACAACGTCATAATAAATAACACCTGCCTGTCACAGATAAGCAAGAAAAAGCCACTTTCATCTACTTGTCAGATTCCTGGTGTAACAATCTTGAACAGAGCTGCATTTACTACAGGTCTGTAAACTTCTGCCTGGCTCTACAAAATTCAGCCCTTTGTCTACAGATGCGTAAACTCTCTTTAACCTTTGTTACTTTGCAAACCAGAGAATTCAATGAAACACATTATTTGTAACAGATCATGGGAAACAGCAAAGCATAAAAAAACTGTAATCATCAACATTGTCTTCGGGGCAAATAGGAAGAATTTCTCCACAGAGTTGCCAGGATAATAGCTAGGGACACCCACTGCAGCTTTGGCTAAGAAACTGCATAATGTGCGTGCGTTTGTGTGTGTGTGTGTGTAGGTGAATGCACGCATGGGAGTGTGAGTGTGTGTGTGTAAGCCATGCTCTGCAGGAAGCTCCTATGAAGCACAGCCTTGTCCTGGTGACAACAAAGCGTGAAGCAAAGCCGCAGAGGGGTAAATAAAACCGGGGAGAGTCCAAACTGCTGAAAGCCACGGTGACAGTCGGCCCGGAGGCGTTACAGCAGCGTTAGTTGCGTGTGATTGGCCGAATTAGTCCTGCCGTTATCGATGATTGGCTGATGGGTGGGCGTGGTTAGAAGACCGGCAAATCAATGCACCCTGAGGGCAGTCAGGATACAAGAGTCTGACTCACCTCTGATGAAGCTCCTCCTCCACGGACTTAAGAAGACTCCTGTTTGTTGAGTAAGTGAAGAGAAAAGCACACAAGGAAATGAGAGACAGAGGGAGAGAGAGAAAAAAAAAAAACTAATTTCAGAATTTATTTGCTGAGAGTGAAAGTCTACATGCTTTAGAAACCATCTTGCCTCTGGAGGACACTCTGCTGCCCTGATCTGAACCTGAGCTCTCTGCCTACAAAGCACACTTGTTAGTTAGCGGAAGGCGCAGGCAAACACGCAGCTTCGACATCCTCAAACTACAATTATGAATAAATCATCAAGCCTACAGCATGAAATTTCTCCTCTATCTATCTCACAGTCTGCCTCTCCGCAGCTTTCCTCAATCTAGATGGTTAACTGTAAAAAAAAAAAAAAAAAAAAAAAAAAAACTGGGACAGTCACAACTGCAGATGAAGGAATAAGGAGGAGGAAGAAAGGGAAAGAAACAGAACATGATGAGACAGACTTAAGAGAGAAGGTGAGACTCACTTGTTTCCTCCCAGCAGGCTCGGAGAGTCATGGCCATACTCCAGCTGCAGGTCCTACGAGAAAGACAAAAGACGTTACTGCTGTGACTTGATATTTCACAAACTGTTTCATTTATGATGCTAAGTAATGTATCTTATTTCTCCACAGGCACAAACAAACAGGGCTGAAGCTCTGGGTCGTGTGGCTGAAATAAACCACACCGAAGTAGTGACCACGACTGAAACCCTGTTCAAGTGCCAAAATGACTACAGGAGCTGCGACTGTAGCAGCTACAGCAACAACAGTTCAACAGCCCACTAGAAATAAAACCATCCCCATGAGAGTTCATAACCACAGAGGTGCACAGATACAGTGTATACAGGAGGCACGTGGCTGTATGCGTATAGATTTGACTCTTGCTGAGTTCACATTGTGGCATAATAAATGTATTTAATAGACAAAATTTGCCTATAAATGGAATTACAGGTGCACAAAATAACAGAGAGAAACTGAGTGTGATTCTCTCAGAGGAAGATTTTTCTGGACTCCAAAAGAGTAAAACAATTGTTGAATTCCTGCTTTATCCTTATCAGCCGAAGTAAAAACAAGAGCAGGCTGATAAATGTAGACATGTGTGGTTGGTTCCCAAACTCTTTTTGGCCTGTGATGCCCTAAGATTCATAAGTGTATTTATGAACTGTCATCACAACAAGTTATGACCTGGTTTCACCCCAAAAAAGGTGAAAGCGGCAACAATTTCACATGAAAAAGGTAAGATAAAGGCAAAAACCATCACAGCAACCAAGGTAATTAAACCACAGTACAATTGAATGTGGGAATAACACACAGTAAAATTATTTTTTTCTATTTTCACACCCCTCCAGCCTGTGGTGAGACCCAGAGCTCGACAGGATGCTGCGCCTCGTTATGGCTGCAAAGCTGAAAAATGGCTGCTCTGTGGCCAAAGAGTTGTTTCTGAACACAGCAGCTTCTTGAATGTGAACAGGATTATTGGTGATGACTGGTTAATTTTTGTGTGTTTTTTTGCGGCAGCTCTTGGTGGAGTTCAGTTCAAAACCAACAGTTCATACAATACAACCACAATGTGAATGCAGCATTGTGCCACAAAAAAGATAATGACATAATGCAACAAGCGTGCAGAAGGCGACACGCATACTGCGAAACGAAGAGATAAGACACAAACACACAGTCGAACACACACACACACACACACACACACACACACACACACACATACACGCACGCACGCACCCACACCGAAAAAAGGCCTCATTGCTCTGGTCAGCTACAAGACGCAAGAGGTTAGAGAACAAGTAAGCAGCGGTGTAGGAAAGAGACACACACACTTTGTGTAGAGAGAGAGAGAGCACGAGAAAGTGAATGTCAGGTACAGACTGAAAGGTGAAGTGTATAGACGTCACGTGAATATAAAATGTGATAACTGTCCTTGAGCAAGGCACTAAATAACCTCTGACCTCCAGCCCCTTCATCTGCGTGTTTAAATGTGTGTATTTGAGTGTGTGTGTGTGTGTGTGTGTGTGCGTTGCTCCACACAAATCTCACATTTTCCAGGAAAAAAAAAAAAAAAAAACACCCACAAGATTTATAATTTGATTTGACTGACTGTAACTTAAGTGTGCACTGTGTGTGTATCTGAAAACAGGAAGAACAACAACAACAACAACAACAACAACAGCCACAACAGTCACTAACGACTTTTATCACCATGACGACTACAACACCAGTTAGTGAGGCAAAAAGCCAAGGCTGGAAAAAGAAGAAGAACAAAATGAACAGTAACAGATGGAAGGACCAGAATAGATGGAACAAATATGTGAAAATGAACAAAAAAAAATATACATGTTGGGACACCGAGCAGCCAAAGCAATCAGCAGTCTGGAAAATAAAAAAAAAATAAAAAATAAAAAAGAGAGAGAGAGGGGAGAAAGAAAGAGAGACAGCAGGGGCTCGGAAAGCAAGGGAGCCAAAAGAAGGACAAGTTCTTGCCCTTCGTAAAAGGATTACAAATGAAAAGTGTGGAGAGGGTGAGTTGGAGGTATAAAAAAAAAGGAGGCATAAGGTTAGAGAAATGAACAGCTGGAGAATTAAAAAAAGCGATAGAGGCTGAGTGAGAGGGGGAGAGTGAGAGAGAGAGAGAGAGAGAGACAGAAAGAGTACTACCAGATTAGATCTCGCGGTATAGTAGAGCTCCTCAACACAGTCCAGATAGGGCTCAGAATCACACTGGTCAGCAAGACAGAGCGAGAGAGACCTCAGTTAATACATTAACCTGGACTGATGGAGGGGGCAAAAGGGGGGGAGGAGGAGACGGGGGAGGAATGGAGGAGGCAAGGTTGCAAGAGAGAGGATGATAAATGAAAAATGGATGAAGGCCAAAAATGTTCTATGACGTCAATGGATCGGTAAAGACAGGGGAGGAGGTAGATACCGGGACATTAATGTGAAGAGAAGAGGCAATGGATGGGAGACAGATTAAACAAGGCATGGAAGCATCTGGGAATAAACGGGGACAGGTTTAGAGTGGGGGTGGGCTCAAAAACTGTATGGTAATATTTCTTTTAACTCTACATGTTACTTAAATCCATTTTTCCCACGTGTATATTGTTGCTATGGACATGTTTTTGTTTTTTTTTATGACATAAGACGTTCAAAATGCTGAATGTTACTCAATCCATTGACTCATCAATCTCTCTCTGTACTTGCCAGAAAGTCTCCATTGAACAAAAGGCTCCTGCTCATCCTTTTAATAATCTGTTACAGGATTATTGTAGTAAGGTTCATTGATTTTAAAACGTACTATAATCTTGAGAAGACAGATCTTGAAAAGATAAAACAAAAACACCGTAGTCAGCAAGACTGAGAGAGACCCCATGTTATTAGATTACTTTTAAAGGAGAAGGGAGGAAATGAAGGGAAAAGGGGGACGAATGTCGCTGAATGTCATGAAGACCTGCACATATGGCTGTGTTCTTAAATAATAAATAGATGGAGTGACAGAGACGATGACTGGTTATAAAGATGGCCGACATGACAGTGCCCCAAAAGAGAAGCCAAAATATCTCAATTGCCCTGTGATGGCTTAAAGCTGTGTTAGTCTTGAATTCCTGTTCCCATTCAAACTAAAAAAAACAAAACAAACAGATGTTAAAGGGATAGTTCAACATTTTGGCAAATTGGCCCATTGCCATAATCCCTATAGCCATAGCAGTAGGTTCGTTACCTTTATTTGTCATTGTGCAGGTCACAACTTGTCCACGAGAGCGTTTTCGTTGTTGGACTGAACCTAGAAATCCCATTAGCCTCCGTAGCGTAGCTCTGAGCAGCTCGCGGCTCTGCTCCGCCGTTCTAAAAATAGCTTGCGCCGACAATTAAAGGCAATGAACCTACTGCTAAAACTATAGGGATTATGGCAATGGGCCAATTTGCCAAAATGTTGAACTATCCCTTTAACTCAATTTGTACAAACATGCTTTCTGTCATTTTAGGTTGTTCTTATCCCACTGATATGTGCTCAACACATCAGTTTAACATTGTTCTGGTGATTGACTGGATCTGGAAGACGCATTGAGTGGCTCCTAACGACATCACTGGCACAAGATGGCAGCTCTTGTATCCGGGATATTTTGGCTTCATTTTTGTCCACAGCATCATCCATCTTTATAAACAGTCACTAGACAGTGGTGAGGAGCAGACGAGGGCTCGACTTGATTTTAAAGATGGGTTTTCTCAGGGGACGAGTGATACAAGAGGGGGGGCGAGGTTTGTGGTTTGTGGAAAAAGTGCATGTGCAAAGAAAGGACAGAAAAAGTGGGAGACAGTGAGGGGGAGGGAGGACTGACATTGTGACTGTGCATGAACCCTGCACCATCCCATCTGTTCACACTATAAGCAACAACTTTTTTCACAAAGGGGGGAAAAATAAAAGTCTAACTATCTTCTGAGGACCCTAGTGAGAAATTCCTGTTAGTTACAGTACGTGTCCATCCAGGCCTGTAAGTAAGTAAGTAAGGAGACATTATGGCAAGAGAGTTGTTCACAGTTCACAGGCAAGGTGGGACATATCGTCCCTGTAGTAAACGTATTCTAGGTCTGCACCAGTGTCTCTGAGCTACAACACGGACTGGATTCCTCCTCAGGAAGGTAACCTTGATCAGATGCCTGCACATCCTTTCAGTGCAAAAGGGGCAGCAGCTCTACTCTGAGCTCCTCTTTTTATCTCCTGTCCCTGCACAGAAAGCTAATTTTGTCTGCTTGTATCCACGATATCAAGCTTCTGTGCAGCACACAGCAAATCAAATTACAGCGGTGGGAGAAAAAAAAAAAATTAGGGTTATAGTTGAAAACTCCAAGCAAACACATTAACATACACTGCTTTTAGAGTTCATTTTTACTGCACTGACTGGTCACAAATCTGATTTCTTCTCTACCCAGTAAAAAAAAATTGAACCATAGCTGACATTATCGGGATAAATCTGGACGTCCTCATTGAAAAAAAAACCCTTCAATTCAATGCTCTATCCTCCAGAGTGAACTTCGTAGATGGGCTTCATGTTCAGTTCACCACAGACTGACGACATTATGGGTTGGTCAGGGTGCTTCCCGTGATTAGGTGAGGATCAGCCATGCCGATAGTGGTGAAGTGACATTCACACAAACCATTCGGTATAATCTCATACACACAGACACACACATACACACATAGAAGAGACATAAACCACAGGTAGAAACTCACCGGTTCGTGATGGGGTTCTGTCTCTTTTCTCAATGGAGGATCAAACTTCACCTGACCAACTGAGAAAGTAAAGAATAAAGAGACAAACAGTGGTGATGAGATCGCAGATTCTGTGGGTTTTCTGACATGAAATTTAAAAAATCTAATTAAAGATGAGTTTGTTTGTTTGTGTTGATCTTGTGTACACACTCACAGTTTATCTCAGACAGTGTCTTTCCTTCCCTAGTGCTCCTGCTGGTGGATCGAATACGATGAGGAACAGAGACCGGAGACTGGCAGGAAAGAGACAGAGACACAAACACACAGTCAAGTAGCTGCTGTGCAAAGAATATACACAGTGTAGTAATTCACACCGCACTTGAGAAGATTACAATAGGCCAAAGAAAGAAACGAAAAAAACAAAACAAAACAAAAAAAACAAAAAACTGCTTAATCCCGGTGCTGTTTCCTGTGGGTGGGATTTGATGACACAGCAAAACAGCCAGCTGCACTCTGGTAGCAGACAGCCAAAACATAGCAACGCAGATGGGAAAACACAAACTTTGCAGGCAACAACATTAATGTTTCACTCCAGTGTTGTCATCTATACATTGTTTTACAATTTGAGTCCATATACTTTCAAAATAGAGGCCAATAGCTGTCAGTCTGTGTCAACATATTGTCCATTAAAAAAATACACTGGCTAGATAGATGGATGTCTTCAGTATAAAGATGTAGATTCAATACACAGCAACCTCAAACCATGCTGGTAAAGTGACCAGAGAAAGACAAACCAAGACTTTAATAGATCCATATAAGTGAGCCACATCTGTAGCACGGAGCAGCCAACAACAGGTTCGTCAGTTTAAAACCACCACTTATAGTTGTAATCAAGTCCATTCTCGTAACACACAAATCGTTGGTTAGTAGCTGTAAAGGCAAAAATGAAGATGGATTCCACAATCCCCAGTTTGTTCATAATGCATCCTGTATCCTGTGCTTCCAAACCACCAGATGGAGAGATAAAGCTTTGATCTTTTAACCAGAGCTGGGTTTAAAAAAAACAAACCGAAACTATTTTCAAACCCTTGGAAAAGAGACTCACTCACTGTATCATTGATTTCCGATATTTTCCTGAACCTCAAGATTATTAAAGCTGAGGCTTTGGTATCGTTTTAACCCCACTATTAAAGAAAACATACGAGAGATGACCACAATGTCAACACTATTAAAAAGTAAGAACAATGTGACCTCTTTGTGGTTTAGATGCATTGTTGTAAGTATGAGTATGATGCTGAGAGACTTTGGAAACCATCTTTATGAACCTTGACATTTCTGTATCGCCCAGCTGCTGCCACAGAACTCGAATGAACCGATGAGCCATAGTGATGTCACTTCCTGATCTGCTGTTATAGCAATATTATGGCTGCCAAAAAATCTAAATAATGTTGTCATGGAAATTAGCATAGTTTTTATATACATAGTGTAGCCCATGCATGACATTTATAAAGCTGTGGTATTGATTGTATTTCCTTATAGAATGCTTTATTGTCACTGGCATGTGAGGCTCAAACCCTAACAGTGAAACAACAAAATTACCCAAACCATAGTGCAACAATATGACAAAATATAAGACAATAAATATAAATATAAAAGTTGTAGCATGTAAAAGTAATATATACAATATACTAAAACTATAGCTATAAACTTAGACATTAAATATATACCTCTATATCAATAAAAAACACTTTGATAATCATAATTAAATCAAATGCAGTATTTTATTCGTAAAGTCTTAACCTCAACCATCTAGTTTAGTGTATGTAAATAATGGCCTCTATACTACAGTCATAATTACAGGGTTATGCAGACGTTTATATTTGTTTAGGAATAAAATATATGATGTAATTATATTCTGCACTCTGTGAAGTTCAACCTCATGACTTAACTTTAAGCAAATATTTGATATAATTGTTCTATTGCGGATTAATCAGTTATTGCTGGTGTATCTGACTACATTGCATGAATTAAAATTGTGACTGAAAAAACCACCACCACCAGCTGATGGATGCATGTCAACAGAAAGGCATGAACGTTTTTAATACAAGCGCTCACTGGTATGTTGAACTAATTACACAATCGCCATGGCAATCCATCAACGGTCTGAGCCTCACATGCCAATGTCAGTTTCCATGACAACACCAGTAGACACTCGGTTGAACGGAAAATCCACTTTCAGTTCATTCAGTCCTGTGGTCGTCCTCCTCCATGTGAAAACACAACTGACAGTCCAGTTAGAAATGAAGTCACTGCAGAGTCACACCGCAGCCAAACCCGGGTACCTTCCTACGGGCCGCAAAACGGGGTGCGCGTCGAGCACCGGGGCTTATGGGTAGGAAATGACCTCTGTACTTAAACTGAGGAGGAGGAGGAGGTCGAGGATGGGGAATGGAGACGAGAAGACAGGGGGAGGGGGGAAGAGAGGGAGGAAGAAGGAGAAGAGAAAAGTAAGGAGAAGGGAGAAGTGCTACAAGGAGGAAGAGGAAAGAGGAAGATGAGAAGTAGAAGTAAAGAGAAAATACAAAGAGTGAAATGAAAGACAAATAGGAAGATAGATGGACGAAGAAGCACAAATAGTAAAATAAGAAGAGGGAGAGGAAAGAAGGAGTAGGGGACAAAGAGCAGAAAGATGAGTCACATGTGCCAGAGAGAGGAGGGACTGCGGTTGAGGACAGTATGGATGAATGGCAGCGGATGGCGGAGGAATTTAATGAGAGAGGAACAAATGAGGAGACAGAAAGACACCATTTGAAGGGAAGGAAGAAGAAAATCAAGATCCAGCAAAACATAATCATTTCTCTGATGAGCTGCCTTGAAGAAAAAAAAAAAAAAAAAAAAGACAATAAAAGCAAAACCTCCAAAAAGAAGGTCAAAGGTTACCTCAGGTTCGGGGTCGTCATCGTCAAAGTCGTTGAAGGTGCTGTGGTCGGGGTTGTTGGCTTTGTCCAGCAGCTCGATTGCCAGCGTCCTGCTGAGGGGCTGCGACACGAAAGGGTGCTGGAAGAGCAACAGAGGAGGGAACCAGTCAGAATGTGTGTCTGTCAGCAATGACTCATACTTTAATAACTTTAAGCATTTAGGTGTGAGAAGCTGTGATGGATGTTTGATGCAGTCTTTTAAACAGTATATTTTTAGTACCAGAAGAATAAACCTGAAAATGTTGCATTTTTATGAGAAGTGGAAGAAAGAATGAGGTTCTCAGATGATATGAACAAGGAATTTATTTTATATCTAATGTGCTGTGCCACTGAGATGAGGATGGAGAGGGTAGAGTTCAGCTGGGATGGGGGAACTGGTCAGAGAAGGACCACTTGTGTTTTTGTAAATATGTTGTTGTGCTACTCACCTGCAGGAGTTTCTCAGCTGTGGGCCTCTTCTTTGGGTTCTTGGTCAGGGAGAGTTTGACGAAATGGTGGAAGTTATTTGTCCTGTTTGTTCCACAGAGAGAGGGGAGACAGAGAAGAAGAGAATAAGTGAAACACAGACTTGATAAAACTGTATGGTTTATACTACATTAAATGTGTCTGAATGGCTGTAAAAAAAAAAAAAAAAAGGAAATTAAGAAGAGCGTGTGACGGGGTCGGGATCTCACCATTTGACTTTATCTTTCAACTTAGGAGGCTGGAAATTACTCTTGGTCATTAAGAACAGAGCCCTGTGTGGAAAGAGGGAAAGACAAGGATTAATCCCAAAGGCTTAACAGTAACGTAATGTTAAACAGTGAGGAAAGTGCAGCTTGCACAGCATGCAATTATAAAGACTACACCCTACACAACATCTGCTGCAGGTTCTTAAGTTCACAGTTTCTCATCAATTTACGTATAAAAGGTCCCACTGCACAATTACACTGTTTTGGTTAAAGGGATAGTTCACCCTAGAATGATATTTCGCTCATTATCTACTCACCCTCATGTTGACTAAGGGCTGGAAGAATTATCAGAGTCCACCGTCCCTTCTCTGAGTTACAGGGGGTCTCGGCGTAGCAGTGAATTTCAATGCAACGGTTGCAAAGGGACACCGGAGCTCTTCGTAAAAAAACACACACAAAAAAACATCCAAATACCTCCATGATGCTCGTATGTAATGTCCGTCTTGTGCTGAAGCCCCAAATTGCGTAATTGTCCCGAAAAAAATTAAATAAGTCCATAGTTTAAGCTTGTTTGTAGCGGAAGCTTCTCGTCTTCTTCTTCTTCTCCTATTCCTGGTCCGTCCAAATATCGCGTGATTCGCAGTAACCGCAATGACGCCGGCGCAAATCACGCGATATTTGGACGGACCAGGAATAGGAGAAGAAGAAGAAGACGAGAAGCTTCCGCTACAAACAAGCTTAAACTATGGACTTATTTAATTTTTTTCGGGACAATTACGCAATTTGGGGCTTCAGCACAAGACGGACATTACATACGAGCATCATGGAGGTATTTGGATGTTTTTTTGTGTGTGTTTTTTTACGAAGAGCTCCGGTGTCCCTTTGCAACCGTTGCATTGAAATTCACTGCTACGCCGAGACCCCCTGTAACTAAGAGAAGGGACGGTGGACTCTGATAATTCTTCCAGCCCTTAGTCAACATGAGGGTGAGTAGATAATGAGCGAAATATCATTTTAGGGTGAACTATCCCTTTAAGATATCCTTAATTAGATATTGTATATTTGTTGTTTTAACAACATGGCTGAGAGTGGTGGCTGCTTTGTTGTGACATCACAAAGTTACAGAAGTCCTGGTGGCTCGTTTAAGGCTGAATTTGACTAAACTAATGTAAAATTGAGGGATCCCTCCCAGAGGTATCAGTACTCTAAACACAGATGTGGCTTTTCTGCTCCAGTTACAAAGTGAAGTAACAATTTAATTTTCCACATATCCATACCATATGTATTGTACACATAACACCTACACATAAAAACACACACACACGCATTTACACACTCCTCTACCTCATGGGGTGCAAATCAAACATTGGCGGTTGTAGTTCAGCCAGCTCTATTGCTGTGATTCCCACAGCCCAGATATCACACAGCTGGTTGTAACCTCCTTTCCTCTCCACTGCTGCTACTTCTGGAGCCATCCTACAGACGGAGACAGACACAGAAGGAGGGCAAGGAGAAAAAAAGGGAAAGAATTAGAGTCTTTTTTAACAAAAGCAGGTTAATTAAACAGCCAGACACAGGAAAAGATGTTGTTTTTTCACAGTATTTCCCTGCAGAAGCACAAAGGTTTCCCACTATGACTTTGATCTACAACTCTCCTGACTTCTCTATGAACCTCTGTCTGTCTGCGTCTCTCTGGACGTCAAAAATACTATTCATTCCTGGTTTGTTAAGGTTTTGTGAAGATGTGCATAATCTGGATTCACTACAGAAACCATCGGCGAATGTGATAAATGCATGAAACATGTCTGATGAGACACTGACGCTTAAGACAAATTCCTTCAGCCTGCCTGATGTCAGACCATTTATCAAATTCCCGCACTTTCCCCCAACTGATCGAATGCCTCTTGGGTGCAGTAGGAAGTTGGATTTTATACGTTGATGTGGCCCTTCATGCTTGTTCACATTCAGCTTTACAGGACGATGACAGAAAAACAAGCACAACTCACCAGTACGGAGTTCCAATGAATGACTTCCTCTTGGCTAGAGTTGCTGTGATCTGGGCCGATACACCAAAGTCAGCTGGGGAAGGAGAAAGGGGGGAAGGGAATAAGACAGAAGAATGAAATGGAGGATAATGGAAGGGAAGGAGTGAAAGAATGAAGAGGGAATTTGAGAGAGAAATAAATTTTAAAAGAGGTGAGAGTAGGAGTGGTAATGATTATACAAAGTGGGGGCACGAGAGAGAAAGGAAAACCAAGTCAGTGAATGAGGCCTTTAAGGCTCAACCTTTTGAAGCAGCAGAAGCAAACTGCGTGTTGCTCTTACCTAGTTTAACATAGCCGTTGTCTGTCAGGAGGATGTTGGCTCCCTGTCAGAGACAAACACGCCATGTGTCAAGATGCAACGAGACAAATCACACAACAGGTCAATTTAAGTGAAGGTTTATTGTCGCCTGCAGCTATGAATCAGTAATCTTACGTGATATTTAAATGAGCAATGACATACAGGTGACAGAAGATGATTCTCTCCAAACTCACCTTAATGTCTCTGTGCATTTTGCCTTTATTGTGAAGATAATATAAACCCTGGAAACAGAATCACAGTTTTAAAACGCACGCATGGAAAACAGTTTGATCTTCTAACCATAAAACATCACATAACTCAGATAAGAGGGAATATATGCTTTTGGGTGTGTGAATATTTCTGAAGATGAATGGTTGCATATTTGGAGAACACATCACAACAGTCAACTACATCATCACGTGAACTTAATTAGATTCTTTGTCACACCCAAAAGCCATGTTGGAGAAAATGTGGAGATATAAATGTAGACCATTCTCATGTTTTTTTTGGCTTTGTCCTTGAATCATACAATTTTGGGAAGATGTTCACCTAGTTATTGTCATAATTCTGAGCTATGCTGTATCTAAGTCATGTATATTACTGTGTTTTTGGCGACATGACAGGGAATGTTGTGTATAAAAGAGGCCAGTTATTTGCTGAAAATCTTGTTAGCAGCTTGTAAAAAAAAAAAAGCAATCACGAGAAAGTGGTATAAGCCAGATCAACCGACAAGATGACTGGCTGAAGATTGTGGATGAAATATACGTTACGGAACAGTTGACTCATATGAAATGACTCAAGAAGAGCAATGTTGCGAAAAGTGTGAGAAATGGACTGATAAGCAAGGAACCAACTATAGAGACATGGCAATCCAGCATGTTCCCTTTCTGAAGTTTGTTTTTATTTTATTTGTATATGATTTTCTTTTTTTCCAATGGATGAAAAAAAGCAATAAAAAGAAAGTATCAAAAAAAAAAAACATCACATAATGCAGGTACAGTATGTCTGTGCAGGACTGTAAAGATTACGCAGAAAAGCCTCTGAACAGGTGTCAAAGCTCCTTTAGAGAGAAATGAAGCAGTTCCAAATAAAAAGAGGACCTCCCTCCTATAATAAACCTCCCTGTTCATTCCCTCTCTATTAAAAAAACACACGTACGCCGATATGACAAACACACTGGATACTCTACCTGCAGGGTCTCCCGCGACATGTAGGCTATCTGTGACTCTGATAAGGGCCCAGTTACTGGAGGAGTGAAAGAAGGGATATTAGAGACTGAGAATAAGATAAAGCTAAATAAAAAAAAGACAAGAGAAACAACACAGTTAATATCAGAATGTGTGTGTGTGTGTGTTTGAGTGCATGTTGTTACCGTGATAGATGTCCTGCAGAGAGCCTCCTCCACAGTACTCCATACTGATCCATAACTTATCTCTCCTGCACACACACACATGCAACACTTTGTCAGTATACTTTACACAAACACACACAGTGTCTTATACAAACTAATTCCCCCTCGCACACATACACACACACCAGCTCATACTTCTGTGACAAAACACACACATGCATGCAAACCAGAGTAACACCCCATTTTGATGACGACCATAGCTAAATTGTAGATGTGACACACATACAGGCGCAGACACCACACGCACACTAACTAACTTACCGGAGATAACTGCCGAAATAGGCAACGATGTTGGAGTGTTTACAGTCTTTCATCATTATAATTTCCTGCTGGACGACAGCAAAGTCCTCACCTGGAGAGAAAACACAAGTGTAGATGTTATTACGATGATTATCTGGTATCTTAAGGCTTGATATGGTTATCATTATTATTTACAAAGCAATAGTAACAGAGCAGAGAAGTTGATTTATCATGGATTTGTGTCAGTAGTATGTGTGCGTGTGTGGCTAAATGCTGCAGGGCTAACTCATGGAAGTCAGTGTAAATGGATGCAGAGGAGGCTTCTACATATATTCTTTATTTAAATTCAACCTTGAGGTCCTTCATTATTCAGCAGCAGTGTACAACAACACTTCCTGTGACTATGGAGGTTTCTTTTTTCCTTTCTTTAGTGGAGGTGGAGGACAACATGATAATGCACGGAAAAAGTGTAGGGCAAGAAAGGGAGTTAACAGGGGGTGTGGAAAAAAAGTCTGATGAAGAAGGAAGGTTACAGAAAAAAAAGAAAGAGTGAAAAAGAGAAGAGCACAAGCTGCCAAAGTCATTTAGAGGGAGGTATAGCGAAAAAATTGGGACATAAAGGAATAGAGAGAGAGAGAGAGAGAGAGAGAGAGAGAGAGAGAGAGAGATGAGATGAGATAACTCACCCGGTTCAAGTTTGATGACTTTGATAGCAGCCAACTCTCCTGTGTTTACATTACGAGCCTGAAAGAAAGAGAGAGAGAGGAGAGAAAATGGGTTAGAGGAGCCTCAAAAACATGCATGTTCATGCAATTTTGTGGTGAAGCAGGTCTGGGCTGCGACCGACGCCATGTGTGCAAGAAAACAACATTGCACTGGCACAGTGAAGGGGGGCTCCAAAGAACGAGGGCCTAGCGTGGTATTTCTGCCACATAACAACAGGATGTAATCCAGCAATCCACTGAATTAGTCGTGAGTGACATGCAAGCGCACAGATGTTCTGTTGAACTGGTAATTATGATAAAAATCAGTCTACTGGTGTTTAATGAACCTTCAGAATCATTCATCTATTACACAAACCAGCATTAAAGTTCAGCTTTGAGACAAGTGCATGGATGAAACTGCAGGTATGATGGGAAATCCTAAAGACAGTTCAGAGTGGTTGGATCCCACTTGAAACTGTGAAACCAACTTAAATCGAGCTGTTAAACAATAATGCCTCTTATCAACTAAAGCTGCTGCTACTAAATGCAGAGACTCAGTATCAGAAAACTACTTATTATTTAACTATCAAACTGCTTGAACAAGTTAGGATAATTTACACTACTGATATAACATCAAGGTTCAAGTTCAGACTGATGCAAAATAACCTGATTAACAAAATGATGTCATGATGCCTCATCCGTCATGTGTGAGATGCAGCCAAGGAGGTAAAAACAACAACAAACGATGTAGGTGATAAGGCACGGGCAGGGTGGTGGTGGCACAGACCTCGACAGTGATCTTACTGTATTCCTGAAAAGCTGTCTTCTTTATATCGAAAAGTATTTTCTTGTGCCGAATACAGAGACTGATTTTCTATAAATAGCCGACTGTGTGTTTACATTTTAGCGGCAGCGCTGGATGGGGAGAGGAATTCTATATGAAGTATGCATGAATAAAAGATGGTTTTTCAGAGGAGGCAATGAATTGCTCACTTCTCCCCGGCCAAGAATGTGCAAGTGTGACCGTGTGTGACATTGCATACGCATGTGTGAGAATAAGACAGAGAGAGTGAGAGAGACGGAGCGTGTAAGGAAAATAAGCAGAAGGAAGCGGGTATCTTCGGGTAACTGATAAGAATTTCGACGTTGAAGACAAAACAAGCGCTTCAATACCTTTTAACGGCTTGAGGCTAATGTGTCAAGTCTCTGGCACAACGGCTCTAATTTCTTCTCCTTATGGACTTGGAGGAAGCAGCTGACAGAAACACCCACATCTACCCTGATCCTGGCTGCAGCCGCGCCGGCATATTTACCCAACATTAGTGAGGAAAACCATGACACTTTACATTCTGCTCCGCTCACTTTACTGGAAAAGTTGTTAAATACCAGAGCGGTCTATATAAGGATCCAAGCGGATAATTTCCATTTTGATATATTCACATCAGGACAGGGGAATGTGTATATTTTAAATCAGAGATATAAATATAAAAGATGTTTCATTACTTATCAGATTTGTACAGCCTTTTAACTAATTATACCATACAAATAATGAAAATGTGTCATATTAATGTGAAGAGTTTCCATTCTCTCAGTTTACTGAATTGTATAATTACAAGGCTAAGCTACTTATATTAATTGCAAGTCTAAAAGTGTTTCAACCATATCTGACGAGGCAAAAGTAATTTAATAAAACATCAAAATGAGACGTACATTAAATGCCATCTAAGTTTTCTGATGCAGTGATGCAGTTATAATGTGCCAAGTGAGCTGCCTTGTCAGCATGAGCAGTGATCGCCCTAACAGCTGAGGGGTGGAAGAAGAAGAAGAAGAAAAAAAGAAAAAGTAGCACAAAACAGAATCTGAACTTCAAAAAACAAGACACGAGAGTACAGCGCACACAAGTACACTGCAGAAACAGAGCAGCGAGAAGTACAACAACAGGAGAGAGGAGACAAAATAAAGCAAAGAAGTCAAGGGCAAGCACGGGGGGAAACAACTGCACTATCAAATATTAATCAGTTACATTACACACACACACACAATCAAAACCGATTTTTAGTTTTGAGGAACAGAAGAAGGACGAGAACTGTTTCCTCCCCGGTTCAAGGGGGAAAATCAAGTGGAGAAGAACAGATGCAGAGGAGAAGGAGAAGGACAGAGGCGAGCACACTCCAAAACAAAGCTGTGGTGGTGGTGGTGGTGGTGGGGCAGGGTGGAGTGGGGTGGGGGGCACTGACAAAGAGATGCAAAGAGAAAAGACGAAGAGAGAGGAGCAGAGTGGAGAGCACAGACAGTGTGTCTTCAGTCAGAGATGACTCATAGAGCCCAGTGCCACTGTCAGTGGCAACAACACACACACGGCCTGACTGGACTCGACTTGACTGACTGGTTGTTGTGACTGGCTGACTGACTGAAGCAAGCTGCTTGGTGTGACCACACGCGCACACGGGCGCAAGTTTGACCATCAGTCACACAACATTCCTACTGTGCTGAAGCGGCCTTGAGCAACAGGGCCGAGGAAAACCAGCGCCTGAGCTGATTAATGTTTTTCAAGAGCAAATAAAAATCATAGTTAAAGAGGAACTATGCTAGTCTGGTCACTTTTCCTGTTGTGTTGCTAACCCTCCTCTCGGCCATGTGCATTTGTTTACAACGAAACCGGTGAGAAAGCAATCGATAGAGTGGTAGATAATGTTATATATCATATAAAATGTAATGACAAACAAGAGATTACGGGTTACGGGGTGCGTTTGTGTCGCGTCGGCAGAGACAAGAGCTGGGACACCAGTTGTTTTTTAGCAAAGAGATGCAATAAGTGACAGGAGCGTGAAAGGCAGAGAGCCTCCATTCTCCCTCGTAACAAGTTAAGCCATTTATTAAACCATCACAATTACTCCAAAGCTGTTTAATTAAGGTAAAAATGTAGCATAGTTAAGCTATAAATCCTGCATAGTTTCTCTTTAAAGAAGGTTTCAAAGGCCTGAACCTTCAAACCATCAAAAGACACAGATGGTGCTGATGCTGTGCGATGCTCATCTGGTCTCAGAGTACATCAGAGACATTTTCACCGGCTTTTCACGCTCGGTCAAACTTTTTGTGTCAACCAGCGTGATTCAGAAAACGCTCCAGTCCATCACCTCCAGTCGGTTCTCTTGTGTGATTTGTGAACAAAAATGAATGAATGACAGGCTGAGAACAATACAGAAAATGCCACAGCAAAGCAGTGCAATCCATCATTCCCTGACATTTCAGGGAAAAAAAAGAAGTCCATTCAGTGACAAACTGAACAAATAATGGTCAAACACAGAAACCCCTTCACAGAAAGGTGGTTTTATTAGCTAGACTTAATGGATGGGAAGAAAAAGCTCAAGTTTATCACTCTCAGTCTGATTTATGATGGGTGGTGACAACTGCAAACCTGACAGCTAAGATGTTACAACATTAATTAATAACTAAGGTCATCACCTTTGCATGAGCATAGCCTCGGTCTCTGACTGCTGCATGTTGGGACTAAAAATGGCCTCAGAGTGCTTGGTGACAGCGACACAGAGGAAAAGTGATAAAAGGGAAACTATGCAAGTCCGGTCGCTTTTCCTCTGTTTTGATAACCCTCCTCCCGTCTCGGCCATGTGCATTTGTTTACAATGAAGCTTGCGAGAAATCAATCAATAGAGTGGTACATAACGTTATACATGATATACGATGTTATGACGTGTATATTTGTGTAGTCTTATCTGTTATAAACAAGAGATTACAGGTTACCGGGCGCTTGGTGGAAGGCAGAGAGCCTCCATTCTCCCTCGTAAAAAGTTACATGTCATTAATTAAACCATCACAATTACTCCAAAGCAGTTTAATTAAGGTAAAAATGTAATATAGTTAAGCTAAAAAGCCTGCATAGTTCATCTTTAAGGTGAGAAAGCTGATGATGCAGATGCACTGAGGATGCTGTATAACTGATTTCATGTCATACAGCTACTGGGTTATGGTATTGGAAAGCAATGTTTTTCAATATCATACTGTAAGCGGAGGAAATTCTCAAATATTCAACATGAACAATTGAACAGGAATGATTAAAGTCAGGAAGTGTCTCATTAAAGAAGACATATAATAAGAGAAAGGCCGCATGAGAGCAAACAATTAATTCTGGTGGTGAATGGATGAACTATCAATGAACTGGTCTTGAGGACACAGGACCCGGGGCCCACTGGGTCAAAGGCTCCTGGTCCAGATCCTCCCTTTGAAGTTAATGTAAACAATTTTTGTTGGGGTGTCAATCAAGGGACTACAAAGCAGAAGCCAAACAACCACAAAGAGACACATGGTGACTACAAAGAGAGACGCAGACTGTTTGTAGTTGAAAGAGGCAAAAAAAAAAAAAAATGACAAGAAGATATAAACTCAACTGAGGAGATGCATTGTTTGTCTCTCTCAGTCTGTGGGCAGCGTTCATGTCGTCTCATAATCCACTCATGCTTAACAGTATTTGATAAGCTGTGTTAGGGACACATTTTGTTCAGTACCAGGTGCGCTGAGCTCTAGTTATTAAATTAAATTATTACATAATGAGAATTGACTTAAAAAAAAGGAGCAAATGAAACAATAAGCAACATTTTGGACGTATAGAGGAGATGTTTCCATGTGCTGTATCGGCCCGGTCTGCACAGGCTTAATGTGAGCCTGCCTGGACAGTAATGGAGAAACTTAGCTCATATCCATCATTAGCACCGTGTGCGTGTGTGTGTGTGTGTGTGTGTGTCCTTGTCTGTGTGTGATATACAGCATATGGCCAGCACAGTGGAGGATCAATGTGGCATTTCACTCTCTCCTCCTCTCTGGCCATGAAAAACAAACACGACCAACCTCAGCAGTAGCGGCTCACCATGCTAATCATCCCACTCAGCTTGAGCTTGAATCCTGCAACTTTAACTGTCAAAACAACAATAAAGGTGAAAACAGTGTGATTTCACTCTGAGGTGGTTTGATTACAGTGTTTTTTTTTTTTTTACATTTCGTCTAAACTCAACTAATATTCCCTCAGCTCTGACAGACGAGGCTTGTTGTGGTATTTATCGTTAATCTGGTGTGACAGTTTTGTTAAGCTTAACTTGTGTCAGACCTCTTATCAGACAGACTGTCTTACATAAGGTCAGAGGTCATGCCGGTGTAGTGGTACTCTATTCGCAGATCTGAGTCACCTCCGGTCACAGGTTCATGTCCGAGGATTCACCCACTGATACTATCAACAAAGATCCAATATCAACCTTCATGCAGCTTTTCAGAAATCCATACACTCCGCGGTGTATTACAGATTTATAACACAAGCGAGCCTGCAAGTAATATAGAAGAAATATAAACGCTCGGTAGTGTAACTGATCCTAGTCACCTCCTCTCATGGTATCAGATAACCTGGAAAACTCGCCTGCTGAACTTTCTGTCGTAATTACGATCTCAGGCTCTCTTATCATCTCAGCAGCAGCAGCAGCAGCAGCAGCAGCAGCAGCAGCAGCAGCAGCAGCACCTTCTGCTAAAGCCCAGTGAGCAGCTCCAACAAGTCTTAAGAGTTACGGCTCGGCCCGGGGGGGCCATCACTGCAACAGTGGCCGGCCGGGCATTCGCTTCCCTTGATGAGATTTTTCCGAGAGATTTGAGGTTTCAAACTGACGATCATCCAATCACCAGCAAAGCCTCTCTGACCTTCGAGATAACCGATGCGTTTAGCCGTGACAAACTCCTCGCCTCGTTCTTGACATGCATTTCACGATTATCATATTGACTACCGCCATGTGACGACCTTTTTTCCACTGCAGATGAAAGATCATCTCCTCCTCTGGTGGTTTAACTAACTAACTAACTATTAACTAATCTTCTTGTGATCACCTTCAAAATGCATTGAAAAAATATAAAAACAAATCGACACCACACACGCTTTTTAACAGTTTCTGCCCAGTCTGAAACTCTTTAAGCAACCTGTACAGTCAAGAAAGAAAGCAAATGTCTCTCCTTTCTTAAAAAACACTCTCAACACATCAAAACAGCCGTTAATTGTTAAGAGAATTGGGTTTTAAAAAAAAGAGCATGATTCAATAGTATTACTATTTTCCGTCAAAATAATGAATTCACAACTTTGCCACCTGTTTCCTCAGAGATCTCGGTGGTAACAGCTCCACAGCTCAGTCACTACAAGCTCATTGCAGCGGGAGCCAAATAGATGACGCCGACTACTTCTAAAATATCCACCAGCCAGGTATGTGGCAACATCCTGCTTTATCTTTCCTTTTGTTTGCCGGCGTAATACCAAAGAATTTGGAAAGATTCACATGATCTGGTGGTGACTATTAGGCTAGTTGTTGTCACAGAGGGTTGTCATGAGTGTGTGTGTTAAGATTTCATGAGTGACAGTAGCAGCTCCTGTACTTTACATTAGTTAAAGCTGCCGAGTGGAGGTTTTCCAGGTCAGAAGCAGCAGCGCAGTGCTGTAAAAAAAAAAAAAAAGTGCATCTGTGCCAGGAAAGCCCACAGACGCCTTCACCTGTCACACCATTATTTCTTCTTGTGTGTGTGTGTGTTTTGGCCCACCCTGCAGAGAGGCGTCACTCCTTTCGCTGTCTGCAGGGCAGTTTCCAAAGCAACATCCATACCCTCTCTAGTCATTTTGTTAATCATTAAGTAGTTAATTAAAGGCGCACATACAAGCTACAGGACCTCACATTTTGACTTCAATAACATGGCTCATCAAAGAGCTGCTAACGCCCTGCCTTAAGATGATGTGGACAACAATTGCCAAGTCATTTGTTTACATAGTTAAAATACATCAAGAGCTTTAAGCAGGGGGTAGACATATCAGGTCTGACAGGTTACTCAGTGGAAGGATTATAAAATATTTATCTTGATATATATTAGAGTGCAACACACACAGTTGTGCACGCTCTAAGAAGGAAAGCATTCCTTTGTAACATCGACACACAAGGTAAGCTTAATAGCCTGAATGCACCGTGACTGTGCATAAAATGACTTCACAATCACAGTGCTACTTTTTTACTGGTACATCTGGTTTTGTCCCATACCACCACACTGTGTTAACAACCAGTGTGCAACAGCAGCTATGCAAGTTATCAATGTGTCACTGCACCAGTGGCACAGAGACAAATCCCTGCACAGTACATTAACTGTACTTGGCCAACAGAAACCCGAGAGCCGGGGCTGACGGGGGGACTAAATTTCCGATCTTGATCTTGAACCTCGCTTTGCCTCGGAGCTTTTGTGAATGCCGAGGTTTGAGGTCTGTGTGTGTATGTGTGTGTGTGTGTGTGTGTGTGTGTGTGTGTGTGTGTCTCTACCTCAGAGAGAAAACAACTGGAGGAACAGTGACAAAAACAGGATGGTTCTGGCCCAGCAGCTTTTGGTGTGACTCCATAGCCATCTGTGTGTGTGTGTGCACGTGTGTGTGTGTGCGTGTGTGTGTGTGTGTCCATGCATGTGACGATACAATCATCTGTGCATGTGTGTGTGTGTGTTATGCCGCAGTTCTTTGCTCTGCTGTCTTCCTCTGCTGAAGCAGTGGGAAACAATAGGACATGGACACGCACACACTCATAAGGAGGAAGTAAAGATTCCTGCATTCCTGGACCATGGCTGCCCAGCTGTGCCACACACACACACACACACACACACACACACACACACACACACACACACACACACACAAACACCGAGGCCTGTTCAGAGGAAATAGTTACCATCACCACATTTATTACTGTTAAGTACATCATACATTAAGAGTGAACACATAAACACAGGCCACTTAATAGGGCTTCCTTCAATCGTCTAAGTAACATATTCATCCTTAGTTTAATGAAGGGAAGGGGGACGGTTTTGTCACACCCTGGCAAATCAGTTTACCGTCTTCTTGAAATTGGTGACAGCTCATTTTTAATGCAGTTTAAGGGGATTCACGTTGGAAATTCTTCCCACAAGCGCAGCTCATTTTGACTCATGTCGATTACATGCTACAATGCTATTTGCCAAAGGGGGAGACAGGTAGCGTTGCTTGTTGTCTCTTACGTTAAGTCCAAAAATACCCAGATTCCTGGCATGTTTCAGGAGAACACGCTGCCTCGCCACTGAAATTGATTTGTCATTAACTGATCCCTGCCCCAGCGAAGGCCGCCGCCACCGTCCTCCTCCTCCTCCTCCTCCTCCACTTCCCCAATCCGCAGCCACAGGTACTGTCACCTTGGCAGAAAAAACCCAACCAGTCATCCTATTTAAACAACCTCAGTTACATCAGATCCTGTGTGCTGTTGCTGAATACTTGGCCTGTGTCGTGTTTTCTGAAGCGCAGAGACAGCTAGTGCACTTTCCTCTGTTCGCCTGCAGCAGGTTTTCATGGCTATAGAGCGACAAATTAAGCCGATACTTGTGTTTATTGGAGCTCTTTTTGAAGCTGCCTCGGTGACAAAGTGAGACTGCGAAAGAGAGGAGTGTTGCTGCTCCCCTGCTCCGCCCACCTAAAAGTGACAAATCGATCCAAATCGTATCTTTACCATCGGCGAGCACTCACTCATTTCGACAGAATGAAAACAGGCCTCCTGAGCGTCTGGTATTCCTCCTCCTCGCTGGTTTGTTTGGTTTTATTTGGTTTGAAGCGTCACACACCAAAGTCTGATGGGTAAACACAAGCATGCTGTGTGCAGTCGACTGTCATGTTACTGGAATTTCTTAGTGCACGTTTAAATTGAATCAAACTCCTGCTTTCCTCTGGGAAAGGACAGAAGCAGATTTAGAAATTGGAAATCACTCGGTGCTGTCACGTCCGGTAAATGGCAAGTAGAGAGGCTTTCCTCCAGTATTGACACACACACACACACACCTAATGATTTGTGTTTAGGAAGAGTAAACCACATGTGAACATGTGTAGTTTGCATTATTTGTATCAGACTGTGCTCTAACGTCTCAGCTGGTTTGGGACTGTGAGAGCTGCAATTGTGAGATTTTTAAAATCACATTATGTTATTATAATGATAACTGGTACAGTGTGAAACATTATGTAAAGCCATGAATGCTCTTTTGTCCTTTTTCTTTACCACATCGCCCGTGGGGTGTCTGTACAATTTCACCCTGCCTCACCCTGCCTTAAGGAGCAGCTGGAGATTTTCATTAGAGTCTGAATGGGGAGTTTTGGTGCTACTGAATGACCTAAATGCGGTTAAAGTATTTTACTCCCTGCTAAGGACACATTCCTGAGGGAAATTACTAAGTCTATCACCTAAAAATGATCATCATTGCATCATTTTATGGGCACCATCAGCACACAGTATTGGCAGGATGAAGCAAATATTGCTACCTCCCTCACAAAAAGAAAAAAAATCTAATGTTCGGCACCACAAGCACCCTCTCTGGAGGATCAAACCTGTGATCTCGTGGTCAGTGGGCCTGTCACACCATGAGCCACCGACCCTCCTACTGCTGCAGATCCTCCTAACTCATAACAGACAGAGGGAGAAGAGGCAGGGCCACAAACAGAGGAGAAAACAAGCTAGCTAGAGTTCACACTTTGTTTCCTGCTCAAACATTCCTGTCCGAGCCACAGATTTTCACACAGCGGTAGAACCAAATATAGGCATCACTGTGAGGTTTAACCAAGAGCCCCGCTGCTTGGAAGCACAACCTTTAATCCAGAGGTTTCAGGTTTGAGCACCCCCCCACCCACCCCCAAGTGTCCTTCAGCAAAACTTCTGTTGTTCCCATGACGCAGAGCATCAGTTACATAATAAAGCAACAAGCGAGAAATGAAAACTCTTTCTGTTATGTTTATGTTGCATGATCGCAGCGTGGTTTCCAGCCTTGATAATTGTTTATAGGAGTGGACATTAATCAGCTGCCCGTTTGTGACACATCAAGCAGACGAGTTCGCTCTGAGCTGCCAGCCTGGTGGAGAGATTATGTCAGACCTATCTGCCTGCAACTAGGCAAAGATACTGGACTTAAATTTAGAAACAAACAAGATTAGACACAGCATGGAGGGGTGCAATATGGAAAAAAAAACACACAATAATGGAATGAAATGATGACAGAGAGCAAGGTGTTTAGAAAGTACAGGTGTGTAATAGAAGCTGTGAGTTCATAAGGACCTGAAATCTGTCACATCTCTGGCCTTTTGGATACTTTATGTTCCTGTAATTACCACAAAGACTCTGGAGGTTAACCAAACATCATCTAGTCCTATTAAAGCATTTAATGAATCTCCTCTCTGCCAAAAGCTCTCTCTCCGTCTCTCTCTCTCCCACTCTCTCTCACATAACAGTGAAATCAAATTCCACAACAAAGCGACTGCAACACAAACAACTACAGAGCTGAGAGTGGCTATACTAATCAACTTGCATAACCTGACTGATAAACAGTATAGACTATAGAGCAGCTTCGAAAAAAAATCACTTTAATATTTCAATCAATACCTCTTTTTCATACCAGCACTGCATGCTTTCCCTGGGGGTTATCAGACATTAGGCATGTCCTATATGTTGTAGTGTTATTATAGAATCATAGACTGACTCTACTTATGTCTGAAGCACTCAGCCGAGGATTTATAGCAATCTAATCCTGCAGGATGGCATTTGTTTTGTACTGCAGCTTTACTTCACAGCTCCCTGGGATGGTATCATAAATTTTACATGAAACAACCTTAGAGCATTCACACAATGTTTTCTCAACTGTGCAACTTTAGAAATATGACTTGCAATTGCTAATAGGTGATACCAATCCATCTGACTGCGATGGAGCTGGGTTGGTAATTCAGGAACTGGCTTCCCGTTTGGATCATCCAAACACAGGGCCCGGGCCGAGGAGAAAGTGTGGGACCAAAAGAAAACAGCTACAAGGCCACGCAGAAAAAAACACCTCAGTTCCTTAATAAGAAAAAGTGTGACTAATCCTTACTTATGTCGAAATGTGATTATGAACAATAGCTCGATATTACGGGTTCTTGGTGGCGGTGTTGTTGCAGCTTGCTCAACCCCTTTGCGCCTTTAGCCAAAACTGGATTTCCAGTTTCCAGGCAGCCAGGCAGCTGTCAGTCTCTGTCAGAGGTGCAAAGAAAAACAACAACCGAGGAGGCACTTTTAACTAATTCTGCAGCTGGCTCCTCGCTAATGGTGACCCTATGGGTTTAGTTTGTGCTCCCGTGCACGTAACAAATCACTGCTTGTTGACATGTTGTCAAAAAAAAACGTTCCCACGGCTCCCTCAGCTAAAAGAGCCTCGTTAGCTTCTTGATGCTAATCAGACTAGCTGCGCCCGTTGTCGGACAGCTAAAGGCTAAACGTCTATTATCGGACATGTCTAAATAAAATCATTATTTTTCCAATATTAACGTTAGCTATTCGCTATAATGTTTAGACGACGGCCACAGTTGACGATGTGTGAGCAGACATGTCGCGATTTCTTTGTAACTATTCGTACTTATTTTGTGTTTTTGGTCGACAAATACAGATTTAACGTAGCCTTCCGTTAGTGAAGGTTTACAGTAAACGTCAATGCTAGCTTGGGTTATTTATGATGATTTCTCAGCACCAAGGCAATGTAGCTACTGTAAAAACATTTAAAATATGTGAAAGACGTTGTCGGTAAATAGTCGGTGGAGAAAGGCCAAAACAATAACACGCACACACAAAACATAAGCGGAGAGAAGAGCAGCCTTGGCTGTGTCCGATAATGGAACCTGCTAGGTGTATGAGTAGCCGATTACATACTGCCATCAGTAAACACCAACACGAACAAAGATGGGTATTTTTTTTAAAGGTTGCTTGTTGTGAATAGCTACAGTGTTGAGTTTTTCCGCTGTTTTGGTAACACACATGCATGCGCCACAAACAAAAGCCTGTAAATCAGCCATAAACGTCTAACACCCCCCCCTCCTCTCTGTGTCCGATAAAGGAACTCGGCCGCTGCTTCTTCCCTCACTGCAGTTTTTTTACCTTGTACACATCTCCGTATGTGCCGCTTCCTATCCTCTGGATCAGCTCGAAATCCTCCTGCGGATTCCGCCGGGACAGGTCGACACTGGAGTTCATCATTTCCACTGCCGATTACGGCGCCGATCGATCGCGCACAGTTGACGAACCCCCGACAACGTACGAACACAGATATTTTAAGAAAAACATACGGCGTCAGAAAATCCCAGCCCGACTCAAGTGTAGCTCCAACATGGCTTCCAATGCGCATTGCGCATGCGCAGTGGACATGATGGCCTTCCCTCTCCATGGAGGCTGGCCGGAGCGACGGGGCTATTGTACTTGAGATATTTGTGTTTTTCCTTTTAATATGGTGTGGTGTAAAACTGAAACAACAAAACAACGGAAAAACCACTTACTCATTTATTAACGTATGTAAATTAAAAATTAAAACAGTCATTAAAATAACAGTGGAACAACCCTTTAGACCTAATTTTAATTCAACCCTATGTAGATTTCATTTCCTGTGTAAATCCATGCAATAACCCTAATCTGGACAACCAACAAAAAAAACCACAGGAAGTTTACAGCTGAGGGTGAAATGAATGAAAACACTAAGCCCGGTGTGGCCTTGTCTAGACTTTCAAATGTAAAACTGGGCTAAGCAGGGCTAAACAGCGGCAGATGGCAACATTGTGATTCAGTTGATGGGATCTGTTATAAAAGCTGGACAAAAGTCCCATTACGGAAAACTTTACAGTTACGACTCGCCTTACAGCAACAGAGAGGAAAATAGTGATATGTGGCCCCCAGAGGCTAAATTCTGCCATTTTCATAATTTGCCTCAAAGCCGCATTTTCCACAATCTGCTGTATCTCTGTCAGCAGACACTAGCTAATGGGGAATATGACATAAATTCCATACATACTGTATATGTAACATCAACACAACGAGTTTTGTAATCTCATTTTATTATCAAAGGAAATAAATCTTCCAAAATATACAGTAGTAGAAAAAGAACAAATACTGACACTGGTCTGAAATCTTATTGGTCAGATGAGTTTTTCTCAGGAGCCAAATACAAGTTGATTGAATAATGTTTGCTAAACTACTCAGCCTTTTGACAATCTGTTATATCTGTAAACCATTTTAAATCTTGAGTAGGAAGTGACAGGCTTGGGCTTGTGTACTCCTGACAGGTTACAGAATAATTTACCTTTCAATCTGTCGCTCATGCAACTTCCATAGCTCACAAACAACTCAACATTTCTCATGGTTTCTTAAAAATATATATTTCTACAAAACATTTGTGGTAAAAAACAGTAATAAAAAAATAAAATCATGTTTCAGAGTAGTCACTTTACAGCATGGCGTTTCATTATAACTACTTATTTTTCATAAGTAATCAAATAAACAACTTTTAAACTTTTAAATGTGACTTCCATTACAGTATCTTGATATATTTATGGATAAGTCCATCTATTGCTCCTAAACTGACCCTCAGAGTTGCCTGGTGCTTCAAAGAGGACAGTGGTGGAGGCGCACTGTGCTGTACCTCAGGGTGTGTGTCTGTTTCCTGAGTAGGTGAGGATTTCACAACCTGATGGGTTTGGAAAGTCTGTTTCTTTGTGGGACATAGAGAAGGAGATCTGCAGTCTTGTGTTCCCGTTTGAGGTTTTGCCCCCTGGTTAGATGTTGGTTGAGTGTCTTTTTGTGTCAGGAGTTTTTTCAGGACACAGGATAATTGAGGACTCAGGAGGAGAACCAGGGTACCACCAACACAGAGGACTCTAGGCACATAAACATGAATCAAATTAATTTCTTATTTCCTCAGGCTACGAATTATGCACAGCACATGAACACATACAGACACGAATCAGTAAACTATGTTATTTATTGAACCGACCTCTCCATCTCAGTCAAAATGACTGGCAGGTTGGCAGCCATGTCTGTTTTGGTGCCGAACTTCTTGCCAAACGGCAGGTCACACACCACAGCATCCACGCTGTCATTGGCCAGAGGTAGCTCTGCAGAGGAGGGAAGACAAGCAGCAACAGGTAATTTAGCACAGCAAGGGTTCACGCTCACCTCTCACTCCCACTGCTGAAATAAATGGAGCTTGATCTCTAAAAGCTACACACAGATCCAAAAGGAAGACATCTCCACACAAGGAAACATATTCTAAACAACTGCATTTCAAAGTGCGTGTCAAGGAATTAGTGATGATTTTATATATTCATGTAAGCTCATATTTTCATCTCTTTCTACTACCCCTCTAAACAACTTCAAATTTAAATTGATTATACAGGAGCACACACCTTTGGACACTCTGGATACGAACATGAAGTTCAAGTCAAAAGTTAATGTAACAGATTTGATGGCATCATTACTCGTGTCTTACCCATAGATGAAGCCTTCAGCAGCTGTACAGTGTTTCCCAGCTCTGCAAACTCAATGTTCTCATTGGCCTTCTGCAGCTGTCTATCATCAATGTCCACACCCAGGAAACGGGCAGCCTGAACATCCCACAGAAATAGTGAGACATCAGATTGTAATAGTGGTGTTTCAATTCAATGTTATGTATTTTGTGCATTTACATAGCTCTCTGTCCAGACCTTGTGTTCCTGTGCTGCTTCTATTAAGATGGTCCCCACCCCACACATTGGGTCGACTATACAGAAACCTGGCTGGGAACAGGAGATAACATACAGTGTCGTTAGTCACAGTGCCACGGTGACTGTAAAGCAATATTACATCACAGTCCAACCGGTGAGCATGCAAATACTTCAGAACAAAGACTGTCGAGTTCTAGACAACCATAGATTGAGCTACAAGTTCGACAATGAGGACAGCTTTAGTAGCCTATAGCAGCTTTAAGGCTGAGTGGTCACTTTTAATCAGTCTAGATCTGCCATGCTTTATCAGCACAATGGTGAAACAAAGACAAACTGTGAATTTGTCTACAACAAAGACAGCAGAACCCTTTGCTTGCATCATGTTATGATGCTTTCTGATTTACATACATAAAAGCTGCTGTATACATCATAAAGTGGTTTCCTCATAGATTCAATGAGCCACATACACAGTAAAGATTACAGCCTCAGACATACAAAGAGGTGTATGTGTTGATACCTGTATGTCAGCCAGTGAGGCCATAGCCCAGGATACTGTAGACCTCAGTCCTGTGGTTTTAATGTAGCTGCGGTTAGCCAGAGGTAACCTGAAGGAAAAGAATGAGACTCATATTAACACGACTACTTATTAAATCAAAACAATCTACAATTAGACACAGGTCTACAACCCTCTACCATGTCTAAATCCACAATTCCTCAAATATTTGGATATGTCATCAGCACCTGCTGTTGGCGAGAAATTTTAAGTGAGGTTGTTGGCCACAGATCCAAATATTACAGAAACTAAGACAATGAGTTGAACTTGCAGCAGAGAAAGCACAACATTACGTGGAATTTAAGTAGATTAGCTTTGATCAAAGTCTTATTCTTTCAGTGTAGAGAGGAAGTTTCAGTCAATTACCTGGTCAGTGGAATCCCCAGTAGGCAGTGGTCATCACTCAAATAAACATTTACCTGCAGAAAGGAACCAGAAACTGATGATCTGTCATTTTCAAGGGCAGACATGAGAGCAGAAACCAACAGGAAGAACACAGCCAAGTTTACCTCCAGCTGTGGGTTCTTCAGATCAGCTTTCCAGCCCAGCAGCCTGCTCAAACCTACTCCAATCACTTTGCTCACCTCCTGTGGTAAATATATTTTGCACACACACACATTATTCCTCTGAACATATAGTAATGTGTGTATTGGGGTATTCTGTATGTCCATTTGACAATTTGATGGAGAGATCACAGTGATCAAATGTGCGACTTTTGCAAGATTTTTTAAAGATGGTCACATGCATTTTAATTTCCACTACCTGTGTGCTGAAGTGCCGAGTCAAAGATCCAGTACACTTGCAGCTGATCCTGAAAGAGACGGGGGCAGAGGAGGTAATCTCTGGTTTGATCTTGCCGGGTTGCAGTAGAGGCTTATCTTCTCGTCCAGTTGCCTTCACTTAATTACAGAGAAAAATATGTAAAGAAAAAAAAAAGATATTAGCAAAGGGGAGGAGAACATGCCAGCCTCAAAAAGTAAATTAATGATCGCTGACGTAAGAATAAAACAAACAAAAAAATATGATTACCCTGTTCCATATTTTCCTGAGTACAATCCTCTATGTTATGTATTTTCATGCAGCCGCTTTCAACATCATGGTCTATCCCTGTTGTTACATGGACATCAGACTCCTCTTCATTATCCCTCTTCATCTTTTTCCCCAGTGTCTGGCCTCCAACTAAACCGGTTTCTCTGTCGATTTTTTCTTCTCTTTTTCTCTTCTTTTCCAGTGTCTCAGCTCCATTTTCTTCCTCCCCACTCTGTTCTCCTGTACTCTTTCCAGTCTCCACATTGCACTTCTCCTCCTCTTCCCTCTGTTCTTCACTCCCTCTCCCCTCCTCCTCCTCTGCCTTCCTCTTCACCGCCAGGGCTGTGCTCACTGTCTTCTCAGTGCTTCTCTTGTTGACCAGCTCCCCCTGCAGGCGGCTCCAAGTCACTACAGCATTGGTCCATTGATTCTTATCACCCAGCAGTCTGGACTGCAGCACAGACACTGCCTTAGCTGTTGAGTAGCACAGAGAACACAAGCAGTAAGTCAAAAATGCAGATTAAAGTGAATGAAGTCAGGTTTCTCCTTGTGATTTCTCTTTCAACTATATAGATTATGGAGTCATGGCAGTAACTGTGGGACATTCATCAAATTAAAAACCACATTTTTCTGATGAGATAAACTAAAACAGAAAATACACAAACACACTAGACGAATTAATTAGAAATTCTAACAAATTTAAGAAGAAGGATGAAAGCC
Source organism: Trachurus trachurus (assembly GCF_905171665.1). Lineage (NCBI taxonomy): Eukaryota > Metazoa > Chordata > Actinopteri > Carangiformes > Carangidae > Trachurus > Trachurus trachurus. Next base: position 9,166,488 of record NC_139906.1, read on the forward strand.
TGACATAATACCTGAGATATGCTATGTTATTTTTCATTATAGGTATCAGTGTATAGGTAGGTAGTAGGTATCTGTAAATGTGTCAGGCTGCTTACCTCGGTTGCTGTGGGTCGACAGCTGCACAGGTGGGTCATGTTTCAAGAGGAGGAAGAGCCTCTCTGCTGCCTTCAGCTGAATGAGTCTGTCCATCCTGGCGGAGGAGCTGAACAACACTTTACCCGTCATCTGAGCCACCTGGACACACACAAGAGCAAAAAGAGAAAGCTGGTGTTTTAAGTCTTTTACAAAAAGCAACAGTTATTATCCAATTGAGAAACCTTCAATCAAACTCTGAGCACTAACATTACCTGGTTGATTTTGGCAGAATTTTTTTTAACATTGGAGGATCTAATCAACCCAACAGCAGCATGAATGCGCAGCAATGACGTGACGCAATCACGTCAGGGTTCCATGGAAACCAACCTCACCTACCCAGTAGCAGGCAGCGTGTTTTTCCTAACAAAGCGCTCAGTCAGTGTAAGTAGTATTACACACTATCACACAATTTTAAATGTTTATAACGACAGGATTTGTCATGTAACAACTTTAGAGACGTAAACAGCTCGTGTCGTTTGAGTGACATTACTGTGTTTATAATAATGAGGGGGCAGCAACAGAAAAACTGAGACAAACGTTAGCTGTTGACTCATGAAGCAAGCATGAAGCAAGCTGAAAAATAATAATCTTTAATGTCGTGAAACCTGATATCAAAACTTCCCACTTAATGCTGAGAAAGGAGACTGAAAATAGATGAGGAGTAGGGGGTTAGTGTGCTCACTCATACTGACTAAATACGTACATCTTCGGCTGCCAGCTTCCTCTTCACCTCGTCGGTCACGAACGGCTCCATCCCGTTACCGGCCGTGCAGTAGTACCGCACTAACCCGCCGTCGTCTCCCGGTTCTGTCATTTTTTTATTATGTCGTAAAACGTGTTCAATATCAAGACACGCTCGCATCTACGGGTAAAAGCCCGCCATATTGGAATGTTTGTTTACAACGGAAACGGAAATACGTCATCATCAGGCTGCAGTGTGTAGTCTTGACCAGTAGGGGTCTCTCTAGCACTAGCGCAAAAAAGAAAGAAAAGTGGAAACAATCTAGTAAGTAGGACATATTAATCGTAACATTTATCACAGCCTGAATGCAATGATGTGTCACCAGCGCTCAGATTTATTCACATTGTTTTTTTCCCCCTTTTCAATAATAATAACAATATGCTAATTTGTGACGACAGCACAACAAGCATTTTTTCCATCTTATGCTTCATTTCATTTTAATAATGCTGAATTGAAAGCTCTTATCAGCACACATGCATAGCTACTCCTTTTATTACTCAACTGCCTCTAGGACAACATTAGGTATTCAGACAGGGAGAAACTTTCTACAAAACATCAACAAACCACAAATGCCCAAGTGCACACATTAAATACACACTGGTTCAGGCAGATACACAAACACGCACACTCACACTCACACACACACACTTCTGCTGCAGTGTAGTACCCAGAGGCAACTCTGAACAGGTGTTTTTCCCAAAGCTGCAAGGAAATCTCTAATAAACCCTTCAGCAGCAAAAACCGCTTCCACACAATTCTGACTTTTCCCCCTCTATCTGTTGAAGTCAGATCCTCCTTCCATCTGTGTCTCAACACTTCACTCACTAAATCCCTTTCTTATCTGTGTCTCTCCTCCTGCTCGGTCACACGCTCCCTAACACTTTTTAATCTCCCCTCTTTTCTCTGTTCGACATTTTAATGACCCCAAACATATTTAATCCCCTTACTTCAGTTGATGAAGGCGCGTTCTGCTTGTCGCCTTGTCCCATAAACTTCTCAAACGCTGACAGGACTGGTGTGACCTGCCACTTTGTTGTGCACGCTCATAACAATATAAAGAGTTATGGCAAGGACATATATTTATATAACAGCAAACATGAGTATTACTTAAGATTGATGTAATATTGCCTCAGCGTGTGAGGATTTTTATCCCCTTGTACAAGTATACAAACACAAACAAATCAAATTATATAAAGGTATGTTACATTTCCAGATGAGTAGCCTAATTGGCAGCTGACTATAACCATATAAAACTTGACTTATCCTTCCACCAATCCACTGTAAATCAGAATTTGTGTAAAGGACAAAAAGAAACCACCTGTATAAAATAAAGGTGAAGAAGATTAACTAACATACCACATAGTCTGACAAAGTCCTACGTCAGGAATTTGAAGTTACATAATTCAACACAATGACTCTATGTAAAATCTCTGCCAGCCTTAAGATCAGAGAGATTGTCCTCTTGAGGATCATGGGCTGGGCACCTGTTGCTGATTTGGATCTGTGAGACCAACTGAAGCACCCCCAGCCTCACAAAGAATCTACTCTTTCTCTTTCAGTGACATTTGGCTGAGTAACTGTGAGTCTTAAGTGGCTGGAGGGATCAAAGTAGAAATCCAGCAGTGCATAAATCTCAAAAGTTTTGTGGCAAACACAATAGCAGAGACAGCGAGATGGGAGAAAACGATATCTTTCAAGGGGCATTAGAAATGTTCATTGTGACATGTTGCAAAATCAAGTATGCCAGATTCCTTTATATTCTACAGGTTTAAATAATATGCATCTAGTACTGAAAAGAAACAGACCAAAACTAAACCCAAGTCAGCTGAGATCAGGGACATGGAGGTGCTACCATTATGCACCTGACTCAGTGGCTTTTACAACAATAAGCCAAGAGGGAACCATGTCTAGGGTAACTAGCCTCCCGACTCAGCAAGAAGAAAAGAAAGCCATAAAAGTTCACACTACGACCTAAAGAATTTCTATAAGATGCAGTGTCTGAACAATCAAAAAGGGCAGGCAAACAAACAAAAAAAACCTTGACCTAAAACCTGAACAATGACAAACTCTGCCTCTGCAAACTGCACCAGCTGTTCACCTCTGAACTGCAAAGAGGCAGCAGTGCCTCAATCTCATGGTTGAAAGGACAGGAAACGTCTAATATGCTCTGCATTTCTTTCACTTCACCCCATGCCCCCAATCCTCAACATCCCCACTTTATCATTCTCATTTTCAGTAGAGTGCTCTTCCATTTCAACCTATTCCAACACTACATCCATCTATTTTTTCCACTGAGTGTGACTCTTTGCCTTCAGTCCTTCCGCATCTCCAACCTATTACTAGTCATTCATTTCTCTTATTTTCTCCCAATTCACTTCCTATCAGGATTGGAGACCCTCAGAGTCTCTATTGCTTAGCCCCAGCTGTCAATTTCATTTCTTAGCCGCTTTTACCTATTTCATCCTTCCTTTCCTCCATCAGTCGCTGTTTCACCCCCACATTTTCCATCTCTCAATCTTTTTCTGTTTTTCAACATCTGTTTGGCGTTTCTCTGGCTTTCTGTTCCTTTATGGCACTTTGTTCAAAGCCTATTTCTTCCCTCACCTTTTTATAGACATTTGAAGGATGTTATTTATTTTTTCATAGTTGCCAATCTTCCTTTTCTCTGCCACACTCTAAGGACTCTAAAGAAATTGTGGGCAATGTTGATGTCGAGATGAGAACGGGAGGCAAGCGGATAGTGAATGAAAATGGATGATAAAGATTCCTGTACATTTGTTAGAGAGTAAGCAAAAAGTTGAAATGACCTTTCACCTTGAACATTTGACTGAATATAACCTGCTAACCTGCTAATGTGTAGCCTAAGTGCTTGGTGTTACAAATGCCCAAATGTACCAAAAAGTATTTTTCTTGTAGGGTTATCATTACCAATTCCAATTAGGTTTAAACAGAGCTCAGTGCTAACATCTACAATGGTAACTCACCATATTAGTAGTAGATGGATCCTTTTTCCTTATGTTATCAATTATGGATTATGTCATATGCACTCGCACTATGTTATTTGTATCCCCACAGTGGAAAATGTTTTTGCTTCATTTCATTTATTTGACAAATTGTTTTTGTCAGTCTGTGTTGTTGGTTCCCAGAAAAACAGCAACAAAAAATGCCTGAATGTTTTTTCCCTTCTTTCGGATATCAAATAGTTTCCATAACAATCCCTCTGTTCATCCGACCTCTGGACACACTGTGGCTCATTACATCCAGCATCTTGCAGAGGCCCCATTACTCTAAAATGCTCCACATATGATCTTTATTGGACTGTAAGATGAACGCTGATTTGTACAGTCAAGGTCAGTTTTGATTAAAATCAAAGTTGCTTTTATGGGGCTTTTACCTAACGAGACACTATTCAGGTTTCACTTTTTCTCTGTCACTCTCGCTCTTTTTAGAGTAAAATCCCAGGACTACTTTTCATCAGCCCATAATATTGGACGTATCCATGTAGAAAGGAGACATTAATACTCCTTTCAACAGCTGCCATTTGCAATAATTAGCTCCACTGCTGCTAAATGAACACAACAGCTTCTCAAAATGGATGCCGTCTGGCACACCAGCCATGGAATGATATATTACTGTACATTAAACTTGTTTTTATTCCGCTCCACACCCCATAAATGATCGGATGAAGGAGGATAAATACAGAAAGGGGGGGGGGGGGGGGGGGGTGCAGACGAGGAAGATGGGAAGGGGAGAGTGGAGGAAAAGAGAGGGGGGTGAGGAGAAATAATGATGAAGGCAAAGAGGCACAGAAGTGAGAGAAAAAGAAATGGAGGGAAACAGATAAACAGATTAATGCTAATGCATGGAGGGGGGCACACGGTGGCTTTGTTTCACTACTCCATCATATTGAACTAATTAGTGCAACCTTGGTTACTAAGTGTTTATGCAGAGCTCAAGGCTGATGAGGTTTGAAGGGGACATTAATGTAAACAGTGTGCACAGACACTTGACCTCAACCTGGCAGAAGTCCATTTATTGACCGAAATAATTAACAAACGGAGTGAAAATGAAGCGGAGTTTAAGTTATTACAAAGAAATGAGGAGTCAGAGCAGCTCTGCAGTATGACAACATGATGTAATTTGTTCAGGGAGTGAGCGTCCCAGCCGCCGCCTCCTCCTCCTCCTCCTCCTCCTCCTCCTCCTCCCATTTAGTAATTGTTCCCCTCAATATTTTTAATGCACAATGTTGGGGTGAGACCAAGACCTGGCAATTTCCCATCTTAACTTTTGTAGCTAGGTCATGGGACAACAAATTTAACAATTGCCAAGACAAGTGGGCAACTTCATGTGCTGCAGAAGACCCAGCGATGTGTGACGCTTTGCAAAGATCAAGTCATGGGGGCTTTGTGACATTTTAGCCATGTGAACATTGTTACCATCAGCTACAGTGACCTGTTATTGTTGATTTTACACATTAGAAAAGAGATCAGCACACAACAAGGTCGGCTACAATTTTCCAAAATAAGGTAGTTAATTGGTGGACACTGGCAGGATAAGGGTCAGGACTGTGCTCAGTTGCTGATATTAATCCTACATGCACATGCATTCACACAATGTTACTGTATATTTCATAACTGAAATTAGAACTTTTCAAGTCCCCATGATGTAATTTTTTGAATTGCTTTAATTGTAGGGTGCGTTTAGGCTCAGATTAAGGTTAGATTAGGGGTAGACTAGAGTTCGGATTACAGATTAGGGGTTACGTCTACGTTTATTTTCAGGTTCTGGTTTAGGACGGGGTTTGGTTTGGGCAAGACAAGTATAGTGGTTAGGATTAAGGTAAAGGTATTTCCCCAGGGAACTGATGTAATCAATGTGATGCCATTCAAAGTGATGGAAACACAACAGTGTGTGCCTTGAATCCACCTGTCTTTCCTCTTCTTGACTCCATCCACCCTCCTCTTTCCTATCTCTCTTCTGTCATCATTTCATTCCTAACCCCCCCAACCCCCCATCACCACTTCAGTTTTCTTTCCTCTAATCTTAACTTCACTGTCAGATGGAAATGAGACCTTTACGATGAGACAGAGTGAAAACATCTGAGACAGAGGAGAACCACTGAATTTCCTCCACCTCACCGTGCATGTGTGAATGAATGCCTCCATGTGCGTTTCTGACTGCCAATATGTGTGTACGTCTGTGATGTGAGCGCATTTAAATATTTACTGCTTTCAGAGGACTGTGAGGTGTGTCAAAAGGGCTAAACATCCGTGGAGAGAGCGGAGCGGAGCGAGAGTGAGACCATGAGAGAGGGGAAGAGAAAAATACACGTTCTCTTCCAGCCGCAGAGCTAAACCGGTAAACACTGCATCAAACTGACAGAAGCTATCAAAATCAACAATAACGAGGGAAATGGGGAAGAGCAGGAGGCTGGGAAGCAGAGTGGTGGGAGAGGAAGATGCTCAGGGAGAGAGAAAGGGAGAGGAGGGGGGAGGAGACAGAAATGAGGAAAAGTGTGTGTGCTGGTCCATGTGTGGTGTTTCGTGCTGCAAGTGAGCGACTCAGAGGTTCACTGTCTTCAATTTTTTAAACACCAACACGTCATTGTCAAATGCCAAATGTACCGTGTCAGCCTGCCGTACAAAGTTACAGATAATTATCATGTGCACCTCAGATTTCACAATAAAAAGGTCTGTTATTTAATTTGGTTTAAACCAGTTTAGTTTATCTGCTTAAATGCATAAACATAACAGATACAGTTTTGGTTATTGGACAAACATTTCTAGAAAACTGGGCAGGAGGAGTTAGCCATGTCTCTAACAGAGCAATAGCAATCGCTGTAAGTCGCTGCTATAAGGCCAATATTCACTCAGCTGTGGTTTAGTCTCTCAACCAACTCCTTAGGGACACATCTCACTCTTCAGCAGCTAAATGCTCCACTTTGTTTACAAGCTAGTTGCTAATTTTGGCTTTGTGCTGTTTGGAGCAGGACAGGTAGCACTCAGAGAAACAGCTGCTGCCTGCTGTGTCTGGAAATGAGGCCAACAGAAGCAGTGGGACTGAACCAAGACAGAACAGTGACAATGCCAGAGAAACCAAAACAATAGGATTCACAAAGAACGACCTTCTTAAAGTTGCACAGTCATTTGATGCTTTGATTTAATCTCCAAGTCCCTCCACCTTGCAATGCTAAGCAATATAAAAGTATAACAGCACTTGAAATGGCTTCTATACTTTTAGCAGAAAGAAAAAAAAAGAAAAGAAATCTGCTTGTTAAAGTGACATTACATAACTGAACCCTTGATTGTAAAGGAGAAGTTGAATATAATAAATTGAAATACAGTTTATAATACAAAGTGAAAGATCCTGCAACCTTAATTCAAATGATTGAAAGACGAAACGTCCACATTAACCTGAACAATGGTCCAAAAACGCTTGTGTGGGAAATTTCATTTAGCTACAGAAACTCTGAGGCCTGACAGTGCACAAGCCCTTGTCCCAGTTAACAAAGAACATCTCTCACACTACATAAAATCCCAAATCCCCTTGCCCCATATTTTATCAAGTAAAAAAAAGTCAACATCACACCACCACCAAGGCCACTGTTCCATTTAGCTAAATAAAAAAAGCTGAAAGCCCTTGGCCTATTTTTTTCTTTTTTTTTCTCAACGTTTGACACAGCCATAAAGAGTTTGCAGCTATTACTTTCATTCTCAATGACCTTTGGTTTCTTTCAGGGAGCCCCCCCTCGCCTCCAGCACAAGAAGGATTAGTTTAATTTCACTATCATGCATTCAATTCAAGATAACATTATAAGAAAGAGTGAAAAATAACTATTCTCTGAGGTTTTAATTCTCTGTGCAGCAGCAACAGCAGAGACAGGCAACAAAAACCCCTCTCAGATGGAGATTAGTAGGACTAAATCTTAACAGGCTGAGGATCTTTGGCCTTGAGGACGTGACAAACCGTTTCACAGCGGCTGCATTTCCTCATCTCAGTGGCTAGGGGGAGGTCTAGGTTTACTGTTGAGCTACACTCTTGCTGCTGTGTTGTCTTGAATAATCTCTTTACTGCAGCAGGCGGGGGCTAGAGGAGGAAGCAGGGAGGTGAAGAGAAAACAACACAGGCCGGGGCCGACCGACTGGCTGCATGACTGGCTGAAACTTAGCTCGCTGCAGTGACAGAGAGAGATTAGATGCGACTGAAACGCTGCTGGACTCACAGTGTGAAATGTTAAGCTGCTGTTTTTGAGGTATTTGGGAAATGTTATGTCCTGTTGTTGGTATGATGAAGGAACATAAATGTGCTTTGTTTTGCATCTGCCTTTGATTGTGTGTAGACTGTAAGACACTCACCACTTGTGTTTAAAACCCTTAAGGCCATATGTATCATGGGATGTGTATGATTATGTAAAAAAGAAAATAACAGCCCCATTCACTGTACTCACCACTGATTCACTTTTGGTACTAGTTGCTCACTGCTGAAGGTTTGTTTATGTGCTCTATTACAGTACAAAGTCTCCTTTTTATCAGATATTTACAATATTTACCTGTTTGTCACTATTCACAGAGACACACACAGACATCATCATGGGCCAGGCATTCTCTTCAGAGGAAGATCTTTCTCAGATGAAGGATGCAGTCGGTTCTGTCCTCTTCAACGCCATGACAGAGGGCGGTGCCGTGCCTGACCTGGGAGTCGTCCACCCCCGCCTCCTCACTAATCGTGATGAGAGCTCGGACAGCCGTGACCGCCTCCAGGAACAACTGCAACAGGTTAATAAGATGTAAAAGATGAGATGAATTGGGGGCGATGATTATTCTGCTCACGAGTAAAAAAAAATATTGAGGAGAGGCCGAGGGAGCAGAAAACATTAGGTGACCTGAAATAAAGACAGAGGGGGTGAACTGACTCATCGATTTCACCTTTAAGTCCACTGAGTTGTGAAGTGCAGGTGAAGATGAACCAAAGTGGAAAGAAAGATGATGTTGCCTTGACACACTTAAGAAGGAGTGATGGTGTAAAATGAGGCACCACTCATATTATCAGCAGTGTAGGTCCTGTTTCGGATCATAAAGAGGTCACAAATCAATACAGCGGGCCAACAAAGAGCAATAGGATGATGACAGAATGATGCTGTTCACACTTGGTCTTAAAAAGAAGAGGGAGAACTAACTCTCCTTCCATTTTTATTTCATTGAGACAGGCGTTTCTGTTCATTTCTCCTCACTCAGCTGCAGGGAAACATTGGGAACAAGGCGCCCACCTACCTGAAGGATCTGATTGGCCGACTGGCGACCTTCTCGGACGAGCCACGCCTGGCTGGCTTGGTGGGATTAGTGGTCTCCATGGTGATGGATATGGTCCACACAACATCGAGACAGACATCGAAGGGGAAGTCAGCTGGGTCGTCATCTGGCCAGGTACAAAACTGGCGAAGGGGGATAACCTTGTATAGTTACTGTAAATTATTGTTATTGTGGTAAATTTGAAAATCAAACACAAGAAATGTAAACATCCTATAATTTTCATCCACAGCAGAGAGTGTGGGAGCTCCAGGAGGTGATGGAGGAGTACCTGAAGCGCTGCAGGATCAACCTGAACGACAAAAACAAGCTGATCCAGGACTCGGTCAGACTCGAGGCTCAGTTCAGCCTCACTCTGACTCAGCTGAAGACCTGTATGCTGGGCGGAGCCTGTGACTCCAGGTGAGTGGATACGATAGCAAAAACAGAGGATGGCATCACACAGCAGAGCAGCAGCAAAAGTATTATAGTATTATTTAATCAGATTTAAAGGTCCAGTGTGTAAAATGAGGGGAAAACAGTGACATCTAGCATTCAGATTCTATTATGTATCTTACTACTTACTTACTTACTACTTATACAAATATATTCATTGGTAGTCTATTCAGATTTTGCCAATAAACCTTGACATATATTACACACTTGACTTTTTAAATATAAAACTGTGAAGACTTATTAGAGTTTTCTTCCGTCTCCAGGTCTCTGAGGTACTGGGCCAGTGCAGCAGCATTTCACACCCAGATGTTGATTCACCTGGCTGCACTTGAGGGTCAGGTTGAGCCCCTGTCTGCGAGGGCTGTTCTGGAGCAATATATGGAAGACCTGACACAGATCATCCCTGCTTACAGGTAAGACACTAAGACATGCAGCAATCTACCAATCAAATGTAGTTGAAAGTTGTCATTGCTTTGGCAGCAGCAGCCTCCAAATCAGACACTGCATGGGAAACACTAATGGCTGTCGGGTACTTGTACACTATGTACACTATGGCAGAAAAAGTGAGCTACAAGTCAAGAATAACATCTCTTCTTTTCTTAATGTTTGACTCAGAGATGAAAGGTTAGGTTCCAAATCTAATCTTCAGTTTCACTTTGAACAAATGCCTGCTTGTTGCTGACCTATAAGTCAGGAAGGGTGGAAAGGATGATCTCTCATTGAAGTACACTCTAGCCCTGCTGTTTGCTGGTGGAAACTTGGATTTAAACTCTCCTGTTGTCCTTCTGGGTCAAATTGACCCAATCTGTTCCCTTCCTCCATCCTTCCCTCTTTCCTTCCTTTCTCCCTTCCTTCTTTCCACAATCCTTTTCCCCTCCTTCCTTCCTTACTTGAACCAATCTGTTCCCTCCCTCCATCTTTCTTTCCTTCCTTTCTCCCTTCCTTCTTTCCACAATCCTTTTTCCTTCCTTCTTTCCTCCCTTCTTTCCCTTCGTCTATCCTTGCGCTTCCTTCTTTGACCTAATCTGTTCCCTCCCTCCATCTTTCTTTCCTTCCTTGCTTTTCCCTTCCCTTCCCTTTTCCTTCCTTCCCTTTTCCTTCCTTCCTTCCTTCCTTCCTTCCTTCCTTCCTTCCTTCCTTCCTTCCTTCCTTCCTTCCTTCCTTCCTTCCTTCCTTCCTTCCTTCCTTCCTTCCTCCCTTCTTTCCCTTTGTCCATCCTTCTGCTTCCTTCCTTGACCTAATCTGTTCCCCCCTCCATCTTTCTTTCCTTCCTTCCTTTTCCCCTTCCCTTTTCCTTCCTTCTTCCTTCCTGTTTGACCCAATTGACCTGATCTGTTCCCTCCCTCCCTCCCTCCATCTTTCTTTCCTTCCTTTTCCCTTCCTTCTTTCCACAATCATTTTCCCCTTCCTTCCTTCCTTCCTTCCTTCCTTCCTTCCTTCCTTCCTTCCTTCCTTCCTTCCTTCCTTCCTTCCTTCCTTCCTTCCTTCCTTCCTTCCTTCCTTCCTTCCTTCCCTTTGTCCTTACTTCTTCCTTCCTTTTTGACCCAATCTGTTCCCTCCCTCCATCTATCTTTCCTTCATTTTTCCCTTCCTTCTTTCCTTCTTTCCCTTCGTCCTTCCTTCCTTGACCCAGGAGGACGACAGGAGGATTAAATATGCCACGTTAGATGGTGCTGGAGTTTGGGACCCTTGCAGGCATGTGAAAAACATGCATGCAAATAAAATACATAGTGCAAGTACAAACACTGACTTTCAGTTTGTGTTGTCAGGCAGCAAACACACAGACACTTGAGGGGAGGCAGGATCCTACAGTAATAAAGCAAACCTGACAGCGGAAACCACAGCCACACTGGGCCGGCCTGTCTGCTTTAAGACAAGCTTTCCAACGCGCTCCAAATCTGACAACAAAAAAACACACATACACACAAAAAAGCTCATCAGACTGTCAGGAAAGTCTAGCCCCAAACTTTTTAGCTTCACAGCAAAGATCCAGATGGGAAGAGACAAAAGCTGCCGTCATGATATAATCATCATCGTGTGAGCATGAAAGACAAAACAGCTGTTTCATCAATGAGTTTTTAAACCCAGTGACCAACAGCCTCTTAACCAGTATCCTAGCAACATCTCATCATTATAATATGATCAACCCATGTTTCTGTCTATTTTAATATCCATGCAACTAATTCCTCCCACTGTGTCTTCATTACAGGAGATATAAAGCTACTACGGTGTGTGTTGTGAAGTGTCGTGGGGCTCATGACCCCTCTGACGAGGTGCCAGAGGAGGGATCCATGACAGGACTCACTGTGACAGACAGAGAGATGGGAAAGAGTGTCACCGTCCCTCTGTCCACCTTGCAGGCAGAGACAGGTAGACGTTGTTTCACTAATCAAGAAAAATGTTCGAGCCAGTCTGAGTCACATTGTATTTAACTGAGCTAAGTTGCTCTTCACAGGGAAAAGAGTCTCTGGACCTGACAACACCTCTTCGTCGCCCTCCATTAACCTGGACCTGATCACCTCAGATCAGTACGCCCAGGCATATTTGGAGCATCTGTTCTCTGAGAAGGGCCCTGTAGCCGAGCTGGAGAGCTACTTTAATAGGGCGAGAGACAATCTGCGAACGCTGCGGACTCTCCCAGGATGTACAAACAAGACAGGGGTGAGAGCTGGGACAGAACAAAGTGACGGAGTGCATCTTAAAGAGCGGGCAGGGGGAATAAATGCAGAGCAAAGAGAGGACGGGGGCAGAGGTCGCAGACAAGACGAGACGGAGAGCAGAGGAAGAGGAGAGGAGAGCAATCAGAGAGATGAAAGTTTGAAAATGAGTATAGTGGAGACGCAGCCGGGGGAAAGCCTCGATCACTGTGTTTACAGAGCGCCAAGTACATAAAAGCAGTGATCAGGCAGCAGCCACATCACGTCAGCTCTCTACTGGAGAGGAACAACTCAGAAACATGAAGGATGTCAGAACCTTGTCTGTAATTTATTGTTGGATAGAAGGTGAAAGGCAGGTTTAACTGATTTGTCTGCACATTTGTTTTGGAGAAATGTGCACAGAAGATTATTTATAACGTTAAGTTTGTTGGTTTCAGTAAATCTATGCAAGTATGTGCCACTCATTTCTAGTTGGACACTTTTTTGTATGTATTTGTACAGTGCCAAAATACAAAATAGGAAAAGTAGAAAAAAATAAAAAATAAAAATCACAGAACAATTATAGGATGAATATGACAGATGCACTAGCTGAGCCAGAACAGCTAAGAGGCTTATTGTGTGGTTCTTCTTAACAAGTCAGCATCAAATCTCAAGAGCAAAATAGCTACAGACAACAATTAGGCAATGATCTGTGCAAACCCAAGATTACAGTGCTGTTATAGTTGCATATTTTGCCGTTTTCTAAAATAGCAGGAGTTGAATTGCAGATTCTGGGACCAAGGAGAGACATTTTAAATTTGGCCCTGATCATATAAGCTGCGAGTTAAATCTATACAGCCCCTCAGATTCCCACAGTGCATAGAAGCTTGTAATGCTGATACATCAGGCAAAAAAGTGACATTACATGGTGCAAAGTCACTGTCAGTGTGTGTGGCACAAATTTCCACTTTAAGCACGTTAGCAACACCTTTACCTTGCTGTGGATACGGAGGCGAAAGAGCAAGAGAGAGAGAGAGAGAAATGTCCAACTCTGTGCTGATCGCAGCCTCTGGCGGGGATGAATATGTGCAAATCAAATTCATTTTTCCCCTGAGAGATCGCCTTTGAAACAGACATCATATTTGATGATGTGAATGATGAGCTCTGTAGTCACACTCTGTAACCATGGCAAAACACATTTCTGTAGTTCCTAATCGCCGTGGAGTGACAGATAGAAATATCTGTCACTGTGCGTCACACCTGCTCAAGCCTGCAAGTGTAAATGTAAAACCTCAACTTGTAATAAAGTGGAAATATTAATATTGATAATGTGTCAGTTAATGAATGTAGTTGGGAGAAATATGGACTTGAATCACACGGCTGCCACTCTCATGGCTCCAAACTCATGTGGAAAAGGTCACACGGCATAACAAGCAGTCCAAGGGAACACACAGGCTCAGAACATGGGCAATTTGAGTGACGTGCACACAGGAGACATGGCACTTTTCGTTGAGTGTTTTTGTCACTCGGGGAGGTTGAAAAGATGCTTTTCCCTCTCAATATTACGGTGAGGGATGCAGCAGGTGGGCGAGCGGCACAGGAAGGAGCTCTTTTGTGGCGTTGGCTGGCAGCGCTGCGTGAATGTCAAGCCAGGAGGGAGAGAGAGAGAGAGTGTGTGTGTATTTGTGTGTGTGTGTGTGGGTGTGTTGGCATGAGTGTGTGAGAAAGAGTTGGGTAATGTGCATGTGTGTCAGTATGTCTGGATTAGGGAGAGATAAAGATGTGGAGACGTGAAAATGAGGGTGTGTGAGTTAGAGTTGGGGATAATACGCATGGCTGTACAGAAAGAAAGAGGGAGAGTGGTACAAGTGGTTGATGGGTTTTCTGTGTGTGTGTGTGTGTGTGTGTGTGTGTGTCAGGTCTCACTAACTGTCGATGAGTCACACTTCACAGCTCCAATTACTGGTCTCTGTTCAGCTAATGCTGTCTGATTGGTGTTATTACTCTCTCACTCTTTATTCTCTTCCTCCCTCACTCTGTTTTTCCGTTTCTCGCACTGGCCATGAGATTAGTACGACTTTTATTATTTAATGTAATGCAGGAGTCGTACATTCAATTCACATGCACTATATAGCAGTGCATTTAGAAGTGCAATCATTTGCATAAAACTCTTTATTCCTTCTCTTTCTTATTCTCTCTCTCTCTACTTTTTGTTGATCTTTAGAAGCGGCGAGTGCATTATTTTCAGAAACTAAAATCAAATGATTTGCAAGGTAAAAGGTTTCTTTCATAGTGTTTATAAACACGTTGAGAAAGAGAACAGTTCAATGCATTTTGATTGAAAAAGAACTGAATAGCATCAGCACAAATGCGGGGCTGAGAGAAATAAACAAAACAGACCTGGTCAGCAGTGATAACTAAAGAGAGACACACAGTGTATTGCACGTGTTCTGGATCTGGATCTACCCCGAGGCATCCAACAGGTCGGACTCGGACGTGGCCTGGAAGATCTCCAAGGAAAACCGCCCAGGAGGCATCGTAACCAGATGCCAGAACCACCTCAACCGGCTCCTTTTGACACGACCGATCATCATCAGCAGCTCCACTCTGAGCTCCCTGCGGACGTCGGCGCTCCTTGCCCCGTCTCTGAGGCCGAGTCCGTCCATCCACCCTGTGGAGGAGACTCCTGTCACGTACTGCAGCAGCCTGCGGGGTAGGGTAGACCCTGAACACATGTACACTGGAGAGATTATACATCTCATCTGGCCTGGTTACACCTCAGGCTGCCCCCAGAAGGAAAAGCAAAATGTTACTGAGGCGAGGAGGGAGGTCTGGATTACTCTGCCTGGCCTGCTGACACCTTGACCTGACCTTAGATAAGCAGAAACAAATGGATGGATTTGTCTCTGTCCCCTAACCATTTTATCCACCTTATCTATGTTTCTAGCCACACTGTATTTTCTTATGTATTCATCTATGTGCTATTGTATTTATATCTGTTTTTGTTTCTTGTTTTTGTCTCATTTCTTACATGTAAGGTGACCTTGGGTTCTTGAAAGGCTCCAACAAATAAAATGTATTATTATTATTATTATGGATGGATATATTGGAAGAGCGTCCATCCTAGAGGCAATAGGCGATATCCCCCATCTAAGGCAGCCGGCAGGTGTAGGGAGGTAGATTTCAAGCCTCATAAAACTAGATTTACGACTGTATTTGGAGGCAGATATAATTTAACCCATTAGCCACACATGCACAGACAGGAGGTCAAAAGGTCAGGAGGCTGTGAACGTCCTCATAAAGCAGGTTAACTACCTCAGGGCCTGTTCACGCTGTCGAGAGCCTCCATGTATGGATCTACAGTATATGCGTGCATGCGTCCGTGTGTGTGTGTGTGTGTGTAATTGAGAGCATGTCGATGTGTTAATTTTCCCATCTCCCCACTCCACATTGCCGTGGTCGTCGTCGTCGTCGGTTGTTGCGAAAGTGTTGCCGCGGCAACAGAAAATCGCCACAGTAACTCGACATCGTCAAGCCGCCCACAGCCTCTCAGCAGGGAACAGTCGCTGACACAGAGTAACCCACTGTCGAAAGTGTGCGTGCATGTGTGTGTGTGCGTATGGACTAGTACTGTATGTGTGTTTGTGTCAGTACTACACATGTTAGTGTGTGTATGTGCACAGTGTAGCTACTGGTATGTGTGTTTATGGGTGTCTGCAAGTGGAAGAGAGGAGGACTCAGTCATCAACTTCGGCCCAGAGAGAGGGTGGAAGACGACGAACAAGTGGGACAAGGATGGAAGACTCCCTCCTCCTCTCTCTCTCTCCTTTCCTTCCTTCCTTTCTTTCTCCCTTCTTCCCCTCCTTTCCTTTCTTTGTTCCTCTATTTCTCCATCCTTCTTTCCTTCCCTTCTCCCTTCGTTCTTTCCACCATCCTTGCTCCTTTCTTTGCCTTGATCCTTCCTTCTTCCTTCCCCGAACCAATCTGTTCTCCTTTTCCAATCTTCCTTCCTTCCTTCCTTCCTTCCTTCCTTCCTTCCTTCCTTCCTGTCTCCCCCCTTCTTTCCGATCTTTTCTTTCTTTCTTCCGCCATCTTTCTTTCTTTCCCACCATCCTTCCTTCTTCTTTCCCTTGACCCAGTAGGACAACAGGAGGTTTAAATTGATCTATAAACCCCTATTAATCAATCTGCTTCACCAGCATTGTGTGCAAATGGTTTGATCACATGTGACAGACAACAATTAACCAAACAACTCACCAACAGACTGTGATTCGAATGTTGTTAAATCCTAAGTGGGGAAACAAAAAGCCTCCATGTGAAAAAACCAAAACAGAAAACATTGTGTTCATGTCAGATGCCATCACTCACTGGCTGATCGACAAAATATCTCTTCAGGGCTTTTTAAACTGCATTCATTAGATTTTTTTTTTTGTCCACTCGGGAACAATGGAGCGAGCTAGAAATACATGTGAAGTGGTATCCGCTTTTGAGATGACTGGAACGACAAAGCTCTGGATCTCTGTGGATTCAACACCACATAATTCATATTCTTCTCATCCATCATCATCATCATTATGAAGACATAGTGGCAAGTGCAGCTTTGAGAGCTGAATAGTGTTTAAGTACAATACTGACGTTACAGCCAACTGCAGATTCTATAAATACTCTATATTATTGTAAAGTCAGGTACTGACTCAGATTCAGTTCATTTCACTAAAGGAAAATTAACATTCGCTGACGTGGAGCTTGCCTGAAATAGATCATCAGGCCAATTACATAAAGTCAGGATTATTCGTCTGTCTACAGAAATAAAGGAAGAAAATAAAACAAGTGTCAAAATAATTTCAATAATCTACATCCGTGAGGTTTTTCAACAGCTTCACGGTAAAAGATAAGTATAATAATATATATGTACTCATCATGCTTGAACAGCATCATTTATGTCAATTATGGGAACTATAATTGCTTTATATTAAATATATTTTAGTGTATTATATCGACCCACTGGTCCTAAAAATAAAACCTATACAAGAGTGAATTATTGTTTAAGTAGATTTAAAAATCCAATTTGCTGCTCCCTTATGCACAACACACACACACACAAATTATACACCTACGTGTTTCCTCCATTAAACATCATGCATTAATATAATCTGGAAAAAAAGACACGTTGAATTTATAGTTGCAAGACACACACACACACACACACACAAACATGAATACACACAAACACACTGATCTCGGAGAGTTCATGCTCTGGTATTTTCCTGACATTTAATTTCAATCCATTCCATGTGTGTGAAACACCTGCTCTAACATGGCTGGCTACACACACACATGCACTCTCTCTCTCTCTCTCTCTCTCTCTCTCTCTCTCTCTCTCTCTCTCACACACACACACACACACACACACACACACACACACACACACACACACACACACACACACACACACACACACACACACAGCCGTGATCGTACTACACAAGCAGCGCAACATACAGCACCAGTGCGTATGGCATATGAACGGTCTAATGTGTGCATGTGTGTGTTTGTGTGTGTGTGTGTGTTCAACCTGAACCTTTGGTACCATGAGGGAGAAGTGACAGTCCCATTACTGAACACTAACTCCCCTGGCCCGCCCCAGACATCCAGAACCCCCCCCCCCCCCCCCCCCCCCTCTTCCCCTTCCTTTCAGCAGGCTTGACATTTCTTCCACATAAATGCCATTTGATCTGCTGGATGTGGGACAGCAGGGCTGGAGGCAGGAAGGTACGAACTAGAATCTGTGAAGAACACGAGGCATGTCAAGGAAAGATGTCAAGACACACACACACACACACACACACACACACACACACACACACACACACACACACACACACACACACACACACACACACACACACACACACACACACACACACACACACACACACACACACACACACACACACAGCAAGAGAATAATCAATTCAGGAAAATGCCACTGGCAACGACCACCATGTTTTGGAAAATGTTCCATAATCAAGGAGAACTATCCATCCATCCATCCATCCATCCATCCATCCATCCATCCATCCATCCATCCATCCATCCATCCATCCATCCATCCATCCATCCATCCATCCATCCATCCATCCATCCATCCATCCATCCATCCATCCATCCATCCATCCATCCATCCATCCAGTCCCAGCATGTTTCACTTATATAATACATTTACACAGTTCTCTATATTATAATTATGTACATATAAAATATATGAATTATATATGGAACCTATTATTGATTGACTGTCAATATATGTTAGTATTGTAAACAGTGACCTCTAAATGTCTGAGTCGGGCCTAATAAATTTGCATACATTAATTAAATACTATATATCTAATTTTGATTACATGGTGTTATTAACATATATATTTGACGCCTGTCATGATATAGAAATAATAGTTTTACTGTTGTTTTTTGTATATGTTATAAACTTATATCTTCATATGTGATGAAATATGACTTAAGTTTAAGGTTTTCTTTCATCTACATTCACTCTGCCTACCTCTGTGTTTAATAATTCATTACTTCCTTGTAACCACTACTGATCTAACTTACATACAAAGCAGACCACTCCTGCTGTTTGACTAACCCTATATTTCTATGACGGGGTTTGTGACTAATAGTCTGGTAAAATTATTGCTATTCCAGCGCTGGCCGAGCTGTCATCCGCGACCTCCGAGACAGGACAGAATAATGCCTGACTCACAGACAGAAAAAAAAGCACAAATACTAAAGAAATATATGAAGGTGACATGTGGACCAAATTAATGTCTAGACAGTAAAACAACGTTAGTTTGACACATTGAAGCCTAAAGAGCCGATGTGCATTTTCCTTGTTGCATTCTGGGCAACGTCCCCACGTATAAAGCCCACAAGGAGAAATGAGAGCAAGAGAGAGGTGACATTAATCTTGTGCAGCATATAGGTAGACAAATACATAAACAAACAGACACACATGAAGACAAATAAGATAAATTAAATCAGCTCACATACAGAAGAGAAGCACTTTCCATCACTGTGTGTTACATCACTGTTTCCAGTCTATGGGCTCAACAAGGGCAAACACGTCCTGGGCAACGTATGAGCTGAACACACTGAGATGAGATTATTGTTAATCCTTCGTTTAAAGGCCCCACACATCCACACCGGAGGGTTTCAATTAATCTGGTTGATCAGACCTGTGTTCAGTGAAGTTATAGCGAAGAGCTGTATAGGAACATCAAACAGGGGAAGAAAAAAAACCCCAGATAAAGGCTTACATTGTCTCACCTGAACATTTTGTCTTGAAACAACAACAAGCTAATGCTTTACAGGAGATGAAGGAAAACAGCAATAAACACACAGTATTCAAACATCTCGAGGGGGGGGGATTAAAAAACAACAACCATCATTTCTTTTCAATGTGACAAAAAGTGATAAATGGTTAGTCAGCCCGGAGGGGGGAGAAATGCTTCTGTGTTATCACCGCTACGAAAACGTTTGAAATGTTGTCAAAGAAAGGGCACGAACATATCAGTATTCTCCTTGTTATCTTCAACGCAGGCGTTTCGTTTTTGCCTCTTAATGTAAATACGAGCAATGTTTCAACAGGAAGTACAAGGCGCGGGTCAAAAGTTTGTCTATTATGCTACTTCAGCTCTGCATGTGTCTTCTCACTGAACTGTTTTACAGGCTTCGGTTGAGCACTGACAGGCGTCTGAAACAAAGCAAAGTGAGCAGTGGACAGGAAATCAAGGCCGGCCCTGTTGTCTCTCACTAAGTGGTTGTGTATGATTTGACAGCCGATGCAGACTTTCTGACAGTTCTGGCTTTATTCAGCATTCAGGAGCAAACCGTGGCGCTCACTCGCTCGCACACACATAAATTCACTGCTGATTTCCCGGCTATAGAGGAAGAGGCCGCCCACGCGCTCACCTGTCTGGAAATCAAATGTGACAGCGTAATGAGTTTTTAGACAGACACAGTGGAGTGCAGGTGATGGAAAAGAGTCAAGGTAAACACCTGTACACAGGAGCATAAACCAAGTGAACGGCATAAAGCATGCTGCGCAAAAAAGTCTCTTTTGCTGACTCATTCAGACATGTGCATTCGCAAGCATAAAAAAATAACATCTAACCACAAACTCTTGCACATGAGATATAGAAATATAAGAAAAACTTGTTTAAAATGATATTAAAGGAAAGTCTTCACTGTACAGGAACAGAATTTAATTGTAATAGGAAGAATCCATCACTCTGCACGGTGAATGGGCTCGATCCATCACAGTGGCAGCATGGGAGGAGGAGCAGCGGCAAACACGGCTCATCCATCAGTCAGATGTTATATGACGGCGTGCAACTTTCTATCCATACGACACACCATTTACATTTTGTTTAAAAGCTTTGCAGGCTGTAATTTTCACAGCCAAAACTGTATACGTTGATGCTCCACTTCACCGGGGAGGTTGACTAGAAGTGTCGCACCTGGAAAGGTGAACGATTCATCCTCAGCACGGTCCAGTTGGTCGGCTAATTGTAGCGCATTAGAGGATGTGTATTGGAGGCAGCAGCGAGAACCAATCACCTTTTAACCACATAAATGGATATTCAATCTTAGTCAACAATAGCAACAAATATAGCACAAAGGAGGTTTGGGTGGTCGAGGAAGGATCAATGCAATAACATCACTGTCGGATATCGGAGAGACATCCATCTTCTCAGTTTTAGAGAACTCTGAAACGATTTGGCCTCACCTCCACTACGAGACCCTGTTCATTTCTGCTCAGTAGAGTCCATAAAATACACTAAAATAGCTTCAGCAAGAGATTGTTTCATATTGTTTCATCGTGCTGGCTTTGGGCAGTCGGCTCTTTGTGTAAGAGCAGTCCTGATCAGAAACTGCAGCACAAACTGCAGCTTTAAAATTAAACTATGTAGTCTAACAAAGTCGTACGTACTCTTTTGTGTTATAGAGATTTATGTTATGTTTTGTATGTGATCTGCCAAAGTGACTGCAGATGGAAATTATCTTATCGCTAACCCTGGTATGATGCATTAATTGATAACATCCATGCTTAATATTGTACATGGTCCAAAATATATAAATAAAAAGGGAGCTACATCAGGTAACAGAATCGGTATGAACATGATAATAGTTAGAGGTGCCAAGTTTTAAAGGAGACATATTATGCCCCCTTTCCACAAATTAAAATAGTTCACAGATGTCTGTGACATGCTTTGGTCAAAATACCCCAAGGATCAAACATTAGGCTACATCTCTTTTCATACTCTCAAAACAGCCCTGTTCAGAATGACTGCAGTGCCTGCCCCTTTAAATGCAAATGAACCACTGCTTGCCCCGCCCTGCCCCTTCTACCGGCCCCAGGTAGGGGTGGTATTATGCAAATTCGAAACCAAGTTACATCACTGGAAGACAACTAAGGGAAAAGCTTGTAAAACCACGTGCATTTCAACCTAGGGAGCCTGCACATTACAGATTGTTTTGTCAATTCTCACATTTTGGGGACCGGAAGGCGAGACAAACACCCAAATATATGTTAAAGAGCCTTCAAAAAGTGATATTTCCATAATATGTCCCCTTTAAAAGATGCACTGCAGATGTGCATGAACCGCTAACACCAAACACCGTGAACACACAGCACACAGTGATGAATGAGCTGCTGACATTGAAGCATGAATGAAAAGGCCTTCAGGAGCCTGAGGCTGAAGGATCTCAATGGAATTCAGCCATTTTTAATTTCATTATTTACAGCATGTTGTATGCGACATGACAAAATGTCGTCTGTGAGATTGGACCTTGCATGTTATGTCCCTGAGAGAAGCAGAGAAGTAAAGTAAGTAAAAGAGAGGATTAAGATCACAAAAATGTGGTAAAATTGGAGTTGGTTTATGCCTGGATCAACAAAAATGTGACAAGCTAAATAACCCAAATGGAGCTGTTCGAAACTAAAGCAGTTACAGCAAGTGAGAACTTCATTGTTCCCTGTCGAATTCATTTGAATCCACTTCCATGCAAAAAGCAGATTTAATTAGTCCATTAGTCAAACCCAATGTTCTATCCTGTAGTAGGTTAAAATGAGCTTTTCTTTAAATACAAATTAATATTTCATATCTCCTAATTTCCTCCGTCAAAGAAAATCAGTGAACATAGAGTGAGGCTATGTGTCGAAGGGGAAAGTAGAAGAAAAAAAAAACACACACACAGACAATACACATTCACTCCTTTTTCACAGGAAAACACAGAGCGAATTAATCAGCAGTGAAGCAGCCGGCGCGTACATCTCTGACATAAATGACAGTCAGATGAGTCCGTTAATGACATGTCAGCTTATTCAGACAAATGTCGTTTTCACCATCGACGGGCTGAACATACAAAGAAGAATGGATGCTTGTTTGTGAAGGAGGCTGCGGGTGAGATGAGACGAGAGCTGGTTGCTTCTCTCATCCACTTTCCCCCTGAATAAAAATGTCCCTCTAATGGAAATTTGCATGATAATTAAGCTTTCATATTAAAGCTTTTCAGTACAAATTAGATGTCACACACAAGCACAAACACACAGAGAGACTGAAAAAAGAGGAGGTGGACTCGTAGGGGTCTCTGAAACAGGGTATCCCAAACTTTATTTTATTGGTTTTTATCAGAAGTACCATGTACCATGGAGAGCAGTCACAGTTAGTGGCAACACACATACAACTTTCCTCCTATCAGTTGGTGTTCAACAAAAAAAGAAGAAAAAAAATCAATTAAAAAAACAAAAACAAAAAAATTAACACACTCACACGCACACAGAGGACAGTGGCAAAACAAAAAGAGAAGTTATCTTCATTATTACCAACATTATAACTGTTGTGGTTATTGTTCCATTTTAAAAAACACACCAAATCATATCGACAAAATATGAAGTTCCCAACTACACCCTTTGAGAGCGAAGAGAAGGAAAGAAAGAGAGAAAGTAAGAAAGGAGGGGTGGATGGATGGATGGAAGGAAGGAAGGAAAGAGTGGCAAAGGAAGGATTAAGATGAAAAGAAAGCGATTTAGTAAGAAAAGTGACAGACGGTTCTGAGTCAGACAGATGGAAGAGTGAAGTACAGACAAATGATCCTTGGAGAGAGTCAGACAGATGGTGACACGGGCAGTTATATTTAAACTATGGATGGATATGGATGTAAGAGGAGGATGGATTGGAAATAACAGATGAATACAAAGCAGGTGTGGAGATACTGTTGAGTCAGTGGCGGAATCAAACAGAGAAAAGATCGACAGAGAAAGATCTGAAAACGCCCCTCCGATAGAAAATTAAAAAGCCCATAGGGAAAGAGATGGATGGAATAAGAGACAGATGAAATTAACGGATGATTGATTGAGAAGAAAGAGCGAGGCAGAAAGAAAGGGAAACAAGCTTCAAGCAAACTACAACTCCTCCAAAAAGGCAATATATGTCATTCTTGAGTGTAGTGAGTGTTTTCCTTTAAATAAATATGTAGAATTAATTCTCTATGGTTAGTGTGATGGCCATACAGTCCACCTCACTTATAACACTGTACAGTATATACACAATATTATTATTATTTCTTTAATGACAAAATAACCTTTAGATGTACATACAGTATTCCTCACCCTCTGTCAGAGAATACAGCCACGGTATTAGAAGTAGCAAGCAGTGTCTTTTTTTTTTTGTACAAATAACCCATGCAACTTCCGTATAGATTATTTATTTAAGATACATAACTTCTTTAAGATCTCATCTCTCATTCAATAACAGCAGATATTGCCTTTTCAACATTACCAATAACAAAAACAAAACAAAAAAACTTAATTAATTAATCAGTCATGTGCAAGTTACTACAAAACAGAAGACGTCATCGATCGTCATCCTTGTTTAAATTAAAAACATACTGTTGTTAAGATCTACGTACATTTAAAAAAAGAGGAACTGAACAGAATAAAAGATGAACAAAAAAAAAACCTGAATCTGTACAACATTCAAACCATTTTTTTTGTCAACACCAGGGTAATGGGATACGATTCTCTATAACTATATACAGACATGTTATCATTCATGCACAGTATCAACAAGTAGCACATTGACATTCCAAAATATGGAAAACATGGCATAGGGAGACGGAGGGTAAGAAGGGTTGGGGGGGGGATCTGGGAAGAAAAGACAGACTAATAATAATAATAATAATAATTATAACAATAAAAAAAGATCACTGCCTGTTTTTGGTTACTTTGGCAGCAGAGGGACTGAGAAAGAAAGACAGAGAAAGAGTGGAGGGGTGGGGTGGAGGGTGGAGGGTGGAGGGTGGGGGGAGACACAGCGGGACAGATAGACACCATAACAATACACATGCTGGGCAGGAGAAGTCCATTTCAGTCTCACTGGCCCAGAAATCAATGTATGGCTGTAACTTCATGTTTTTTTTCTTTAATATTCATCTTCTTCCTCCTTGTCTTCCTTCTCCTCCTTCCTCTTTTTTTTTTTTTTTTTTTTAAATCATCGTCCTTTTACATTGTAGTACCTGTTGAACGTTACTTTAAGGGTGGAGAATAGCTCTGGTAATGTTTTTTTTGTGTTCCTTTCTTCTTCCTCAGCTTGTACCAACAGGGCTGTTTAGTCCTTCCTTGCATTTTGTTTGTATGTTTGCTTGTTTGTTTGTCCGTTTGGTGTTGCATTTGTGTATTCCTCAGTCTCAGACAGTTCAGTTAAGAAGTGAACGAGGCAACGGAAACGCATCATCAATTGTTACATTAGAAGCGACGTTGTTAATGGTACACAACTGATTCAACACCTTTGTATTTTTATCCTTTTTTTTTTTTTTTTTTACATCAGGTACAACATTATCATTGTGTACATCAGTCAAAAAACAAAACAGAACAAAACAAAACCTCTGTTGTTGTTTACATCAGAAGCAACTGTGTTAACGAAACAACATAGTAGCCGAAAAGAACCAGTGCAATGCTTCTCCCTCATTTCAAACCCTGCACGCTTCTTCGAACCCCAGCACAGAAGAATAAAAACAAAAACCTACTTCTTCTACAGCTCGTTTTTCTACTCCTTGCTTGCTCTTAGTATTATACCGTATGTACAGTGATGGCCTGGCTGACATTTGACCCTTCAAACCTCAACAGTCCAAAACTAAGGCAGGAAGCTAAATTCAAGTGCATTTATTGGTTCTCTGGCTGGACGGGTCACTTCTGAAGAGAACCTGGTCGAGTCCTTACAATCGTGGCTAATCACAGCTAACCTTCCGTTAGCCGCCTTTAGCTTCCCACCTCGGCCCGAACGCTGCGGCTGTCGTTAATCTGCCATTAGCTTCACGTCATACTAGCGTTAAAGTCAAGGTAGATAACACAGAGAGAGAAAGAGAGAGGCGGTGCAGAGAAGCTGGAAGTAGCAAAAGAACTACGTCTCATAAATGAAAAATGTTAGCCTCTGGAAAAATTTGTGCAGCAAGCTAACTTAATGCAAACAACTACGTTACTGCAAGCTTTTAATCTAGTTCACTCGGACAAATTAGGCACATTTTTAAGTAAATCCAACATGATTTAGGTCAATCAAAGATAATTCATACCCTGTTGGAGCTACTCAAAAAGTGATACAAACAGCTTCTACAATGTTAATTATTGTTTCTTTTTTTTGCGCAAGCTAGCATAACTTTTTTTTAATTTTTATTTTTACAGTGTATAAACCTTCAGCTCCATGCCAGTGAAGAGACAAATGCATACAAATTTAAATAGAAAGATTTGAGTTAAGAGTTAAAACAACATCAAGGCGTCTTTTGTCTCTTTTCAGAGTGGTGAAATATGAAATATGAAGAATATTTGGTGTTTTTAAGAAAGATCCATTGGTTACAAAACCCTTTACAGGTTGAACTGCAAATATTAAGTTTTCCATTAGAAAGATTTCCCTTTGGCAAAACAGGGGTAAACTGCCACTCCAAGGCCTTCACTTGAGAACAGCTACTCTAATGGAGAGCCGTACATTGTGCAGAGTTTGGCAAATGCAAGCGTTCTGACATCCCATATTATCCTTCATTTTGGCTGTCAGAGGGCAATTTAATTATAGCGTTTATACTGAGTTATTCCAAAAATGTTCAGTGTTGGTGCAAAAGTCTGCAGCAACAGAGCTGAATAGGGAGTTTGGCCACATATAGGTGTTGCTGGACCTTGTTGTCCCGGTTCTATCATCATCATCATGGGGTGGTTTTGTACTCCAAGTGCATCTTTTGGTGAATTTTCTATATTTCTTATCTTCAAGATACTCGAGATTTGCCAAACTCATCCAATCCAGGGCTCCGCTCAGCTCTACTCTCTCACAGGGGGGGTTGAAAGCTGTCTGTGACAAGATTGTTGCCAAGTTTTTAAAATGGATTACGTCTAAGCCCAGACTACGTACTTTACAGATGACATTTAAGATACTAATTATTATATTACACATCAAGTAAAAAACACAACATCAGCAGGAAAATTCTGGCCAATTCCGATGCATACAGTATAGTGCCATTTAACAAACTACAGACCTTTACGCCTACATGTACAGTAAGTTTTTGTGTACGTTGAGATGTCTGTGGTTTTGGCTGAATGAGTAAAATAGTTAACAGTCTGAAGTGTAAACTTCTCTGACAGTCGAGATAGGCTTGTAGATTTATTCTCTACACACATGTCAGGACACTTTAACGTTTCTCATTTCTAAGGAGATATTTATATTTTATGTCTGTTAATGACTGGATCGTGAGAAAAGATTCCCAGCAGTTTGTGCCTGAGAATGTCAGTTTGTCAGTCTGATGCATTTGCAGTTTAATGTGATTTTAAAGTTTAAATTTGTGGTGTTGATTGTGTCCGTGCTCCTACTTGTTTACTAGCTTCCCTAGTGCTTAACAGGGGGTTTCAAAGATGCTTGGCTGTTGCTTGAGATTACGTTTTGTAGCTGAACCATGTCCACATTTATCTTTTTGGTTGGAAACAAATCCAGTCATATTGTGCCTCTGTCCCATCATGCACACAAACCCCAAATTCAGTTAGAGGAGGGCAAACAACACCTCAAAACAATAAAGCGACTCTACAGAGGATTTATTGGTAGAGCCCAGCGTGGGTCTGTATCATAAACTGAGTTTCACTTTGGGCTGAACCCAGGCTCTCTGCTATCACAAAGATGATTAACTTTTCACCAGGGCAACTCACCATGGCTGCGCTGCTAATTACCAGCTCACTGGGCTCATAGACGATGCTAATTAGCACACTGAAATAATGAGGCGATAATAGACTCATTATTTCTACACACCCCAACATGGACAAAATTACTACACCATAAAAAGTCCAAGTGATGTTGCAAATTTGAAATCAACTCCATTTGCGGATGAAGTTGCATATAGCTGGATAAGAAAATGCTTAGAGTAGCCAAATGACCCAGATAGCACTAACATTGCAAGAGGTGTAGTTTATGGAGGCGGGTGTTTTCCAACATACAGCCAACTGAATGGCTTGTATGAAAGATTTAAATTTGAAAAATCGACTCCAAACCTTTGTGGGCTCGATAAACAGAGTCTGGCTGTTTAAGATTAGATGTACCAAATGTGAAAAGTCCCTACAGAACCACTGTAGTACAACGGTCTTTGCCCCTATCTGTTAGTAAAACTGCTTCCCCACCAACTACAAATACCTTTAAACCTTTCTGTCATCAGATGGCTCAAAGGATAAGAATGAAAACTGGCTGCCGAAGTAAAAAAAGTTGAGTTTTCAAGGCCGACGTGAAGCAGTGAATCGTGCAGATTACATTATGAGACTTTACTCAAGAGAAAACACGTGCCCTTGAATAAAGGCATAATATGAAGTCAGATGTTCATTGCTTCCTTTGGGCTAAGGCCTTCATGATCCACATGACTGAAGGTTTGTATGTTTAAGCATAGCAATGAGCGGGGGTGGCCTGGGAAAAGAACATAGTGGGTATGATTTAATTTGGAATAAGGCTGACTGCAATTTATAAGCAGTCTTCGTAATCAACTGGGAAAGACTCCCACCGACGAACGTTGAAGCCTTGTCTGCTTTTTCCAATATTTGAGCAACTCTGGAGACTAAATGAAGCTGTTAAACTTTTATTTCATCCATTATTTTTTTTCTTTTTAGAGCCACACTAACAACTACGCAAGTGATGAATAAGGTTAAGGAATACAAATCCCTGTTAAAGAGCCCCCTAAGGACCAACCTATGTGAAGAATCATAAATCAAGGGTCAGGTTTAGGGAGTAGTGGTCGTCTCTTTTTTTTCTTTTTCTTTTTTTTTTTTTAACAAAGCCCTTGAGGATTTTGATTGGTCCACTGACCAGCCAGGGGTGGGGCGGGGTGGCGGTGGGGGGTTGCTTAAGACACACAGGGAGAATAACTGAAGCTGTCGAGTGAACCAATGGGGAAAGCTGCATCATCAAAGTGAGATAAACGATGACAGAGGCAGTTAACAGACATGAGGTTTCACTGAGGGCGGTACCTATGGTTTTTTCTTCTTCTTCAAACTCTATTGCAAAGTTACGATTGACACGTGACGGTGGCAATCTCATCGGTGGAAAACCAGGTAACAGATTTCCACGGTTTAAAAAAAACAACAACACAAACACACGTAAGAGTAACCTAGATATTTATGCAATGATAGTAGTTTCTCTAACAGTTTTAAACGGTAGAGTGGCCATTGTGTCCTCTCAGACGTGGCCTTATTAAAGGTAAAAGCAACACTAACCCCTTTCTTGATTCAAATTAGACCTTAAATCGTTTACATCTACAGTATAAAGCAACAGAAAGAAGAGGGCCCGTTCAGGAGCGCATGGCGTAACCAAGACATTCAGAAGGAAAGTAGTGGAGCTGTAATGTATGTTCAGCTCTTTGTATTTACATTTCTAACCTCAGTGATGTTCAAAACCGTTCACGTCATCAAACAAAGAGTCTTAACTCAGCATTTTCTACAGGCTGGGAGAGAGCGAGGGTCTGAAAGACCTGCAAATACCAAAGCGAATCCCGTCCCACGCGGGGTGGCGGCAAAACGAGAGGCGTTTTTTTTTTTTTTTTTTTTTCTTCACAGTACTTGAGACCATCTCTCCACAACACACAAGCACAGAAACACACAGTCACACGCACCATCAGCACTCGCACAGTTTGTCGTCATTAAAACAGTTGTGGCGATATATCCGGTTTCATCATGATTGTGTTTGTCAGTATCGTCTGTTCATGCACGTACTGTACATACTCATACAGTTACTCTGTCTCTTCCTGTCTCACTTGTGCCTGTTACTTTTTGCTGGACGCCAGAGTAGCACTGATCCAACTGGAGAGGGAGGATTCATGAGGGGAAAATGCTGTTGTTGAGGTCGCACATCCTCGCGCCTGTGATGGTTGCTTCTCATTTTGATTATTGTATAGTTGAACCAGCTGGGAAATGTTGTGTGTGTTTATTTCTGTGTTTGTGACTCTGGGGATTAGATTTATGTAATTAAATCAGGCGAGGGTTTAAGACAGCTTGATTAGTTTGGATTTGTAGGTCAAGAAAAAAAAAAAAACGTACTCCACAGTTTATTCAGTTCTCCACCATTTTTCCATCTTCTGAGCCATTTTCTCTAGGTCCTGTGATTTTCCTGT
The DNA here is from genome assembly GCF_905171665.1 of Trachurus trachurus. Taxonomy (NCBI): domain Eukaryota; kingdom Metazoa; phylum Chordata; class Actinopteri; order Carangiformes; family Carangidae; genus Trachurus; species Trachurus trachurus. The sequence continues at coordinate 9,196,418 of NC_139906.1, forward strand.
TTGCTGTCGTCCTTCCATGTATCCGTACTTCTTCCCCTTCTGTTTTAAGATGCTTTAACGCATCCTCCATTCCTTCATCTGTACATCCATCCATTCATCCGTCAATCAATCTATTGCGTAAAGGGAGGGAGTGATAGATCAGTGAGACAGCCGTAATTTCCAAATCTATCCATTCACCCACCTCCCCCCTTGGTTTTCTTCCTCTCCATGCTCTCCTTCTGTCCCACCCTTTTCCCGTCTTCACCTCCTGTCACCTTAGAAGCCCTGGATGTGGCAGTAGGCTTCCAGTGAGGAGAAGAGGATGTAGAGGAGCCACAGGCTGACGAACAGCATGGTGGTCAGGACCTTCGCAGTCCGGGGCCCGCCCAGCTCTCCGCCGATCTCCGGCCGCCTTCGGTACATCAGCGTGCCGACGCAGACGAAGGCAAAGATGGTGAAGAGGGTGACGGAGAAGGCCAGCCTGCCAGGGTCCACCCTGAACTCCTCCCCGCGGCTTTGATGGTAGATGGCAGCGATGGACCACGCCACCTGCCAAACACCATCACAGTCAACTTCAATAACACGAAATGCAATGAGTGCTCACAACAGCTGCGACCACACCGGAAAAAAAAAAATGGGCGTCATCATCATAGAGGGAATAGATGGCTGCCACTTCACGGGGTCATGCAACTTCAATCACACGTCATTGTAATAACATCTCAGGAGCAGGATCACACAGATTTAAAGACAGCACTCGTGGCAGCAACATCTTCATTTCTACAAATACACGATAGTAGTAACTGACATGGCAGCATGACAAGCAGCGCTGCATTTACACTAGCAATGAACCTGTCAATCACGCCCCCTAGATGAGCCAGTACTCACCCCGATGCCCAGGAAAACATTGACAGCGTTGGAGCCCGTCACGTTACCGATGGATGCGTCTGCATACTGATCCTGGATAGCGGCTACCTTACTGGCAAACGTATCTGGATGGAGAGAGGAGTTGCAAAGATCAGATTTGTGTAAATAATTTCAACAGATTCAATTCAGTGGATGTGTAAACATTTTTATTATTATTGCAAACGGCTGTCCAGGGATATAGGATTGTGTTTTTAAAAGTAATCTGGCTCCATACTGTCAAATCTTACACTGTATTACATGTTTTCATGCTCTTTAATGGAAATTATTTTGAACAAATAATAATTTATTGTAAGAAACTCTGTTTTAGAGACAAAAAATGTCTCATACAGTGTATTTATTGATTGTCATCCTTTACACTGACAGCAGAGTGTGCTTTACTGGTTGGAGTGGAGACATAGCCTACACAACTGCAGCAACAGAGCAGAAAGAATGAGCTATTGGCTGCCATACAGACTCTCATTTCCGCATTGGCGCTACTGTTAAGTGCTGGAGACTTCATGTGAGACTCTTCGGTCTGTGATTGTGTGTTTAAAACTAATTTCAGGGTTGAGGTCACTCTTTCATCCCTGAGCACCATGTGACCCTGTGCTGGTGACAGGTCTGTTTACAGGGTACAAAATAAAGACATTTATCCCAGTATTGTGCTGTAGCCTATACACGGACGTCGATCTGAGCCGCTGCTGATAAATACCCATCTCTACCACACAGTCATTTGACCCAGGAGCGAAGGCCCATTGTGCTGTTTTCTATTGCAGACAAAAGCCTGACGTTCGCTATTTTCTTTTACCAGTGGACAAGGATATAAAGAATGAATAGATTTCACTTTAAGTGAAACCGTGACCTTTCTCCAGCGCTGACATTAGGCCTGATTTTGTCTTTATCATTTAGTTAATAACAGGAGCCAATGAAAATCTTGATTCTGGTGACAACTTGGCCTTTCTCCTTCTGCCACCATCAGCTACAAACTGTTCTCGTCTTTGAATTTAAACACTAAAGGCTACTATGGAGATGATTAACACTTGGTGGGTGTATTGTAAATTGCTGATTGATTGTTTTATAATGTATCGCACTGATTAATATTAATGTTCAATGATTGGTGATTCAGTGTAAATTAGCACCGTTTGAAAGTAGAAACAGATTTACTCTTGTTTCTTAACTCACAACAGTCATATTTGTGAGTTACACAAGACCAGTGTGACAGGGAAGGACGCCTTTGATAGATGCAGCACACTTATAATTATTAGTACAGAACACCGTGCAAATCCTGTTTTCCACATTCAGACCGGGAACCTTAAATTAGAAACCACAATCTTTAATCCTGTTACAGTGTTCTGTCGCTGGCAGCCAGCGCGGGCCAGATTTGGACTGAGATCAATAAATTACAAGGCTGAATCTCACTTTGCAGGGGCAAACAAATCTTGGCCTGACAACTAATCAGTGCTGCGATGCTTGGTCCCAAAAATTTCCTTCTCTTGTTTCATCTCTGCCAAACAATGGCAGCTTCAAAGGAACAGTTTTTCCTTGCCGTACTAAAAGCAGCTTTGGACTTGGATTCTGCCAAACCTCAACAATAGGGCTCTTTTCTTAAGAGCATAAAGAGCGAGAAAATAGTCAAATGGTCACTCAGTCCTCTCTTCTATTACTAATTTTCTTGCCGTATTCTCCTACAGTACTTAGTGGTTCATGTCCCCTTGCTCCTATGCGGCGGATAAAGCTAGGGGAGATTAGTGCTGAGGAAACAAGGAAATGAAGGAGAAAAGGGAGAGAAAGGATTTTTCTGGAAGCGAAGTGAAGTACCGGAAGAAGGACCGAGGAGGAGGAGGAGGAGAAAGAGAGTTTGGAGGGTGGACGAGGCAATGGGCCAAGGAGAGAGTCCAGTAAAGATAAATGTCCTCATACACCTTAAGGCTTCAAGGACAGGCCTGCTGGGCTTGACTGAGTGTATGTGTGTGTATGAACGCTCGAGCTGAACACTGTGTCTACTGTGTGTTAGTGAACGATGCCACCTGGGTCCAATCTGATGCCATAACTCCACCAGCTGGCAAAGACATGTGCGTGTGCATCAATTGGTCTTTGAGTGTTTGTGTGGCTGATTGAGTGGGTGAGCGCGTGGTTGCTTTCATGTTTGGTAGCAGCATGTGTGTATTTGTATATGTGTGTGTGTGTGTGTGTGTGTGTGAGAGAGAGAGAGAAACAGGTTCCACTCTGCAGCTCCTTCTGTGAGAGTCGGCCTCCCTGGAGAGCTTTCTGCCCTTTTCCTCAGCCGCTCTGTCAATCAAAGATTCTCTCCATCTCTCTCTCTTTCCTTCATCTACCTCCTAAATCCTGCACTCTCCTGCACCACTTTCCCCCTACGGGCTCTTGAAGTGGAAAGACTCGTTGGGGAGCACTCGCGTGCTCATGGCAATCTGGCAACCCTCCTGCACGCAGACAGCCTTTTGCTTGTTGAGGAACATTTGGTCGGAGAGGAAACGCTTATGGTCAATAGGTCATGAAAATAATTATATAGTAGCTACATCATCATCTAATGGTGGAACATCTGAAGATAATCTGAAGGAAGAGTTGGATGACTAGTTCTTGGAACTAGTACATGGAAAAAAAAAACATCTCCTGTTTGTTTAAAATAATATAAAACATATATACATTTTCTCAAACAAATGCCTTCAGATGATTGTTAATATTGATTGACCCTCTGATTGCTTCACAATTATCTGATAAATGAGGTGAAATCCTTCCTTAATTCCTCTCTACAACTTCCAGTGGCCAGTTATTAATTCCACAAAACTGCTAATTTTCAAACCAAATATTTAGTTTCATTACTTTAACATAATTTAATAACTGGAAAAAAGAGAAAACTAATAATTTTTCTTGTGCTCATCTTCACCATCCTCTCCCAGTTATCTGAGCATCAGCTCAATGATTTGTGGCAGGATGTTTTCAGACTCAAGGAAGTTGAAATAACATTTTATTATGACTTAAATGACCTTAATATCCTGGACAATTTTCAAACATGCTTTTTTTTGCAACCAGCAAATCCTCTGAAAAGCAGAGAGCATTTTAGGCCCCTGTCCTTGTGGGTGAATTCTCTCTGTTGCCTTCAGGGCGCCGTTATGCCCTTCCTATTTGTAAAACAAATTGCTTCTCTAAATCATTCGTCCCCTCTGCACTCAGACTTTTAAATTCATCATAGGGTTTTTGTTCTATTCTTTATTTCTTAAAAGCTTTTTTATATTATTATTATTGTGAATTGCCCCTTGTGGGATTAATAAAGTTGTTTTGAATTAGAATTTGAATTCATATACATTATATCATAGTTATAAAGAATTATACTGATAAATGCTCTGTAGATGATTTCCTGGTTGCAGTACTTTTTTCCTCCTCATGTAACAGTGGTATCACTTATTCATTCATGCTCTGCCTGCCTTTGCCATTCAACTTGCTTCTTTGTCTCTTCACACCCTGACACTCCCCCCTGTGCTGCAGTAACCACAGCCCCTCCGGCCACTTTACTCGTCTCCACCCACTTATCAGTTCCTTGCATATATACCGTCCCTTTCTCTGCCAGGGTATCTACTGTGGCTTCCATGCCGTATCCATCCAGCCCTGCTGCTTATCTGTGTTAGCCTGCCTGGCTTTGACCACCTGCCTGTTGTTTGGGTTTCTTCCTGTCCCCTGTGCCCTCGCTGCTCGTCCCTGCCCGCTTTTGTCTGCCTCGTCTGGGTCGAGGTTGAACCGTTTTGAACTTTTGTCTGAGTTGTGCATTTGTGTCCTCCCAGTCCTGAGCCGTGACAAGCTGTTTATGTCAAGCGAGTCCCACGGCGCGTTTCTCTCGGTTTAAATGTCATTCTCGACTCTGTGAGGCCGACATGAAATGATACACATCACACACACTTGAGCTGAATTTTCTTGTGTTTGTAAATCTCTAAACAGTGCCACTCATGTTGTTCTGTTTCCCTCCTATGTGTGTGTGTGTGTGCATGTGTGTGTGAGCCTCGCTAACTGTGATAAACGAGGTTAATCATTATGGAACCACAGCACAGGATGGGTTTTATTAACTCTAATAGCCACAGATCTGGAGGTCTGTTTCTTTGTGTGAGTGTGTGGGCCACAGGAGGTTCTGTTAATAAGACTGAGAGACTCTGAAAGGCTGAATCACTTTGTTTCCATTCTGCAGGTCAACACATTGTGTACAGTATATCCGTCTGTGCGTGTGTGGGTATGTATGTGTGTACTTCTGTTTTTCAGCTGTATGTGTCCATAAATTCAACTGCTACGAAGTGCACACTGTTTGCAAATATTCCATGTTTGAAAATCGGCCTGTACATATATGTTGGTAGGCAATGCATGCAGGTACTGTACATGTGTGTAAAATACTGTGTAATAGATCACTTTCATCCCTGAGGTTTCTAAATAGGAGGACAGAGACCGCTTGAGCTTGACATGACAAATAGCCATATGCTAATAACACATGGTAGCCCTAGTACAGGTGTGTATGTGTGTGTATGTCTGTGTGTCACGCCTATTTCAAGCTTTAATGTGTTGAAAACGTGAGAGCATGTAAGACTGTTTATCTAGTTAATTAAAGGTGCGCATTGGGCATGTTGTATCTCCTGTTCAAACATGTGCTGCATGTATGTGTGTGTGTGTGTGAGTGTGTGCAGACTGGGGCCAGGGTTAAAATGTATTTAACCGGCTCTTGCAGTCATCGGTCATTTCTCATGTTTAGAGGATGATCCATGCTGCTGTCTGCAGACGGCAGAGCTTCGTCTAACAGGCTCCCACATACGAAAACACACTGGAGAGACTGAAAACCACCTGGTCAGTCGTCGTCAAAGCTCTTGTGGCAGGAAAGTGCGTACGCTCGTTTAATCTTTGCTCTTTTTTCCCCCCACATTAATCTTCACTGTAAATAAAATGAATAAAATCTAAATTAATTTGTAGGGTCGTCCTCAATTAAAGAAGGTCTGTTAATAATATGTTTTAATTAATCATTTATTTCAATCATAGTAAACGTATCTCTTCTATCTGCTGTATAGTTTTCAATTTGCCTGCAGTGCCAGTGCTTATTAAAGACTAAAGCAAGTTTGCGAAGATTATCGTGATGCCAGAGATGTGACAATCATTTCCAAGTAATGAACAACGACTAATGGCCCATTTCCCATAATTAAATAACCATAAAAATCTAAAAATGTCTTACTTTGCCAAACCCTAATGGCTGGATTCGCTGACTGATTGAAGAAGCGGGGGCAGATCTCGTAATTCATCATAAACTCAAGTAAAAAAAACAAATTCTTTTTTTTCCCCCCACATCTCACACATCATCATCTTTGTGGAAGTTTCTACACAGATACACTTGCAGCACAGCAGCACACTGCAGCACCTGGGCTTCTTTCCATTTTCTATTACGACCACCATTGATTTTTGTTTTACCTGATTGTTGCATCAAAGTGCACAGACTTTAAAAAGGCTTTTAGATGCAATCACCACTGCAGGGATATACTCTGTTAAGTTGAAGAAGGAAACGGGGGAGGGGGGTTGCAGCTCCTGGTAATAAAGACTGAGGCAGGTAATAGAAAATGTCAAAGTGCACACCCTGGAGGAGATCATTGATGAACGCAGATCTATTCCTATATTTAAGACCTTTGGGTGTTATGAGGCCTTATGAAGCTAAATGCCACACGTGGAGGGAGAGAGGTCTTTGATTAAAGCTGGCAGTAAGTCCAATACAAGGTAATTAAAATGGATGTGGTGTTGAATCAATATCTGCTCACAATACATACCCTGAACATACACATACAGTACACGCACACACTTACCTGGTACAGAGGTTCCCAATGCAACAAATACTACTGCTGTGACTGAGTCTTTCAGGCCCACTGTGCAGCCAAAATGAGAGGCGAGGTCCCCTGCGATGACACAAAAGGAACATAAAGATCAAACTCACAGCATATTTGTTCTGTAAAATAAAACACAAAATATGATGTATGTTAAAATTTCGCAGTCTTCTTCCGTTGTTGTCGTCGTACGTACCGATGACGGCGGTGAGCAGCCCGATCATGGCGATGGAGACGACAAAACAGGCCCAGCCGTTCCAGTAGTCTGTGGGCGGGACGAAGGCGAACAGGACCTTCCAGAAGACGGTGAGGAAGTGCATGACGTAGTCGAAACATGACGGCAGCTTCTCCTCGCCGCACTCCTCGTCGTCATCATCCTCACCTGGGGGAGAGAGAATTTAAATTTAAGACATACAGTAGGTTTGGCTGAATCCAATCCAATGTTACATCAGTGTCTCTCTGTGCATGACGTCCCATCATGGAAAGACTGTCTGTGGAAGATGCCGATGCCTTTGATTAGCTGCAGCTGAACTTTAAAATGCATTTTCCACACAGACTGCATCACATTAAAAGTGTGAACCTCTCCTCGACTGAGCAATAAGAGGTTCTGTGAGTTTATGAGCGCATTAATTCCAGAGGGAAGCTATCAAGTCTAATCAAATTTTCTTAAGCCTCAAACGAGCTGGAGATTGACTATGTGTAAACATCATGTTGTACGTCATGTTGCCTTTTCAGCCACACTTGACTTTATGGATGGCGGTGTAATGACTAATTAGCCATTTGCAAAACTAATGACATTTCCTTCAGCTTTGAATAAAGGCTGTTTTTTAGTGCTAATTAGCAAACATTAGCAATGCTAACACTAAACTAAAAGGTTAACACGGTAAAAACAATTATAGATGCTTCACATCAGGATGTCTGCTGTGCTGAACGGGCTGTGGCTTTTTTTTTAATGTTGTGACTGGAAATCCTGAGAAATAACGACATAGACCAATGAACTCTGCAAAGACTCAGTTGCTGAATGTTTAATATCCATTTCTTTAAATTGAATTTTGCAAACTAGATTAGAATAACAGCAGCATTATATTATAACAAAGCGGATGGAGATACCAAACTTCATTATGTGTATTTATGGAACAAACTGACAAATAGAGATTAAAGAAAAGATGCTGGACACAGGAAATCAGAGCTAATGTCCTCTGTCCATCACCTGAAGAGGAAAGGATTAAAGGACTCGGTCTCGGTCTGCGACTTTCACTCCAGCACCAGGGTCAGAAGTTTAAGTGTAGTGACAGACATGTCCTGTGAAATCCATTATCATTACAGAGATAAAAAAAAACCCCAATTTACCATCACTTCTGATCCATTGTCTGGCAGGTGTGTGTGTGTGTGTATGTGTGTGTTTGTGTGTGTGTGATGTAAGTATCAAAGACTAATCACTGCCTCAGGACATGGACAACAGCCAACCACATACTGTTTGGGTTTGTTGTGCATGTGCATGGTTGTGTGTGCGCGTGCGTGGCTAAACCTGGGGGAAAAGTTGAAACATGACATTCAAATGCGACCCACACATGCACACACATTCACACACACAATTCATAGTCTATGCACTCCTCTCTGTAGTTGGCTGTAGCTCTGCTCCATTTATAAAAAAAAAAAAAAACGAGTCAGATGAATGAATAAAGCGGACTACCTGCTGCTTCAATGAAACGCGCTGACGGGGTAAATCCCAGCCAAAGCCATGATCTCTAATTGATTTCACCCGCATCATTCAGTCACTGCATACTATTAACCTTTCAAGAGCTGCTGATGCATCCAAATGCACAAACACAAACAAGCTAACAACCCTAAACTGAGCCGAGCCTCCTTCTACCACAGGAACTGTCGATCCTGCTGAAGAGGAGGAACTTGTATTCACACATATTTCTTACAAAATGCACTTGATTTTGAGTGTTGTGCACTGTCTTTAAGTTCTTTATATAACTCCCAATAAAGACAGAAGCAGAAATCTTTATTGATTGGATGCACAGTGGGTCATAAAGTAAATTTTGGCTTTCAATATTTTTAGTTTGGAAGAAACCAGAGGCTTAAAAAAGCCTCACTCTCACACACATGCACCCTTCATTTTTCACTGATGGGTAAATTAGTTTCTTCTGAAATGCGTCTTTTGGGACTGAATGCATGAGTGCATAGCCTTGGCAAAAACTGTCATAACAGATAACAAAGCAGTAAAACATCTGCAAGAAAACCAACAAAAAAACAATTCAGCTCCACACTTGAATTGTCTTTGGCTTGATGGTCCCACAACGAGACAGGGAGCTTCAGCTCTGACCTTCTGCAGTAAGCACCACGCGAGCCGGCCTGATATTTAAGTCATTAAACAAAAGTCATGAACCAGATCCAGACTGTGTGTTGTTGCAATTACTAAGTGTTAGTGTGGGTTAACACAAAGATTAATGTACTCTATCTAAAAGGGCCAATCATTTCCTCGGGGGTCGTGCACTTTGTTTAATGTAATTAAAAATAAATGTTCCACATTTAGAGTGAGTAAGCTACTTAGAGCAAATCAAACACCAGTTATAAATGAACAGTGGAAGGTCAATGCAGGGTGCGAGGACCTCCTCCACTATTATGGCTTAGGACACACACACACACTTACACACACATACACACTAGGTAATGAATCCTAAACCAAGACTTTCTACCTGACTTGTGTCACTTTTTCCTTTCAGCAGCCGCTCTCCTTCCTGCCCACACAGTCTGTCATGACTGACTGGAGCCACTTCTCTCTCTCGCTTTCTTCCTCTGGTTTTCACTCAAGTGTTTATATGAGCTCTTTTGTAACAACCTTGTTCTCTTTCTTTTCATTTCCTGTCACTGTATATGGAGGCGTTAATGACTTGGTTCCGCCATAAAACCCATGGGAAGAAAAAAAAAAAACACAGTCTGGAACAACCACAGTGGTAAAATCATAATGCATTGCAGATATGTACTAACGTTTAACTTTCCATCATTGGTCACATTTTGCTGATAACATCTTTATATAACTGAACGTTCTCTGTGACTTTCGTGCTTCATCCCTCTACAACCCTCTGTCACGCTCTAAATGCCGTTGTTAGCGTCTTTGTCCCATTTTCTGGATGTATGCGTGATAGTCTCTGTTATTTATTTGGCGCCTCATTAGTTTCCAAGAAGCCGCTGTTCTCTTAAATACAAATGAAACAGCGACTGAGGAGAAATAAGTCAGAACATAAACATCAGAGGTCAATTGAAATCACTAATGAAAAAGAAATCAATAAACATTCCCATAAACAAAAGTAATATTGAATTTCTATTACTGGAGTATATGTAAAAATAAATTAAAAACCGACTAGAAGTTGGAACAATTTCAAATATTGACACATACTGTATGTAGCCAATACAAATATGTACAGTATGTTTATGTGTGAATGCTTAGACATATAGGATATATTGGAAAAATCCTTCCCAAAGCCTGTCAATATGTATTCTGTTATTATGAATCTAATCTAAAGCATCTAAATATCAAGTATACAGAAAAACAAATGTCAGTAGGAGGCGTATTTCATATATGTTATGAATGTATATGCTCATATGTCCAAAGACTTGGGTATATGAACTTATATAGGTAGCTTCATGGGATGGCATTAAATCTTAATGAAAAAACAAACATAACTTGCCAAAAAAAGAAGAAATAATGTCCAAACAAGAAATAAAAAAAAAATCACATCTATATTATTTGCTGGTTAACATTTCAGGCTAATACGACAGCCGCTAACACAGGCTTCTCTATCCAGAGGCAGCACCATGTGAATGTGCTCGACATAAAGAAAATATCTCTTCCTACCCATGCACACACACTAACACACCCATATCAGTGCTCTCTCTCTTGCCTTCCAGGGGTATTAGTGTGCGCTATCTCTCTCGCTGCTCACTGAGCGTGCCCAGAAGCTGCGTTCTCATAGGTCAGGGCAGAAATGGTCTGCAGCTCTCATCCACAGGCTGCCAGCCAAGCAAGGTGCGTGTGTACACGAGTGTACGGGACCGTGTGCTTGGAGTGATATGTTCTGGGCTCAGGAGACTTGTAGGAATCATTCATACCACACAAACACACACATATCCAGACTCACACACATACAGTAAACACACTGAGGTTTAAAACTGATGTGGCTAAACAAGCTTCTGTGCAGAAAACCATGTGAGCTGCTGCAAAATGACCCTTCAATCACTTTAGATTACAGAGATAGATGGAGAGAGAGGGAGAGGGAGAGGCGTCGTGCAACTAGCCACTGGGCTTTTGCAAAAAAAAAAAACACACACACCCAAGCACACACTGAGATCAACACCAAAAAAGACACACACCCTTGAGGACAGGACAGTAGGCATAGGCACACAAACATTTGTGCAAGTGATACGTGCACAGACTCTAAAATCCCAAATGGAGATGGGAACATCATGCGCCCAGTGCACTGTGGGAAATATATCTCAGACACAAACACATGCACATACACACATACACACAAACAGTAAAGAAACACAGCCTGTCATTCATCCATGCAGCTTCAAACGTAGCCACAGTTGGTGCCTCTCGTTAGCGCTGTTTACATTTGAGCCTCAGCAATAAGCTGCTGTGGTTGTCAAAAATAAATAGAAAGTCACATTTTGAGGGCTTTTAACAAACCGCCCTGCATTTTTGAAGACATGTCCATAATCTTAAAAGCCTCTTCTGTCCTATACTGGTACAGTACGAAACACTCTCCCCTCTCTGTATAGTGAATCCGAGTTTTACCCATTTTCGAAAGAGCTTTCTGGTTTTTCCTTTGACCAAACAAATACCAGCGCACTTCAAACTAAAACACAGAGGTCTTTTTCGTCTTTACTATGACAGCCATGTGACGGATTACGTGTGTGTGTGTGTGTGTGTCACGCCGACATGCTCATATTTATATTCATGTTTCACTGGTCCTGTCATCCTGTCTGTCTCAGAAACACACTCACACACACAGAGTCTGGCTGTCAAACAGACGCCGGAGTCACTGGAGAGCTTCAAATACGACAGCTGACAGTTAGACGAGGCTGAATCTTCACTCAATGCACCGCTGCATTTACTAAAACCATTATTATAACTCTATCATTCAGATACCGTGCAAACAGTGTCATTTTGTCCTGCAAGGACAGAAACGCACACATCCCTCCTAGATGCTTTTGAAATTTGTTCAGTCTCTGCTCTTTTTGCAGTTGTCACGAACAGTGTGTCAGCGACGGAGTCAGCCCGTCCTCTGACAAATCAATCAGTCAGTCAGTCAACAAATCAATTAAATAATCAGTAATTTAACAAGTCAAACACTCGCTCATCATCATCTAAAGGATGGGAGTTACAGTTTGTGCACAGCAGGGGCAGACAGGTGGTGACGTGAGCTGCAGTGCGATAAAGAAGTGTATACTCTGCTGTCACATTTGGCTACAAAGAGGTTGTTGGTCTTTCTTGTGTGTGAGTTTGTGTCAAACACACAAAGGCCTGTCAAAAGTTAATGAGGTCTTGGCATATGTAGAGTTAGCAATTAGCGAGAAGAAGTAAAAAAAAATCCCAACACACAACACAGCACAGCACATTTTCTCCTCTTTGCCTCTTTTATATTCAGGTGATGTTTATTGGCACCGTATCTGAAGTCGGCTTCACCAACTTCCTGGCTACGAGGCCTCTCCTTCTCCTCTGTGTTTCTCTTCGTGCAATGTTTCACTTGAATATACTGCCCACACACACACACACACTACCCTAAGGGTGTGGATTCACATACACAAACACACACAGATACACGTCCATAAATAACACACTCGTACACACACACACACACACACATAGAGGAGCAGGTGATGAACAGTGCAGTGTGGTCCTAGTAATTACAGGGCACTGGAGTGTGGAGTGGTTGCACATCAATCTCTTTCTCTTCCCTTCACTTTTTTCCCCCTCTCCATCCTTACAATGCCTCTTTCTCCCACTCTCTCTCCCTCTCTCAATTTCCTTCCCATTGATTTTTCTCTCTCCATGTTGTTGTGCCTTTGTTTGCACCTGTTCTCTAAAACACACAAGAAGAATATGCTCTTTTCAAACTACGTTGTAAAATATTCTGATCATGGTAGTCGTTGTTTAACGGAACAACTCAATGTTCGTTTTTTCTGGTTTGGCAAAGCTGCTGTTTCCAGTTCAGTCAGTAATGATAAGGTTAAGCAGCCAACGACATGACTGAGACCAGGCAGAGATTGTAGCTGTGGTTGGAAATGATAAGTAACAGTTGGTGGGAGACGGTTTGTGAACAGCTGTATGTGTGAGTTATTGTTTTCATCTCAGCAAGTCACTGAAATACGGTTTCATCTATTTGAAATTGTATAACATTTTTGGTTCTTTTATTGAACTAAGCAGAGGAAGAGGAGTATTTGGATCTTAAATGCATCTTCAAAGCTCCTTGGAGGCGTTGACCACATGTGTGATCACCAGATACAGATGTTGATAGCAGGTCTGAACTGGGCCTTATTTAACTGAACAAGGCTTAATCAGCATGCACATTCAGGTTCAACATAAAAAGTCAGCACTTGCTCCCGCACTCACTTGAAGCTCTTTTATTGTTAAGTCAACGTTTCGGTCTATATACCTTATTTAACTGAAGAGACCTGATGCAGCACCTTGTTTTACAACTTCTTTAACACGCTCCCTCTCTCTCTCTGTGGACAACAGTTAACACAGCATCATGAAAAAATAATGACATTTGACAGTCACCCTTAGGCCAGGAGCATAATTACACCTGAGGACTCTGTGCTATCTGTATATTGCACTCCCAGACACTCTCGCCAGGAAAGGAAAAAAACAGAAAAACAAAAAAAAACAAAACAGCAGCCATTTTCACCATAGAGTGACGATGAATCTTTTAAGTTTACGATTTTATTTTGTTGTTACCCCCTTGCGGCACATGGTCTGTGACTCTGATTTAACACAGAGAAAATCTGATCCCATCATAAGAAGTTGTGTATATGTTATTTATTTAAAGATCAGCACGTTCCGATGACTCCTCCAGCATTTAGCCGTATCCTTTCTGTAAGTAAGACATGTCTTTTCCAGCGCTCACCTATCCCGATAATTGAAACAGACGCCTCTTGCTCCTCGAGAATAACATGTAAATGACAATAAAGGCATTAACGATTCAACACCATGGAGCTGCTGGCTAATGTGCTACTTGACAGGCCTGTCACATACTGTACATGCACAACTGCACATTGATGAACACATAATCTCTCACTGTCTCTCTGTGTTAGATTAACTGGGGAAGAATTCTCCATCAGCCACGCAAACCAGCAGAGAAACACAGACACATGGGTTCAGTGTACACACACACACACACACGCACACAAAAAACACACAAAACACACAACACATCAGCACACTGACATTTCAGAGGGCTTTAATGGCTGGCTAAATGCTGGTCTTTTGCTTTGAGATGAATGTCAGGATCTCGGCAGCATTTTGTGTGCGCGTGCATGTGTGTGTGTGTTTGTGTGCGTACGTTGGTGTAAGTGCCAATCTGGTGCTATGATGCAGTGACCTGTTGGTTAAGCCTTTGGCGGATCTTTAACGTTTCTTTGGTGGCCGCCGTCTTAGCAGAAGCCAGATGATCTACAATCTCCTCCTAATTGCACCGATGAACTGATAAGAAACAACAGATTAATTTTTGAGGCCGAAATCATTTCTGCAGGTTTTTTTTTCCTGGTTTCTCGGCAACGGAGATCTTCAGAAAGTGTAAATGTCTTTGGTCAAAGATGAAGGAATATCTTAGGCTGCTTTAAAGCGATTTTAATCTTGATTTCAAATCTAATACGAGATAAGAGAGAGCGAGACAGGATGAGAGAGTCAGGAAGTGTGTGTGTGTGTGTGTGTGTGTGTGTGTGTGAGAGGGAGTGAGAGATGAGATTAGATGAAGCTAGCTTATCAGTGTGTATTAAATCCACCACTGTATCACTGACAGCCGCTCTGGACTTATTCAAACCCTTGAACCAGCAGTGTGTGTTTGAGTGGATGAGCTGCTAAGTTACAGTGTGTTTCCATTTGAGCTTATTGTGTAAGAATGTGTGTGTGTGTGTGTGTGTGTGTGTGTGTGTGTGTGTGTGTGTGTGTGTGTGTGTGTGTGTGTGCGCAGCATTGCGAGGGCTCAGTTTGCAAAACAGGGAGAAAAAGTGTGTGTCGAGTGAGTCCATGTCCAGCGTTAAGAGCTCAGAGAACAGATGTCTGGGATTATTAGTTGTTTGTCTTGTTTGTAAAGAGACTAATTGCCCTTCATCATATTCTTTTCTTCCTCTTTTCCTTCTCTCTTCCCTCCTTCCAGGCAGTAATCAGAGCTTCTGGATCCAGATCAGCTCATTTTCCTGCTGTGTTGTTGCAAGATTTTATCTCTCCATCAAAATGTCTTGTCTAATGGCTGTTATGTCACAATCCATATTTTTCTCACTTTTGTGTTTTCTCCCCTTTTTTCTGCCTTCCTGTTGTTTTCATTTCTTCGTTCCTCCCTTTCTGCTGTCTATGTCTTCCTTCCTGCTTCCTTCCTTCTTTCCTTCCTGCTGTCAGTCTTCCTTCCTTCCTTCCTTCCTTCCTGCTGTCAATCTTTCTTCATCTCTTTCTGCGGTTTTCTCTGTCCTCCACTCCTTCCTGCTGCTGCGGTTAATTCACTGGTTGAAATGTTTTTCTATCCTTCAGTCTCTTATCTTGACTTTATTACCTTGCACCTTCTTATTCTCTTATCTCCAGCATCCATCCATCCATCCATCCATCCATCCATCCTGGAGGAGCTGACTCTTGTGTGGCCTCATGTCACAGCCACGCTCCCTCATTTCCGCCACTCTGGGTTCAACACATTTGTATTCCACAGGAAGAATAATTAATCTTTGACCTGCCTTGTGTGTTTGGTAATGAAGTGGGGGAGGCAGATGGGAGGAGGAGGGTGAGAGTGTGGGAGTAATGCAAAAAATGGAGTGGTGTAGTTAAGAGGATGGGGCCGTAGAAAACCCACTTAAACCCATTTAATACGACTTTATCTTTGCTGATTACAGTTTATTCAGCACAGATAAGACGACATAAGTCGCTGTGAGTTGAATTATCGTATTCACTGAGTAAGTCTTCGTTTGCAGTGTGGCCACAATCTCTCCTTAAGATTAGCACGATTGAACACCTCAGCTCTTCTTTGGTGTACACAGAAGAACAAGAAACATCTCAGCGGGAGCCTCAAACAGTTTCAAGAGAGAAAGAGTTTTGTAATGTATCTTCTTTTAGCTGCATTAAAAAATACAGAGTCTTTCTCTGTGGGGGGTAAAAAAATCAGCTTTGTTTTCAGGAGCTGCAACAAGGTTATTTGGTGCCACACAAGTTGGCATTGTTCTCACTTCCACCAAATCAGCTGAGCCAAATAAACACTGACAAACATGCTGAGTGTGAAGGAGCGAGAGTGTGATGTAGTAAAGCCCAGACAATGGGACCTGGTGGGAATGATCGCAGGTGTAATTGAATTCAGACTGATTCCAGCTTCCTGTACAGTAGCTCTAATCAAATTTCTGTCTTAAATATGCCGTCTTTGTTGTCGATGTCCAATTACTTATACTGTAACTGTCATAGTGTACCATTAGTTTACGGGGAAACATCCACATCTCTCTCAGCACACACTGCTGATGCTGGCCAATCAATTCTTTCACAGCTGGATGTCCGTCTGACCAATCACCTGCCTGTTTGATCCGTAAACATCCAATCAGCCAATCCGATCCGAATCTAAGACACTTTTGAACTCCTGCAATCCAATCAGCTGCAGGTTTAAAGGCCCCCGAAAAACCAATCAGCCGAGAGTTTGATCTGGTATTGAATCTGATTTAGGTTGTCGATCGCATGTCTCTGTGTGTGTGGCTCCTATGATTTTGCAGGCCTAAGTGTTTTGCATCACGGTGAAACCTCGGTGTGTTCAACTGCTGTGTGAATACGATGTAATGAAGCTGTGTGTGCGTGTGTCTGTGTGTGTGAGGGAGAGAGTGTGTCCGACAATAAAAGCGTATTCTTCAGTGGAAACTGCACTCACTGCCTTTTTACTGTGTTTACCACAAACACACACACACACGGACAAACACACACACAGCACTCTGTCAGCCTAGACAAGCTAATCCCAGATAAGAGAGTGAAGACAGGCCTTTTCATTAATGGCATCAGCTCGCCAACAAAGGCTGGCTGACAGGCTGGCTAACTAAAGCACAAACAAACACACACACACACACACACATACACACACACACAGACCCACAGGATAAAGTTATTTGAAGGCGCTGAAGTGATTGAGCAGTCTGTACACAAACAATGCTCTGACACAAACCCCAGTTTCAAAGATGGCAACAGCAGCAAATTGGGTGATTTTTTTTGGTCCAGCTGTGTTTTGTGTTGTGTGTCGTGATTATCCGAGTTATTTTCATTCACACAAATGAATGTTTTGCTCCGATTAACAGTGTTAACAGTGATTTGCTCCTCTAATAGTTTTTCTACTCGCATATGCAGTTTATGAATGTGTGACCTTGAATCTGTAATGTGCTCCTGAAATAAACAAGCTAGTTTAAAAAAAAAAAAAAAATAGTAATTGTTGGCAGCTTCACACATCCAACTCTGACTTGCAGTAGTCATGAATCCGTCAACCAGCAGACAGGAGGCATGACTGAGCTACTAGAATATTACAAAACTACAGTAACATGTTTAACATTGTATATAATAATAGTAATAAATAAATAAAGTATTGGCTTCTTACTGCATCATTAATGATACAGCTTAACAATACAACTGCTCACATTGACTATTCCAGCAAGAGGTGCTGTTTATAATGTGCAGATGTTTATAACTCAAGATACGATAAGATCACAGCTAAGCTTATTTGAGCTTACCATCTGATGGTCGTAGAACGATCCTCTCCCCTAACTCTTAAAGATATTCTCAAGATAAAAATATGTGAGTGCATTATCTGCATTGCAAGAGCTGTATTTTTTTTTTTTTTTTACAAAAGTTAAAATGTGTCACAACCAGACAACATAATAAAAGCATTGTGGTGCTAAAGAAATGCTCGAAGCCTAGAAATCAAAATACGGTGACTCATGTTGCAATATCTGTCAAAATAAAAACAAAAATGATGCTGGGTTGTTTTTTTTTGCACATGGTTCAGCTCTACTGTTGGATGCACGGATGAAACACAACACAACAATGACGAGCTCCCATCGCTCGAAGAGTTGTTTTCTCGCTGAATTCCTCTTCAGTTTTCCACTGATGAGCTGCTGTGGAATGATCCAACCTCCAGAGGGCAAGTTACCACTAGTAACCAATCAACTGGAAATATTCTGCAGTGAAACAGAAAATAACTCTTTCTAGCTCTTTCTCTCTCTCCTCACATTTCTCTCTCGTCCTGTGTTTCTCTGTCACTTCCTCTTCTATATTTTATTTTATTCCAGATAGCCAAAAACAAAATTCATCACAAGAGCAAAACACCCACATACCGTACATGAGCAAGCTGAATAGCATAGTATACACACAAAGCCACTTCCTCCTTAACCAGTTGCGTTCGAAGCTAAAACATACTATACACACACACTTCTAGTGTATTTGAGTGCAAATGTTTTATTTTTTGACTAATCTTGAAAATTCAATTGTTATTTGTATTCTATTTGTTTCTTTTGTCTTTGATTAATGTGTTGAAATTGTATGTGCTGCCATTCTTGGCCAGGTCTCTCTTGCAAAAGAGATCTTGGATCTCAATGGGAGAAACCTGGTTAAATAAAGGTTATAATAATAATAATAATAATAATGTATTTTTCTTCATGCATGTACTCTCTTTTTCATCATTGTGCATGTTTCACATTGTCTGCATACTCTCCCTCTCTCTCTCTCTGTGTCAGTCTCTGCATAATATATGGACTCTCACACTCTCACACTAGTCGTCCTCATCTGTCACTCTTCAACATGCATGCTCTCTTTCTCCCTCTTCATGGGACATTAACACCATCTTGGCTCATAAAAGATCTCGACACTGACAAGACATGAGTGTTGAATATTCCCATCTTTCTCGAGCCCTGTCAAATACACATTCACACACACACGCACGCACACACATGCACAAGTACATCCCTGACTTTGTGGGAGCTTAAACACACACACACGCACACTCAGTCGCTCCCACAATCGCTCTCCACATAATCTCCCATCTGGTCAGTGTTTGTATGGCCAAACCATCAAACCAAGCCAGTTCATTTTTCCAGTAACCATTAAAAAAAACACGCACACACACACACACACACACACACACACACACACACACACACACACACACACACACACGACCCGATGGCACCATGAAACCAAACGGCCCACTTCATTTTTCTCAGACACAGTTTTTCTCGTTAGAAGCCACTGACCACACATGCATGATTTCTGGTAAATCCAGATATATTGATAATTATGAAAGTGCAGCTGTTCAGACTTACACAACACACACACATATAGCCTACAACACTACACACACATCCATATCTTCAGACACACACACACTTGTCTGTCGGCCTTACCTGCGCTCACAGTGATGGCTTCTATGAACTGGTCTCTCCAGCTGTTGGTTCCAACCAGCAGAGCCAGGTTGGTCTTCTTTATCAGCTTGTCCACCGTGTTCTGCCAGAGGACAGATGGACATGGTCAGTAATGGTTAGAGACACAACACACACCACAGCACAGGATTCATCAAGATGCCATGTTACATCATAAAATCCATTCATTTGTGCCATTTGCTATTTGCTTGGCATGTGATTCCTGCTGGATTGCTTTCATGGCATGAATAACAGGAAACTGGCACCGTCCTTTCAGAATAAATGCATTGTTTTAAAATCTTCAGGAGAGATGTGAAACTAAGAGCTGTTATTGTGGTTGTGTTGGAGTTCATGCAATAATGATACATTGATATTTAAGAAAACAGGAGCTGTCATGATTTGTTTGCACTCAATATTCAAACCCATGACACCATGTTTTTACAGCTGCAGCATTTTATTTGCATTTCCCATGATTCAACCTGGCTGTTTATTTAGAAACTCAATGATGAACTGAAATCACATCATTACAACATGCAAAATTTAACGTCATTTAACACCTCATGTAGCATTTCCACTGGACTGTGCAGTTAAAAGTTCACAAAATAATGCAACACAATTTCATCTCTTTTTGATGTCCTCCCCTCTCTTACTGTATTCTCTCCATCACCCCTCCATTTTTTCCCCCTCATTTGTTTCCTTCCTCATCTCCTTCATTCCTAGGATTTATACACCTTTGTTCTTTTCCTCACAAGAAATACCCTATGACAGATTGAGATAACACTTAAACACTAAGGCTCTCTCTCTCTCTCTCTCTCTCTCTCTCTCTCACACGCACACACACACACACACATCACGTTCTAATTAGTGGAGCGGTGGGGATTGCTCTCTCCTTTTCTCTCCACTTCAGAGGGAAACTGGGATGCTAATTGTGTTGAATGGAGCTTAGGGGTGTAAATAGGGCCTCTCTGCCTCTGCGGACACACACACACACACACATACATACACAACCAGCTTTACTCTGCCTATTGTATGTGGTATAGTTTATTTAACCATTTTGTATTACTGTCTTCCTCATTCTGTGTTATGCCGTTATTTTTTACCTCCTTTGCCGTCCTCTCTATTTCCTGCCTCAGATCATGACACTCAGATGGACCGGTGTGGGAAAATCCAAATGTATTCACTGAATTGTAATGGCAGCAATTTGAGGGGGGAGGAGGGGGACTCTTGCATAGTTGTCAAAAACGTCTTTTCACAGTTGTTTTCTCTCTTCGTGCAGCTCGCGCTCTGCTCATCACCGCGCCAAAGCCTCAGCGAAGGAGACAGGGAGGTAGTGATCAACTTGTGATTCACTCCTCATTCTTTACACCTCTCTCTTCTGGACTGAAGGTGTATTTAGAGCAAAGGTGAAATGAATTTTTTGAAGCAGCACACTTGCATATAAAGTCGAGGTGGGGGGGGGGGGGGGGGGGTAATGTGATTGATGTGAATTCGGCCCCTCGGGCGCCATGAACTGAGGTGAAGGCGTGACCGTGCGAGTGGAAAATGTGTGAAAAATTGGCATTTTCGCCGAGACTTTACAAGTCAACTTCAAAAAGAGTAAACCCAGCGGAGGGAGAGGAGAGAAACTGGAGAGTTCACCTGAGACAGAACAGAGACTCGGTTGTCACAAAAACACTCTACACACACACACACACACACACACACACAGTCAGTCTGTACGTTGCTAATTAGCCACAGTTACTGTCTCTGCAGTCGCAGCTTGGGCTGTTCAGGGCCAAGAAACTGGGACTGTGAGAACCGGCCGTCAAATTAGAGAGAACAATCTGTGGAAAAAAGAGGAGTTTTGTGTTTCGGCTACTGAAAACACACACAAACACCCCTGTACTGAAAACTCCACACACACATCTGAGGATTATGCTGTTTGCTGTGTATGGATCGTTTCATTGTGTCATAATTGGTCGCCATTGGCAATCATCTATTACACCACCTGTGATCACTGAGGTGCCACATAATGATGGGAGCCTTATCTCAAAGGCTTCATACTAAAGAACTGATAAACTTCCTTTCATGCACTGAATTTCTATTTGTCTGTCTTTTGTTTGTCGTATCGACTTTACTGAGATTTTTTCTTTTGTTAAGAGGTTTTATTGTTTGAATCAAATTAACTTTAAAAAGAAACTTTTATCTTCTGTTAATGTTACTTCCCTCTCCCCTTCAGTCTGTTATGTCAGACACTCACACTATTGTACTCCACTATCTGCCAATGGGTAATGGTAGTGCTTATAGGATACCACACACACATATGCACAAACACACTTTAATGTGCAAAACTACTTGACAAAGTATAGCATCCTGTCAAGTGGTGAGCTATTACTGGGTGTTATTAACTGTCTGTCTAGAGTGAGCGTGTAGGTGGAGCGGCAGCAAGGAACATGCATTAGTACACACACACACACACACACACACACACACACACACACACACACACACACACACACACACACACACACACACACACACACACACACACACACACACACACACACACACACACACACACAGTAACATGGATGGTACTGTAATTACATCTACGCTTGCATTAAGAGTCTGTGTGGGAGAGGGAGGGCAGAGATACACAACAATTATGTTTTGTATGTCCTGTACCAGGAAGTTCTCCGAGTGTGTGAGTGTAAACTACTGTGTATTTGTGTTGTTTTTGTCTGTGTCTTTTGAGATATAAGTACAGTAACACGTTCCAGAGACTTTCCAGTGTTTTCAGGCCCCCACCGGTGATTAATGATGCGAGTGCACTGTGTTGACGGTGTCGCCTCCGACCAGGATCTATATTAAAGGGAACTGGAGACGCTGCTCTGCCCTGAAACAGCAGGTTTTTATTTTAACAGGTTCCTCTGCCGCCTCTGTCGGATTAATTAACCTCTTAACGAGACCTAAAAGTGTCGTTCATCATCTCATCTTGCTCCCTGCCTCACCTTGAACTCGTACGATTCCTCTATGATGACCTCCAGTTTGACGTGGTCTCCCAGCATGGGGCGGCCCATCTCGGCGATGCGGCGCTCCTCTTCGTCTTTTCCCGCCAGCGCCTCCTCTTCCTCTTCTTCTTCCTTCAGCTGCTCCTCTGAAAAACACAACACCACAACAGACAGACAGACAGCAGCAGCGTCAGATCAAGCCGTGCAGATGTTGTAGTAGCAGGGATGTTGAAGGTTCTGGGGGATTAACTGGACAGATACACCCGGTAAAGAAAACCCCACAGGATCTCCAGCTTAGAGAGAAAGAAGAGAAGCAGGAAAGTAGGTTTATATTGTCAGAACATGTGAAAGGTGAAAAGCCGACATCACATGTTGCAGCGATTAAAAGCTGAAATGAAATGTGTGAAAACGGTGCGGTAATGCCCGACAAAAGACGCAGGAAACCCTTGTGATTTTTTCTTAACGAACACATGAGACATTTGTGTTCAAAATGTGGACACTTACATCATCAGCCCTATAGGGGCAGTAATTGTCTATTTGTGTCAAGTATTATGGACTGACAGTGACCCATCGCTTTGGATCTTTAAAACTACTTCAGCAAAGTTATTTGTTTTTTGATCATTTGCTGTGGACACAATTTTATATATGTATTATATATTTTTTTTAATTTATTCAATTCTGTAATTTTATTGTATTATGTCTAGATTGTCACATATGAGTGTCTGGACCCCAGCAAGAATAGTCCTTACCAAGGTGAAGACTAATGGGGATCCATAATAAACTAAACTAAACTAAACAATAAAAACAAACCAATCAATAATCACTGTCTCTGACTGAGACTCAGGCTTTTTTCCATTGCCATACACAGCTTCTCACTTTCGTGGTTAAAAGACACTGAAGCTTTAAAATGAACTGAACAAATGGATTCAAATGCACAAAGTGATTTGTCACCTTCACCTCCAGCAGCACCCACCTTTGCTTTGAATTAATAACTAGATATATCTGTGGTTTTAACTTATTTAATTAAGTTTACACTGTTCAGTAATTACAGCAGTCTTATTAAATGAAACGTATATCTCCAGTTCCTCTATCACCTCATTATCCTTGTCTCCCTGTGACCCCCCCCTCTCCATCCCCCCCTCTTCTCTTTCTCCCCCTTTCTTCTTCTTCCCTTTTCTTTATGGTGTGTGTCAGTAATTGAGATTCACTGTAGAAGCTGGGATCAAAGAGAGAAAGAGAGAGAGAGAGAGAGAGAGAGAGAGAGAGAGAGAGAGAGAGAGAGAGAGAGAGAGAGAGAGAGAGAGAGGCCATGATCAAATTTTCCATGGGGGAACAGTTAACCATGCTGTTGCCTCCCATTATAGTGCAGTGCATTGTGGGTCTGCACCAGTTCACTGGTCATTTGTTCCCCTCAGTTGAGTTGCAGCTTGGAGCTTAAAGCTCTCTCTCTCTCGCACACACACACACACACACACACACACAAATTTCTGCTAGGACCATTTTTGTCAATATGGACTTAATCTTTAGTGAGAAGTTCAGACCTGAAGCGCGAGAGCTGAGAAGTAACAAGTGAAGCCTCCCAGATGAAAACAACACAGAGGCAGCTGCAACACATATACAACACAAACACAGCACAATAAACAAGCTGCTACAGAGGAGAATATTTTTTGGTTTCATAACTGTGCCCCTTATCATCGCTGTAACCCGCTGTAACACTGTTATCTCTCTGACAACCAATCAAATCCAATCAAATTGAACTAACGTCGCTGTTCTATCGTAGGCAGACGACCTCACTACACAAGACTCTTAGCATCAACATGATCTTTCCTGCTGACATTTGCTCTGTAATCTAACTCCCTAAGACTCATCCTCTGTTTGAAAAGTTACCTGTGAACGTCACTTTGGTCTGTTCGGATGCAGCTGTGGTCCTTTCATGCTTCAGCCACCAGCTGTTACCGCCGCTAACAGCATGACGTCTGCCCATGGCTTCTGACAGAGCTACACTGCAAGTTTGATTACTGCCTGTGTTTCCCTGCTGTGGAGCTACAGTATAGCTGCTGTCAATCAAACACAGACACCCACACTCCTCCAAAATGGTGCATTTAAGTAACAACTTGACTATTCACAATACATGTACAGTAAAAATAAATTTGGGGTTTGCAAAACAGAATTATTAATCGGGATTTCTGCTGGACTTTAATCTGGTGTCCATGAATATTTCAGTAAACGCACAGTCAAGTTTGCAGTAGTGTGAAAATTAAGAGCAGGGATGCAAAGTTACTGAATCATCTTCCTTGATTTATATCCACTCGGCGATGTTAACAGTCAAAATAGTCAATTTTACTTTATTCTGCTTTGGTTTGTGAAGGAGTTATTCCTCTGCTCGTGCGTTGGAATCCATTTTTACAGGCAGTGCTGCTTCACATAGTCAGATAATTGTGTTTCTGTCATATTCAGCCCAGCAGGCGACGTGAAGAGGCCCAGAGTAAACATTTCAGTTTGTCACTTTACTTTTTACTTTATTCAAAGCAGCACTTATCTGCTGCTGCTACTGCATATGAACATTACACTCAGGCTGTTGCTGCTGCTGCTTTGGGCCCGTGCTGCTATCGATTCCTGTTCTTTCAGTGACGATCAATTAAAATAATTATCTGAATGTCCTGTGCTGGTTTGCATTGATGCAGCAGAAGCAGCAGCAGCAGGTGACAGCAGGATGTCTTTGTGCAGAATATAAAGAAACCAACTGAGTTTAGACAAAGTAATTATATAAACGACACCGTTATAATCACAATCAAAAGCTATTTTGTATTGGACACAATGGACACAGTTGTGTTTCTCTAATTTGAATGGTTTGCTGAAAATCTGTGGAACTAGCTGATGAGAATTACACCACATGTGTCCTTCAAGGATCACTTTGAGCTAAGTTGAATTTGCTGTGAATTAGATTCAAACACACACACACACACTTATACACGCAAACACACACCATTACACACCATGTAATTGTGATTTAATGAACCCAATTAACACCCTTCACTAAACCTCATGTGGGACTAACATGACCTGGCAATATCCTTGTTAGCTACGCTCCCTCTGTGTGTGTGTGTGTGTGTGTGTGTGTGTGTGTGTGTGTGTGTGTGTGTGTGTGTGTGTGTGTGTGTGTGTGAGCAGAAGATTATTGCTCAGTGTCTAAACAAAGAGGGAATTCAGCATTAAAGCATCATTAAAGTTGGTTCTTCTCCCTACGTTCACTCACGTAAACTGTTCATACACTATCTTCAAATAAATGCAAACAACATACAAGCAGGATTTATCCCTAAATGTCTGTGTGTGTTACACAACCACTTCTCCCTAATCTTTATTTTTCCTTTGATCGTCCTCTTTGTTTCTGCTTCTGTGTATTAAAACCTGTCATCCACTCTTCCTCTTCCTCTAATTCCTTCCTCCCCTCTTCCCTGATTTAGTTTCGGTTCAAATGAGCTTCGGTGAACTGCCACAGCAAACCAACAAAGAGCACAAGACTGATTCAGTTAGCAACCTTGACAACAAACTGGATAACAAAGCCTGGTTTACAAGAGCACTTCTCAGAAAGTATGAAAGGAAGATTATCATCTATTCAACTACACCATTCCTACACTTTCCTCTGGGTGCAAATCTTGACTTAAGATCTCTTAACAATTTGGAAAAATGCAGCTAACATTGCTTTGTCATTGTATGTCTTCTCTCAGTGTGGGATAAGCTGCAGAAAGCAACCCGTTCTCTCACCTGAACAACCATATCGGCTGTGTATCCTGAAATAACATCTTGGTTGATATAGTAGCCTAATTAAGCACAAAGGCATAAAAATGACATGGTTAGGTTTTAGGGAAAAATCCTGCTTCCTCAATTTGAGAAGATTTTTCAAATTGATTTTTTTTTGCCAAAATTAACTACCCTACTTGTTTGAACATTGCTGCACTTTTCCTTTTGTTCCTGTCATAATTACAACGGTCATTAGATGTTGCCTAACAACAAAATAAAACCTGCGGCACAAATTAAGGGATCTCTCATAGAAACACCATAATATTCTTTGTCATTATAGATTATGTGATTTTAAGTCTTAAGAATATTGATAATCAGCAGTTAATAAAAAAAATGAAGTGAGTGAATAAACCAAGCCAGACTGTCACTGACAGTGTCGACAAAACTGAACGATTTGTGAGAACTTAGACTCTCAGCTGTGATTCATTGCCTCCTTCCTTCAGTCTGGAGACATTTACATGATGGGGGCTTATTATGAGTCACATGATCTTTGTCTCGAGATAAAGTTGAAAACAAAGCAGATGATGCATTAACTGCAGCCACTCAGTCAACATACGCCATCAATTACTTATATAAACCATAATGACGTCTGCATGGAGCGGCTTTAACAACTTTGCTTCCCATTGTGTTTGCACAATGAACTGGATACAGTGTGTTATTCAGTTCACACAATGAAATCTAGTTTGATTAAATATTGGGTTCTTAGCTTTAAGTTTATTAAATGTGTCTGTGTCCGTGTCTGGGTAAAACATGGGTCAATATGTGCTGACAGGAGGGAGCGTGTGAGTGTGTCTAATAATGTGTATGTGGGATTTCACACCTTGCCCTGCTTTGATAGAGTCCCTGTTCAGCAGAGGTGATAGAAGATGACAAGAAAGAGAGCGGAGGTATAGAAAGACAGAAGGAGGGAAGGCTGCTCCATAGGTGGAGGAAAAATGATAAAAAGGAAAGAGTGAGAGGAGAGAGAGAGAGAGAGAGCAGAGGAGAAGAGGATTTTTACACCCTGTCATGTTTGATGGATTCAGGCTCCATCAGAGGAGAGAGGGAGGGAGGGGAGGAGGAGGAAGAGGAGGGGAGGGGTGTATCTTTGCAACCTGTCAGCGTTTTAAAGACAAGAGGAGGAGCAGAGGGGAGAAACTTCTGCACTGTGTCAAGGTAGAGATGAACAGACAGGGAGAAGGAGAGAGAAGACAGAGAGAAGGCAGGGAGGAGATGCAGTCTTTGACAGGATTAAATAGTACAGAAGGAGACAAGGAGAAGGAGGGAGGAGGCAGAGGAGGAGGAGGAGGAAGAAGGAGCGCTGTTACACTGTCACACATTTGGAGAGGCCCATAGGAAGCAGAGGAGAGGAGCAGGAGAAAGGACAAGTGGAACTTTTAGAGGGCTGACAGGTTTTCAGATAGTCCTGTCTATCCAAGAGCCGATAGAGGGGGAGGAGGAGGAGGAGGTGGGGTGATGATGAGGGAGGAGGAAGAGGTAGTAAAGAAAGTGAGAGGAGGAGGAAGAGGAGGAGAATCCGTCTAATCAATATCCTCCTCTCTGCCATGTTTATTTAGTGTAGCTGATGACTGATATATGTATATAAAAAGAAACGAAAGAACAACGAAATTAATTGAAGTGAAGATCACTCACAACAATAATAAACATAACATACATTCATTTACATTGTTTGGTGATTTGTTTAATAGCCTAAGTTAATGATACTATTTCACAGCCCCTCATTAAAATGCATTACTGATGCTGTTTACTATTGTTGAGAGTGTGTGTATACAGGGTTCAATTAGTTTGTACATTATAGAGATGTATTGTATTATGATGAAAAGCCCACTACTGGACTTCGACCGGCAATTCATTCATGTTGTTTTGTCTATTTGTGTGTTGACTTAATTAAAGATGGAGTTAGTTATTATGTTCTGTTGCATAACTAAACACACATGTTCATATATATATATACACACACACACGTGCGCTCACACAAAGGGCAGAGAAAGACCAAAGGGGAAAAAGGAGAATGAGAAGAGAGGACATTGCTGTGGGACAAAATCTGTCACATACACTGTACTCATGTAATCCCATCTGTGCGGTCACACAATGTATGCACTGTATATCGCATACGTCCGTGCGTGTTTGATACTGCACGTGTTTGAGGCCGCGGGGTCGCGACCCTCTGTGGGGCGTGTGTGTTTTTAGCTGCTTTCCCTCTCAGCGCTGTTCCTGCACTTTCAAAAGACTGACGGGGGGTTCACAGGCTGCAGTGAACCCTCCTCTGCCTCCTCCTGTCCTCAGGCTGCTCTGGACCGCACAGTTTAAAAACCGACAGCATCACAAACTCTTCTGTAAAAAAAAAACTAAAATAAAAAACTTCTAAAGTGCCCAGTGAACCCATTTTACCTCCAGGAAAGAAAAAAAAGACACACAAATCTTCTCTTTGAAAGATATAATCGGCCGAAACAGCTTCACAGGGAGTCAGAGACCCCTTTTTATTGCTAAAAGAAGAAATAAAATCTACTCTACGCATCCTTAACAACACTGTCGGATGACTGAATATCTGTCTCCACCTGCAAATACTACATACGGGGCTACACCTGCACAAACAAACCAAAGCTGGATGTTCACACCTGCTCTCCAGAGGCTGTTGAAAGGCGTTCTAGGCCATGAAGGAAAACTCGGACCGAAATAGAAGAGGACGAAATAGGTTAATGGAAAAGTAAATCACGAGCCTTTTCATCCTCTCCTGAATGAATGAGAACTTTTAGCAGCTCTGTGGTTAGATTAGTTTTTGGATTATCTGTGAGGCAGCCAACTGGAATGGTAAGATTTAATAAACACAGGTTTTATTGTTGCCTGTATTTAAAAAAAAAATAAATAAATAAAATTATATTTTATGGTTACCAAAATAATGACATAGATAGTTTGTCAAATGCCCATGGATATAATCAAACACAAGCGGCTACTTTGACAAGATTGGTGATGTTGGCT
The DNA here is from genome assembly GCF_905171665.1 of Trachurus trachurus. Classification (NCBI taxonomy): domain Eukaryota; kingdom Metazoa; phylum Chordata; class Actinopteri; order Carangiformes; family Carangidae; genus Trachurus; species Trachurus trachurus. Next base: position 9,225,573 of record NC_139906.1, read on the forward strand.
TGGACCCCAATGACCTTAATTTCTGACCAATTTCAAAATTTCCCTTTCTGTCCAAAATCCTGGAAAAAGTGGTTGCTGCACAGTCCATAATCATCTCACCCCATAATACCCTCTATGAACAGTTTCCGTCCTCATCACAGTAACTGAAACAGCTCTGGCAAAGATCACCAACGACCTTCTCATGGCAGCAGATTCCGGGCGTTTCACCATACTCATCCTCCTTGATCTCACTGCAGCCTTCGACACAATCTCCCATAGCATCCTCCTCAACTGCCTAATCTCCATTGGACTAACTCACACCACTCTCTCCTGGTTCACCTCCTACCTCTCTGGTTGCACACAGTTGGTACAGCTGAAGAACTACCAATCCCAACCTTCCCCAGTCCCTTGTGGTGTGCCACAGGGCTCTGTCCTTGGACCCCTCCTTTTCATCATCCTACCTACTCCCCCTCGGCAATATCTTCAGGAATATCTTCTGGAATCTCAATTTTCATTGCTATGCAGATGACAACCAGCTCTATCTCTCCTGCAAACCTGGTTCTGCACTTCCTCCACCCCACCTTGACTGTCTGCAAGATGTCAAAACCTGGTTCTCTCACAACTTTCTCAAACTCAACGGAAATAAAACAGTCGTTCATTGTTGCTGTATTGTCTTCTTTTGTCATTTTGTATTTGCATTGTTTTATTATTTGTATTTTAATTGTTTTATTGTAAGGCGACATTGAGAGTCTTGAAAAGCGCCTACAAATAAAATGCATTATTTATTATTATGTGTTTTGTTTACGCGCTGATCCACCCAAACCAAACGCCCTACGTCACCAAACATTTTCTTTTTCTCCCGTCATCATTACGGCCACTAGATGTCGCCTATCAACATTTTCACAGGGTGGTCTGTAGGATACTGTGCATTCACCGCCACCAGTGAAAAGCCTTGTTAGTCTTTTCACGTCTCTCCTGTTGCCATTAAAGTCAAATAGCTACAAGACTATTCACTGAACTACACTCGTTTCATTTCCAGCTTCCTCGTCCTACAACGTCTGACGCCTCATATCACTGCATCAAATCAAAGTCAGATCCGATGCATGTTTAGTTAGTACATTAATCCTGTCAACCTCCTCAGTTTACAGCCAAAAAACTGCGAAATGAAACAATCAAAAAAAAAAAAAAAAGGGAGAAGAACATCAGGCTTTTATCTCCGGCTCAGAGGCACTTCACTAATATCTGAAGTCCTGGTTTGACGGAAGATGAAACAGGACCTTACTGGATTCCAATAAGAAACGCTGACTCTGTTCTCTCACTCTCATACCCTCTGAATGCTAAAGCTGCTTTCTGGAATTAATATCTCCAGGCACAATTCACACATTAATCAACATTAGAGCGAGTGAACGTGCCTCCTTTGGTTGGTTTTCAGCGGTTGTCTCCGGGGCAGGAGGCTTAATACCCCCCATTTGAAATATGCTGGATTTTGCCAAAATGAGGAAATCAATTCTACTTTCTGCAGTCTCTCTGCAGGGCGCCCAGTGTGAGAAAAGTTCATTTACTGGAGGCACAGCATCAGTAAACACTGATACAGAGCTAGAGATAATGAGACATGAAAACTCATTATGAATTTGTACAATTGTACAACGCTTATAAAACTGTACGCAGGTGAAATATGTCCAAATGAGTGATGTTATGTCGACTGCAAAGACTTTGTAATGCTAGTATTTAACGGTATTCTTAGCCCAGCACATTAAAGTATTTCTACTTTTACAGTATTTTTCTTTCATAGTCCAAGACGGACACTCTCAAATTATAATTTTAATACCTATTGAGTTTGTGAACCTCATAGATCAGATTTATACACTTTTGGTATATAAAGCACACAATAACATTCACAGCAGAGCTGATGCCTCTTGTGTATAATTTAATACAATATTGCTTTTATATGTCCAAACATCTGTTCAGCAGATCTGTTATTACTTTCTCAAACCTCTTAAGGCAGAAATTGTTTGGGATTAAGATATTTGAAGAGTTCATTTGCAAAAGCAGATAAGTGCCATTTTGAAAAAAATGAGCTGAGGCTTTGTAATTATTCTTTGCTAATTATTCTTTTCAATAAAACTTTATTTTTTTGAGATATGTCTGTTTTGTTACATCTCAAAGTCACTCAACTTTGGTTTGACTGATATCACCTTATGTAAATTAAAAATTAAAAATGAAGATTCTGGAATTTTTTAAAAACGGAGTTATCTGCTTTTGCAAATGAACTCTTCATTTAGATATTAAAAGCTAAAAAAAAAAAAAAAAAATTGAAATAACTGCTACTAGTGAAACGTCTCTAGATAATTCTTCCAAATTGACTGTTGTTGAAATACTGTATGTTACCTTGGAAATCCAGCTTCTAAAGTTTCCTTTGACTACTTAAGTAAACTGATATCAATATATAACTCTGGACTAGGGTGAGGGTTAGGATCTATCTCAAACACACACACACACACACACACACACACACACACACACACACACACACACGTGCACACACACACACACACACTGCATGCATGGACACCCATTCACTCAGACACACACACACAGTGTCTTGTGCTGAGGCCGAATAAGATCAGTGCAGGGCTAATTTAGCACAGAGAGAAGCACCAGATCAGCTCATGAAACACACTCATTAAACACACAGTGTAGCCCTTACACTGTGCTCGTGTTTGCCTGTGTGTGTATATGTGTGTGTTTATGTGTGTGTATGTGTGTGTCCCCGAGGTGTGTTTGATCGCTTGACTGTGATAATGTGATATCCAGCCCTCCTCTTTGATCCCCTCATCACTATAAACAGTGCTGCTGATGCCTGGTAAACACACACTGGCATTAAAACTGCGCAGAGTGTGTGTGTGTGTCTGTGCATGTGTGTGTTTGTGTGTCTGTGTGTGTGTGATAGAGATAGAGCTACTTTTAATGAGCATATCCACCAGAGGTAAAGTGAGTTTACAGACATAAAACACCCATTCAGATGACAACCTGAGAACAGAGTGGTGAGCTGATTCGTCCTCACATCAACATACATTTCATTTGTGGGTAATTACCGTTATTTTTTATTTACATAAACTGCTGTTTGCCTGGAAGTTAATATAAAAACATTGTGCTTTTGTGTTAAATGCGCATTTTGTTGTGTGCTCGAAAGGCAATGAGTAACAAGTGGAAAGTCCAGGGTTTTACGTCTCTATATTACATTACAGTTCGTAATAGAAAAAGGAGGGAGATGAGTGGCTCAAATGAGATAATGGATAAAAACACAGTGGAAAACAGATGCACAGATGCAGTGTGTGTGTGTGTGTGTGTGTGACTGAGGGAGGACACACACAAACACACCCACACCTGAAACCACACACACAAACACTCCAGTGAGAGCACTGCAGCAGCTTTTAATAACGATCACCCACATCACGGTGTTTTGCAACTTACAACACACAGTAATGGAAGGAGACAATGGAGAGCATTTCAATGACTGTCTTAACTGCACCAGCTTGTGCAATTACTTGATAATAATGCGTTACATAATGTTGTTGCAGTTATAAAAACAGGTGGGTTTTATGCTCTCTCTCTCTCTGAAGAGGAAAGGTTTATATGTGGTTGAAATTAGAGTTGTTTTTATATGTTTTATCTTATTTTCTATGATAACCACAACCCTAAAACTTGTATTCTTCTATCCCGAAGGAGCCAGTAGAGATACATATTCTAGGTGTGTTTGTTCCGAACCACTGATGATTTAATTTCTTCTCTACAAGGACAGACGGACACCAGAACTGGTCTCCTAAACATCAACATTTCATGAGCTGAAAAGAACAGCAGCAGTGTCGTTGTTGTGATGATGCAGTTTTTGTTGTTGCTGTCCCAACTTGAATATAATATTCCAGGCAAATGCAAGTGTTGATAATGTTGTATAAAACCCACAATATTCTCAACATCCTCTGTAACAACACCACTTTATATGATGGGGGCAGTGTTTTTCTTTACGCTATTCATCTAAAAATGTGTTTGTGCTGTGGTTTTACTATATATTAATTCTTGAATGCCATCAATGAATATCATTCACATTGTAGGCATTCCCACTCTGAAGAGACTCTTGGGAATTATCTCTATACTGAATGTGTTTTTTTTTCTGCCAATAATCCACAACCCAGCTGTTTGTGAACACTTTGAAGCGACATTTTGAAACACCTGCAATGAACAGATCTGAAGGCATTAAAAGCTCTTGGCTGCATGGCGGAGGAAAAGAGAGAACAGGCCAGAGGAGGAGGAGAAGAGAAGAAAGGAGCAGAGAGGACAGGTGTGATTCCCACTGAGTTCTGTGTCCAGACGTCTGAGGAGAAGCAGAGGAGGGAAAGGAGAAAAGAAAGAAAAAAAAAACGAAGGGGAAAAACCTGAGAGGGACAGAAAGGAGCAGCGGAGTTGCCCCCGGAGTGTGTTCAACCTGAATCCCAAATCAACAGGCCTGTTTAAAAATGAGCGATTAGAGAGCAGCTCTGCGCTTTGTCACTTCAGAAAGATGATTTTTATTTCTTGTAGTGTTGCCAGTTGTAAAGTGCTTTTTTTCCCTTGACAACTGAAAAGTGCTCTCCTCTCTGCCCTATTATATTAGATTTTCCAAAAAAAAGAAAGAATATGATTTGATATAAACACATCATCTACCCAGTCATGTCTATTTTTTGCCCTTTCAGTGGGAGGTATTCTTGAATTACTGCATTATAAAGTAAGTATGTCATTTACAGACTACAGCTTTTTCAATTAGTAAGAAATAAGATCCAGATTGGAAAAAAAAAACAAAGTGAAGACTTCATTTACTTAACTTTGTAAGCTGCAGCAAGAACACATGCATTATTTAAACTTATGTTAAACTACTGTTTAGTCTTATTTCACCACCTTTCATGGTTTATTTGAAGCAGATCAGTATTCAGCACAAAAATGTTGTGTTGTATCAGTGATGGAGAAAAAGCAAGCTACTGGAGTTTAGCTCCTGATTGGGCCTGTTGATTCAGGATCAGCTGAAAGCTCATAAAGTGCGTTCTCAGTGCCGATTGGCTGTCACACCTGTCCGTTCCTTCCCGCTGCGTCTCCATTGGGGGGAATCAAGCAGAACGTAGAAGGAGGACTGCTTATTGTACTCCTCCCGGTCTAAGATCCTAAGGGTTATGGTCTGCCTGTATGGGACACACACGCACACACACATATAGAGGGAGGTGGTGAATGCATGCATGGTAAAAACAAACAGCATGGCAAGGTATGTACACACAGAAATAAATAAGACAAAATAAAATCCAAACACGTGCACACACACAAATGTTGGATGTGGTGAGATGAGGTGATCCACAACCTGCTGCATGTTCACTCTCACAGGGAGGACACAAAGAAATCTCCTCCTGTGTGTCTCCGTGTGCTGAGAACATGAGAACATGCAGCCTTTGCAAAATGGCGGACACTCTGGGGGTCAAGGGGTCACCGTTCACAGGGTCATGGCTGAGTCTCACCCCCCCCTCTCTGACCTTTGGTGTCGTTGCTCTCCATCAGGCGAGGCTCTCCGATCTCTATGTAGAAGGTTTTGTTCTTCTCGTACTCCTCATCGTCGATTACTTTCACCTTGACGGTTTTACTGAGGAAGGGGGGAAGGGGGAGGAAGGAAAAGAGGAGGAAGAAGAAAAGAAAAGAAGTCAGAAAAGCAAGAAAAGGACAGATCGGAAACTGGAAAACTGAGAGAAAACAGAAAAGAGCAGCATTCGGTTTCCACACAAGCGTCTGAAGTTTCAAGGAGCATTTTTTTTTTCCAGTTTCAATACATCCAGCGATCAGGTAACAAGGAGAAACTCAGTGTAACTCAATAAGAGCCTGTTTTCCCTTCACCACCATCAACAATCCAACTCATTTAAACCTGACATCTGATGTCAGATTAAACTGCGATGTTATCTGAACAGCTCACATCAGTCTGAAGAGACTGATCTGATAAACTGTGCTCTCTGCCGGCCGGTGGTTCTGATCAAGGCTCAGTTCAATCTCCTGCTGCAGCCTGACATAAGGGGCAAAAAAAAAGTGAAAGCCAAACTCTAAATGGCAGAGGCTGGAGAGTTTATCAACTCTATTAATCATTTTGACAAATGCTGATGAATTTGTCTCGTACGATCGATAAAGCTTTTGGATCCGGCAGCAGGTTTGAAATTTGAGTATTTAGTACAAATTGCTTTGCTTTTACAAGACAAAATATCTGCTAAAGTCTAAATGGGTGTAATTCATTTACTTCTACAGAATGTCTTGCGGGAAACCAGAATAATTCACCATCAATTCAGCCAATTCAAGTCAAATGTTATAATAGATGTTACAATATCCAGAATAAATTAGGTTCTGTATGGTTGCTTTAAAAACTAATGGCTGAATTGAAAATGAACAGATTTCAGTGTTTGAAGTTGAACAGATCAGCACATAGACAAGTATGACACATTACAGGAGGAAGAAGAAGATGAAGAAGAGGAATAAGAAGAAATCATTCCAGACCAGATGCAATGAACAGACAGAGTGAGCAGGAAAGATGTCTGTGAAAGAAAAGTGTATATTTTTAACCAAAGGAAACGTCTGCTGCTGCAATTAACACCTTCACCTTCGACTATCACCATCAATGAGACACAGTGACGACACCTCTCCAACCAGCTCCGACTTGTGATCTAAACCCAGAGAAACTGAATGAGCACAGACGGTAAACGCCACATCACCTACAGTATACTCTACTGAGGCTTTTCTTTTTTGACGTGCGAAGAACAACAACCTGTGCAACCAAGAGCGCCTGAGTCAAAGTCTCATCTCTCACATATACAGATAATCTATGTTCTTGCATCATTATCCATCTTTAGATGTCAGATTGAGCACCGTCTCTGAACTGGAAATCCCTCCGTAAGACTGAGGAGAGTGAGTGTGAAGAGAGAAAGTGTGTGTGTCTGTGTGAAAGTGTGTGTTTATTGTGGCAATTGGCCTCAGTCATAGGCTATTTGGCAGGAAAGCTAATAACTGAGGTCACAGGGCTATGGAGCAGGATGTGGTTTATACTGGGTGTGTGTGACCTAATCTGTCCACACAGTGACCTTATGGGACATGATCTCATCTTTGTGTCTCCTTGTTTCAGGTGCGTATGGTTGAGGAGGCACAACTTGGTGTTTGTGTGTTTTTGTGTATATACTGTATGTGTTCGTGTGTGCCTGTGGGCATATGTGCATGTGTGTGTTTATCTTGTGTTTCCAGTCTGGAACAAAACCTCCATCCTGCTGATCTGATCCAAATCCACTACAGGCAATAACAGTAACAGAGACAGCTGAGAGAGGAAACCCACATCGTTATCTCTGATCACAGACCTGCAACCTGTGCTGAATCGCTGGCCAGCATCACTTTAGCAGCATCGTAGTCACATCCACACTCTCTTAAATTACAGGCAATTGGAAGAGTAAAAAGAGCACGGCTCTGGTGGAAGTAGAATTCTTTCGATTTTACCAAAAATAAAAGCAGAAACACCAAACTATGAAAAAAACCAATAGTTTTGAAATTGAATGGTTTATTCGTGATAAAATGCGATCTCATCCTCATGTAGGTCACAAGTCTGAATGAACATAATGTGATGAATAAAGCAAAAATAATTCATACAAATCTATACGTAGATTTTATTGTCACTGTTAAAGTCTAGCATTAAAAACTGTGCTTCATTGACAAAAAAAAAGTACAATTAGCCTAATGTGCTTTAAGTTTAAACATACCCACTTGTGCAGAATGACCCCATATTAAACAAGTCACAATATGACTTATCTTATCTCATTAGAGCAGCTGCCAAATTAAACTAATTAGTTAATTAGAAATACAATGCCTCCCTCGTAAATGAAGTTGTGTAGCAGGAAGGACAAATAAGTACTGCAAACATATGTCTGAATACAGCACGTGAGTAAATCGACTTTGATTTTTTTTTTTTTTTTTGTTGAACCACATACCGGCTCGGTGTGCACAGCCTGCCCCTCTCATGACAGAAGACATATAGCAGCCTGCTAATCATCTAATTATACACAGGAGCATTGCAGGTTAATCTATCAGCTGCATAATACAAACACAGTAGAGGTTAATCCATTAAAATGTGAAACGCAAACGCTGACACACACACACACACACACACATTGAGGCAAATATCTGGGAGTAACTCATTACGCTACAGGGATTAGCGCATTTATCACTGTCCCATAACAGCAGATGGAGAATAGTTTTCACCTTCTGGCCTGGAGGAGCTCAAGACCAACAGACTGTCAGTTACTGCTGGAGGAGTGATGGAGTAAAAAACCCTCCCCTGCCTCCGGGTGGAGCCCTTCAGCAAGGTAGTTCTCCCAAGATGATGGAGTGGAAGTGCTCAGGGAAACGGCAAAGTTTCATATCCCACTGGGGATCTGAACGCTGATAATATTATTTCCATTCATCCAAGTTTTTTTTTTTTTTACCAGTTGTACGAGAAGTTCACAGAGAGTTTTTGTAAGTTAAAAAAAAACAGCGCTAACTTTGTTTTGCCCCTTCCTGTTTGTGATTTTCATTTGTCTGTGTTTCACTCATAACCAGTTTGCTGATTGGCTCCGTCTTTTAAGTGGGTCCTCCTGCTGTGCAGCTACATGCAGTTCTCCACTTTGCACCCACACTGCAATATCAAGGCTTTCATTAAAAACCCACTGCAGCCTCCATGACTCAGGAAAGCAGGAAATAATGCAGTAAAACCATCTGAGCCTTGTTAACACCAAATCACTGATTCATGAGACTAATATTTCCAGATAACCCGTCTTGGCAGGACTTTCACTTTAAAAGCTTTTTTTTTTACATGGCAGATTTGCACAGGACTGAGAGCACAGACGACGTCTGAATGAACATAAATCACGGAAGCACCCAAAGCAAAGCTTGTCTCATGTGAGAGCGGCCTTGGCTTTGGTTTCCACTTAAAAAAAACAACAAACGTTTCTGTCAAATCAGCAGCAGAATGAATGTTTTTGTATCATTAACCTAATTCATCAGAGTCATTGTAGGACATCTGGACCAGTGATGACATTAAATCATAGGAAACTTCTCTGTGTGGAAAGAATAAAAACAGTGATTTAGCCTCCATATATGCATAAAATGGTAATGAATCATTCGTGCAGAGGAGATTGGTGAACTGTTTTCCCAAGTTCGGGAATGGTGACTCCTCTGTTGAAGCTGGCAAAGCCCACAGATGACCAACTCGCTGGAAAAACACACACACACACACACTCACACAATCTCACACACACACTCTTGGACACATATTCTCACAGTCAATCTGTTCCAGCGCATCGATGCAGATGTAATCCATTCACAATGAACTGGATTTATCATCTTGATCTGAACCCTCTCTCTCTCTCTCTCTCTCTCTCTCTCTCTCTCTCTTTTCACACATATACACTCACTGAAACACGCCAACACGCACATATGACATGACAAACATGCTGGCCGTACAGTGCGTTGTCCCGTTGCCGTGGTAACGCAATGTTTGGGTAACCAACAGGGGTGGAGAAGATTGTTTCCAGACCGATGATGGGTGTGTGTGTATGTGTATGTGTGTGCGCTGACAAGAAGAGTGTGTTTGGGAGAGAGAGAAGGGTTCACATACTGTACACACACAGTAAGTGTCAGTATACATGTATGTGTGTGCGTGTATGTCTGTGTGTGAATGTATAGTATGTAATGATATGTGTAGGGCTTTGACATTACACAGTAGTCTACATTGTTTGCAGTGAGCGCCGGCTCTTTTTGTGTCTGTGTTCAATCACATGTTAATCTACCAAACATTCACACACTGAGGACAGTGCGATGATGTATTTGTGCGTGCGTGCATGTGTGTGTGCGTGCGTGTGACATGTGATGGTCTGGTAAAAATAAAGCAGTAGGAAATGTGCTTCGAAACATGTGATGTCAGCACATTGAATGTGAAATTTACACTCTTTACACATATGTGAGCTTGTGTTCCTTTACTTAAGATGACTCTAACAGACATGTTGTATTCATTTGTCCATTTACTAAACCTAAACTAAACCTAAACCTGCCATTTAAACCTCTGTGGAAGAAGACCTGCTCTCTACATAGATATTATGAGTTATTATAATGAAAACAAAGCCATTAAAGCAGAAGTGAGTGATATATTTGTGTTAATTTAAGTCTTAAATAGTTATATCTTCCGACAGCAATCACTTACATAGAGTGTTTGGACTGAAACACGGGTCTCTCAGTCACTCTGCTCTGCTCTGAGCCGAAGAGAAAACATTTATCGTATCCTACAGTTTTTATCCAATGAGGAGAGAGAACGGCATGCAGGGCTGTGTGTGCAGCCAAGGAACGCTGTGAATGTGGTGACGTAGCGACGAGGACTGTTATGGTGCGTTCAAGGAAACTCGTGTTTTTCCGACCGTGAAGTCATACCAGTTCGATCTGGTACGAGTTCACCGGTCGGAAGTTACGAGTGGCCGTTATAGTGACTTTCACCGGTAAAACAGGTCGGAAAAACACGAGTGGGTTGCCTGGAACGCTACAAAGTCGTAAGTTGTGACTTGAAGCTGTAATTTACGATTTCAAAAGCCTGCCTGGAACACAGCATTAGCGAAAACGACCGGATCACTCACTTCTGCTTTAATAGGTCATTATACACAAGCAAAAACATAATTATGAATATTATATTCAATTTCTAGCAGAATAACTTCAAAGAACGCTTTGACAGAAATCAACCCAAAATATCCCAACTTTGCAAAAATGTTCCCACTTTCACAGCTCTAAAGTTACACTGGTCCTCACAAGGACAGAAATACCACAGCACACACTCACACAGACAGAGGTGGTATCACACTTGCACGACAGCATTCACAAATGTATCACACTAGCATGCTATCACACCCCCACACAAACACACTGAAGGAATTTCAACTCCGGGAATTCAAAATACACACACACACACACATGCACAGACAACACACACATGCACGCACATATTACTTCAGGGACCACAATGTGTGTACATCTGTGTTTCCACAGCGATGTCCTCCATCTGACTTTGCTAAAAAGCATAAAAAACAAGTCTGAGCATCTGAGCAGCTGTGACAGATCTCCTCTCCATCACTCCTCCATCACACGCCATCTCCTCTCTTCCTCCCCCTGAATCATCATCTCTCCTTCTCTGTGTTGTGTTGTCTTTCACAAACAGGATTTCTTGCAACACTTATAAAACCCTTGGCCTCTGACAGGGTTTATAAAACATTTCACAGCGAGTTTTAATACAGGAGACCTGCCTACAATCAGACAGGAGGAGGAGAGGAGATAATGGAATAAACAGAAAATCGATTATGCAAAAACAGAAGGAGAGGTTCATAAACTACAAACCAGCGTGTGATCCGATTGTGCCAAAACAATTTCACTGTCTGCTCATGTTCAGTTTTCCTTTTTGCTGATCAAGTTTG